>NC_133328.1:271388324-271706125 GCF_042186555.1 Aquarana catesbeiana | reverse complement strand
ACAAAAGCAACACAGTACACTCTGATTAATGGCTAAAATTTCCTGAAATTACCTCTAAACAAAAAGCTTTTTCACAAAAACTGTAAAAGATATCAAACTGAAAAGATATAGCCAGATAGCTGAATATTTTGTGAACATTTTAAAGTTTGTTTGGCATCTGTAGGTGAAAGTATGAAGGAGCGGAAACTTTTGGGAGCGGAAGAAGATTTTAAGGATCTGAAGCATGCTCCCATTGACTTCAATGTTAAAAAAAGTGATAAAAAGCTTAATATTTTAAAAAGTATAAATGGTAGAAAAAAAGTTGAAAAAGTCCCATCATCAGCTGAAAGAGACGAACATTTTAATAGTTGAATGGTTTTAATAGCTAAAAGTATGCAGACGTTACGCAGAGCCAAAAACGGAATAAAATTAAAGAATAAAAATAAATGAAATTGAATAACAATAGTGGGGAAAATGCGTGGGAATGCTGAATAGCTGAATTGCTAAAATGGCCCCCAGCAAAACTGCCCCCATCATATTGCCATCAAAACTGCCCCATCAGAATTGCCCCATAAAAATTGTCCCCATCAAAACTGCCCCATCATATTGCCACCATCAAAACTGCCCCATCATATTGCCACCATCAAAACTGCCCCCATCAAAACTGCCCCATCATATTGCCACCATCAAAACTGCCCCCATCAAAACTGCCCCATCATATTGCTACCTTTAAAACTGCTCCATTAAAATTGTCCCCATCAAAACTGTCCCATCATATTGCCACCATCAAAACTGCCCCATCATATTGCAACCATCAAAACTGCCCCATCAGAATTGCCCCATCAAAACTGCCCCATCATATTGCCACCATCAAAACTGCCCCCATTAAAACTGCCCCATCAGAATTGCCCCATTAAAACTGCCCCATCAGAATTGCCCCATCAAAACTGCCCCATCAGAATTGCCCTATCAAAACTGCCCCATCATATTGCCACCATCAAAACTGCCCGATCAGAATTGTCCCATTAAAACTGCCCCATCATATTGCCACCATCAAAACTGCCCCATCATATTTGCCCCATCAAAACTGCCCCATCATATTGCCACCATCAAAACTGCCCCATCATAATTGCCCCATCAAAACTGCCCCATCAAAACTGCCCCATCATATTCCTCTATTATAAATCAGTACATGGTGTGTCTGTCCCCTCCCCCCGGGCTCTGTAATCAGAGCTGAGATGCTCCAGCCACCTCCCCCCCTGTGTATAACAGAAGCTCTGGTAACCATGGCAACAAAAGCAACACAGTACACTCTGATTAATGGCTAAAATTTCCTGAAATGACCACTAAACAAAAAGCTTTTTCACAAAAACTGTAAAAGATATCAAACTGAAAAGATATAGCCAGATAGCTGAATATTTTGTGAACATTTTAAAGTTTGTTTGGTGTCTATAGGTGAAAGTATGAAGGAGCTGAAACTTTTGAGAGCGGAAGAAGATTTTAAGGATCTGAAGCATGCGCCCATTGACTTCAATGTTAAAAAAAGTGATAAAAAGCTTAATATTTTAAAAAGTATAAATGGTAGAAAAAAAGTTGAAAAAGTCCCATCATCAGCTGAAAGAGATGAACATTTTAATAGTTGAATGGTTTTAATAGCTAAATGTATGCAGAAGTTACGCAGAGCCAAAAAACGTACGGAATAAAATTAAATCATAAAAATAAAAATAAATAAAATCGAATAACAATAGTGGGACTGCTAAAGCATAGTATAAATAATAGAAAAAAAGTTGAAAAAGTTCCATCATCAGCTGAAAGAGACGAACATTTTAATAGTTGAATGGTTTTAATAGCTAAAAGTATGCAGAAGTTACGCAGAGCCAAAAAAAGTACGGAATAAAATTAAATAATAACTAGAAAATGCATTTCCAGGGGAAAATGCGTGGGAATGCTGAATAGCTGAATTGCTAAGACGGCCCCCAGCAAAACTGCCCACATCATATTGCCAACAAAACTGCCCCATCAGAATTGCCCCATTAAAATTGTCCCCATCAAAACTGCCCCATCATATTGCCACCATCAAAACTGCAACATCAGAATTGCCCCATCGAAACTGCCCCATCATATTGCCACCATCAAAACTGCCCCATCAGAATTGTCCCATCAAAATTGCCCCATCATATTGCCACCATCAAAACTGAAATGACCTCTAAATAAAAAGCTTTTTCACAAAAACTGTAAAAGATATCAAACTGAAAAGATATAGCCAGATAGCTGAATATTTTGTGAACATTTTAAAGTTTGTTTGGCGTCTGTAGATGAAAGTATGAAGGAGCTGAAACTTTTGGGAGCGGAAGAAGATTTTAAGGATCTGAAGCATGCTCCCATTGACTTCAATGTTAAAAAAAAGTGATAAAAAGCTTAACCACTTAACAACCGGCCCATAGCCGAATGACGGCTGCAGGGCGGTTGCTTAACTCTGGGAGGACGTCATATGATGTCCTCCCGGAATTCCCCTCTCGCGCGCCCCCTGGGGCGCGCACCCGAGCACATCCATGACCGCCGGGTCCAGAGGACCAGGCACATCACGGATCGCGGCCATTTACCATGTGATCGCGCCGTCAAATGACGGCGCGATCACATGTAAACAGACCGGCGTCATCTGATGACGCCGGTTCCTCTCCTCCCCTCCTGTGTACCGATTGGTACACTGTGGAGGAGAGGGAGATGGATGGATGGCTGCAGCGCTGTGGGCTGGATGTGTAGTGCCCACAGCGCTGCACAGAGACATCCAGCCATCCATCCATCCATGCTCAGCCATCCCTTCTGCTGTGCAATACTCTGCAAAGCCCACATTACTCTGCAATACCCCCATAATACTCTGCAAAGCCCACATTACTCTGCAATACCCCCATAATACTCTGCAAAGCCCACATTACTCTGCAATACCCCCATAATACTCTGCAAAGCCCACATTACTCTGCAATACCCCCACATTACTCTGCAATACCCCCACAAAACTCTGCAATACCCCCACAAAACTCTGCAATACCCCCACAATACTCTGCAAAGCCCTGCCATACCCCGCCATACCCTGCCATACTCCTCCATACCCCGCCATACCCCGCCATACTCCGCCATACCCCGCCATACCCCGCCATACTCCGCCATACCCCGCCGCCATACCCCGCCATACTCCGCCATACCCCGCCATACTCCGCAATACCCCGCCATACTCCGCCATACCCCGCCATACCCCACCATACCCCGCCATACCCCGCCATACCCCGCCATACTCCGCAATACCCCGCCATACTCCGCCATACCCCGCCATACTCCGCAATACCCCACAATACTCCACAATACCCCGCAATACCCCGCTATACCCCGCCATACCCCGCCATACTCCGCCATACCCCGCCATACTCCACAATACCCCGCCATACCCCGCCATACTCCACAATACCCCGCCATACTCCGCAATACCCCGCCATACTCCGCAATACCCCGCCATACTCTGCAATACCCCGCCATACCCAGCCATACCCAGCCTTGCTCAGCCATGCTCGGCTGTACTCGGCTCCTGTATGTGGCCAGGCTGTGGAAGTCTCACACATGTGATATCGCCATACTCAGGAGGAGCAGGAGAATCTATTTTGGGGTGTCATTTTTGGTATGTACATGTTATGTGGTAGAAATATTGTATAAATGGACAACTTTGTGTTAAAAAAAAAAATGCGTTTTAACCACTTCCCGCCCGCCGGCCGTCATACAACGTCCTTGACTTTGTGCGGGGATATCTGAATGATGCCTGCAGCTACAGGCATCATTCAGATATCAGCTTTTTCAGCCGGCGATTCCCTACACCACAAGAATGATCATAGCGGCTGTTCCACTGCTTGATCGTTCTTATGGGAGGCGAGAGGGGATGACCCCCCCGCGCTTCTACCGACTCACAGCTACGATCGAAGCCAGGATCGTTTTTTTTTTTTTTTTTTTTAATTTCAGGCTTCCCAGCCTAGAGGTGAGATGTGGGGTCTTATTGACCCCATATCTCACTGTAAAGAGGACCTGTCATGCCATATTCCTATTACAAGGATGTTTAAATTCCTTGTAATAGGAATAAAAGTGGTCAAAATTTTTTTTTTTTGGAAAAAAGCATCAAACTAAAATAAATAAAGTAAAATGAACAATAAAAAAAAAAAAAAAATTTTAAAGCGCCCCTGTCCCTGTGTGTTCGCATGCAGAAGCGAACGCATATGTAAGTCCCGCCCACATATGAAAACGGTGTGCAAACCACACATGTGAGGTATTGCTGCGATCGGTAGAGCAAGAGCAATAATTTTGGCCCTAGACCTCCTCTGTAACTCAAAACATGTAACCAGTAAAAAATTTTAAAGCGTCGCCTATGGGGATTTTTGAGTAGCAAAGTTTGGCACCATTCCACAAGCGCATGCAATTTTGAAGGGTGACATGTTGGGTATCTATTTACTCGGCGTAACTTCATCTTTCACATTATGCAAAAACATTGGGCTAACTTTACTGTTTTGGTTTTTGTAAAGCACAAAACAGTTTTTTTCCAAAAAAAACACGTTAAAAAAATTGCTGCGCAAATACCATGCTAGATAAAAAGTTGCAACAACCACCATTGTATTCTCTAGGGTCTTTGCTAAAAAAAATATATAATGTTTTGGGGTTCTATGTAATTTTCTAGCTAATAAATGATGATTTTTACATGTAGGAGAGAAATGTCAGAATTGGCCTGGGTGCTCCAGAACGCCTGAAGGTGCTCCCCTGCATGTTGGGCCTCTGTATGTTGCCATGCTGTGTAAAAGTCTCACACATGTGGTATCGCCGTACTCGGGAGTGATAGCAGAATGTGTTTTGGGGTGTAATGTGTGGTATGCATATGCGGTCTGTGAGAAATACCCTGCTAATATGCCAATTTTGTGGAAAAAAAAAAAAAAAGTAAAAAAAAAACCTTGATTTTGCAAAGAATTGTGGGAAAAAATGACAACTTCAAAAAACTCTCCATGCATCTTTCTAAATACCTTGGAATGTCTTCTTTCCAAAAAGGGGTCATTTGGGGGGTATTTGTACTTTTCTGGCATGTTAGGGTCTCAAGAATTTAGATAGGCCGTCAGTACTTCAGGTGTGATCAATTTTCAGATATTCGCACCATAGCTTTTGGACTCTATAACTTTCAAAAAGACCAAATAATATCCACCGATTTGGGTTATTTTTACCAAAGATATGTAGCGGTATAAATTTTGGCCAAAATATATGAAGAAAAATTACTAATTTGCAAAATATTATAACAGAAATGAAGAAAAATGTATTTTTTTACAGATTTTTCGGTCTTTTTTCTTTTACGGCGCAAAAAATAAAGAACCCAGTGGTGATTAAATACCACCAAAAGAAAGCTCTATTTGTGTGAAAAAAAGGACAAAAATTTCATATAGATACAGTGTTGCATGACTGAGTAATTGTCATTCAAAATGTGAGAGCACCAAAAGCTGAAAATTGGTCTGGTTAGGAAGGGGGTTTAAGTGCCCAGTTGTCAAGTGGTTAATATTTTAAAAAGTATAAATAGTAGAAAAAAAGTTGAAAAAGCCCCACCATCAGCTGAAGGAGACGAACATTTTAATAGTTGAATGGTTTTAATAGCTGAAAGTATGCAGAAGTTACACAGAGCCAAAAAACGTACGGAATAATAAACTAGAAAATGCATTTCCTGGGGAAAATGCGTGAGAATGCTGAATAGCTGAATTGCTAAAACGGCCACCATCAAAACTGCCCCATCATACTGCCATCAAAACTGCCCCATCAGAATTGCCCCATCAAAATTGTCCCCATCAAAACTTCCCCATCATATTGCCACCATCAAAACTGTCCCATCAGAATTGCCCCATCAAAAATGCCCCCATCATATTGCCATCAAAACTGCCCCATCAGAATTGCCCCATAAAAATTGTCCCCATCAAAACTGCCCCATCATATTGCCACCATCAAAACTTCCCTCATCAAAACTGCCCCATCATATTGCCACCATTAAAACTGCCCCATCAGAATTGCCCCATCAAAACTGCCCCATCATATTGCCACCATCAAAACTGCCCCATCAGAATTGCCCCATCAAAAGTGCCCCATCATATTGCCACCATCAAAACTGCCCCATCAGAATTGCCCTATCAAAACTGCCCCATCATATTGCCACCATCAAAACTGTCCCATCATAATTTCCCCATCAAAACTGCCCCATCATATTCCTCTATTATAAATCAGTACATGGTGTGTCTGTCCCCTCCCCTGGGCTCTGTAATCAGAGCTGAGATGCTCCAGCCACCTCCCCCCGTGTATAACAGAAGCTTTGGTAACCATGGCAACAAAAGCAACACAGTACACTGATTAATGGCTAAAATTTCCTGAAATGACCTCTAAACAAAAAGCTTTTTCACAAAAACTGTAAATGATATCAAACTGAAAAGATATAGCCAGATAGCTGAATATTTTGTGAACATTTTAAAGTTTGTTTGGCGTCTGTAGGTGAAAGTATGAAGGAACTGAAACTTTTGGGAGCGGAAGAAGATTTTAAGGATCTGAAGCATGCTCCCATTGTGTCAGACTTGTGCGTAGCAGACAGGTGAGCCCGATGTAGCAGGGGGAGGCCTCCCTTACGTATCTGGTTACCGGCCCCTGGTAGTATGGACAGGAGGCACGGGAGCACAGAGTGGTATGAGAGCCTGGCGGGTAGCTGCAGGAAGATCCCGGTTAAGATGGTTATGGAGATCACCAGTCAACTGGAGCACAGGCAGTGGGTGCAGAGTAGGAGTGGAGCGGGTTGGTCGGTCACAGGCAGAGGTCGGCAGCAGGCGGGCAACGCAGTACAGAGGAGCAGGCAGATTCGTAGTCAGGACGGTCCGGGATCAGTGGCAGGCAGCAAACAAGGAGAAACAGAGACAGGCCGGTGGTCGGGAGATCGGAACCAAACAGGAAACAGGAAACAGGAAGCAGGAAGCAGGAACAAAGGAAGCTGAAGATCGGACAGCACCGAGCCCCCTGTGCAGATGGCCTAAATAGGCAGGTTGGCGCCAAACACCGGGCGCGCGCGCCTGCCGACGCGCGCCGACGCGCCGCGATGCCCACCAACAGCGCATCTGCCCAAGGGAACTCTCTGACAGTGCCCCCCCCTCAAGGGCAGCCTCCGGATGTCCAACTGTGCCAATTTGGAAGCGTGGGTACTCCTAAAAGACCTCAGAAGCTCTTCGGCATGTAAGTTGCCCTCTGGCTCCCAGGAGTTATCCTCTGGTCCGTACCCCCTCCATTTGATCAAATACTGCAACTGGTTGCGTCTTTTCCTGCAATCCAGAATAGCTTCCACCTCGAATTCTTCCTTGCTATCGACAATTATGGGTTCTGGTGGGTCAGTACTTCGACCAGCAAAAGTGTTGGGTACAACAGGTTTCAGCAATGAAATGTGAAAGACCGGATGAATCTTCAGGGTACTAGGTAGATTGAGTTCATAGGCCACATTGTTAATCCTCTTCTTGACTGCGAACGGACCCAAGAATTTGGGGCCCAATTTCCTTGAAGGGCAGGCCATTCTTATATTGGTCGTGGATAACCAAACCTGGTTGCCAGGTTCCAGGATGAGCTCTCCCCGCCTCTTCCTGTCAAACATCTTTTTATTATACTCTTGGGTCTTAGCCATGGTATCCTGCAAGAGCTTGTTGTTACAAAGAAAGAAGTCCATGGTCTCAGAGACCGCAGGGATCGCACATTCAGGTAAAGACCTGGGCAGAAAGGACGGGTGGAATCCGTAATTGGCAAAAAACGGTGTTTGCTTAATGGCCGAATGTAGAGAGTTGTTATAGGAGAACTCAGCGATTGGCAGCAGAGAGACCCAGTTGTCCTGAGAGAAAGATGAAAAACAACGGAGGTATTGCTCCAAAGTTTGATTAGTTCTCTCCGTCTGCCCATTAGTCTGGGGATGATAAGCGGAGGAAAGTGCCAGCTCGATTTCCAGGGAGTTACAGAGAGCCTTCCAGAACCGTGAGGTGAACTGAACACCACGATCAGATATGATGTTCGATGGGACTCCGTGCAACCTGACAATCTCTTTAATGAAGACCCTTGCTGTCTCCATGGCCGAAGGTGTGCCCTTCATTGGCAGGAAGTGAGCCATCTTGGTTAACCTGTCTACGACGACAAAGATGGTAGAGAAACCCTCTGACTGGGGAAGCTCTACAATGAAATCCATTGATATCATCTTCCACGGTCTTTCTGGGACGGGTAATGGCTTTAACAGACCCCAGGCTCTAGTCCGGCTATTCTTGTTCCGGGCACAGGTGGTACAAGATTCTACATAGCTCTTGCAGTCGTTCACTAACAAAGGCCACCAAAATGTGCGCTGCACTAACTCCGTTGTCTTCAGCACACCGAAATGTCCAGCCATCTTATGATCATGGCAGAGCTCCAGCACTGCCACCCTCAAATCTTCAGGGACTACGATTTTACCCTTGTGCCAAAAAAGACCATCCTGGGCCCTCACCAGCTCTCCGGAACTTGGGGTCCAATTTAAAGAAGCTTGTTTTATGCGGGATAATAGATCCACTTGAAGCAAAAGAAAATTTCCGGATGAAAGAATGGTGTCCGGATGCTCAGGTTTGCCAGAATCAGGGAACATACGAGAAAGAGCATCCGGCTTGGTATTCTTGGAACCAGGTCTGTACGTTATATGAAACTGAAATCTGGAGAAGAATAGAGCCCATCTTGCTTGTCGGGGTTTCAGTCTTTTGGCAGTTCGGAGATACTCCAGATTTTTGTGGTCCGTATAGACCAGGATAGGGTGTGCTGCACCCTCCAGTAGATAACGCCACTCCTCCAAAGCGGATTTAATGGCCAGAAGCTCCCGATCGCCAACATCATAATTTCTCTCCGCTGAAGAGAGTTTGCGGGAGAAAAAGGCCACTGGGTAGAGAAGGGCCTTTGGGCCTTGCCGTTGGGACAGAACAGCTCCGACTGCGACCTCCGAAGCGTCCACTTCAAGGACGAATGGTACAGCAGGATCTGGGTGTTTTAAAATTGAGGCGGATGTGAACAGCTCCTTGAGTTTTTCAAAGGCAGATTGTGCCTCAAGGGACCACTGGAATCGATTCCCTTGTCTGGTTATTTCGGTGATGGGGGCAATTATTGTAGAGAAGCCCCTAATGAACTTCCTGTAAAAGTTCGAGAAGCCGATGAACCTTTGAACCCCTTTTTTATCGGAGGGAGCGGGCCACTCCAGAATGGCAGATACTTTCTGCGGATCCATTTTTATACCATCAACAGAAATGATTAGGCCTAAAAACTGGATGCTTTGAAGTTCGAATTGGCATTTTTCTGGTTTAGCATAAAGTCCATGCTGCCTGAGACGAGCTAACACATTTCCGACATGCCTGCGATGATCTGAGACTGAGGAGGAAAAGATCAGGATATCATCTAGGTAGACAATAACATAAAGATCCAGAAAGTCACGGAAGATGTCGTTGACAAAATGTTGGAATGTAGCAGGTGCGTTGCACAGACCGAAGGGCATGACAAGGTATTCGTAATGTCCAAATCTGGTGCGAAAGGCTGTCTTCCACTCATCTCCTTCTCGAATGCGGATCAGGTTGTAGGCACCACGGAGATCTAGCTTGGTAAAGATTACTGCGGATCCTAATCTCTGGAAGAGTTCGGGCACTAAGGGTAGCGGGTAACGGTTCTTGATTGTTACTTTGTTCAATTCCCGATAATCGATACAAGGACGCAAGGAATGGTCCTTTTTCTCCACAAAGAATATGCCAGCCCCGGCCGGAGAGGTAGAAGGGCGGATAAACCCTTTCTTCAGGTTCTCGTCGATATATATTTTTAGAGTATCCAGCTCCTGCTCTGTCAGTGGGAAAATCCTTCCAAAGGGAACTTCTGCTCCAGGTAATAGCTCGATTGGGCAATCGTAAGGCCTGTGAGGAGGTAAGGCCTCTGCTCCTTTTTTGCTAAAGACGTCCAGAAAGTCCCAATAGGGTGCAGGGACCACCTGTTGAAGTTCGGATTCGGTGTCTAAACAGAGTAATTGGGTAGACTCAGCAGAATTTGTATGTAAGCAGTGTTGTCGGCAGTAATGAGACAAGAACTTGACTTCTCCACTGGACCAGTCAATGCTGGGGTTATGGGCCTGTAACCATGGCATCCCCAATATGATGGGAAAAAGGGGAGAGGAGATGGCATCCAGGCGCAGAAGTTCTTGATGGTTAGGGCCCATGGTGGCCAACAAAGGAATGGTTTCCTGCGTGACAGGGCCGGAGCGAAGAGAGGAGCCATCTGCGAGATGTACCGAGAGTCCCCGGACTTTGGACTGAAGAGGAATGTGATGGTTGGCAGCGAAGGTCAGATCAATAAAACAGCTGCAGGCTCCTGAATCAATGATGACTGTAGCTGGAATAATCTTTCCTGGAAGCTGTAGGGTGATAGACAGAGCAAGATGATTAACAGGTTTAGAGAAAGCAGGTGCACAAATTGAAGAGATGGACAGCGACTTAAGCGACTTACGTGTCTTATTTGGGCAAGACCTCACGAAGTGTCCAGGCTCCCCACAGTACATGCAGAGATTGTTAACTCTTCGGCGTTGGCGTTCTTCTGGATCGAGAGAAGGGCGGAATAGCCCGAGTTGCATTGGTTCGGAGGTGTCAGGAACTGATGTGGCTGGTGCCGGGAAGGACTGGCTGGGAGAGCTTGGAACCTTGGGTAGCATCCAGGTAGGGCGGAATTGGCTGGTAGACCTCTCGGAGCGACGCTCTCTGAGGCGTCGGTCGATCTGAATAGCCAGATTGATGAGTTCATCCAAGGTTTGGGGTACACCGACCCGTGCTAACTCATCCTTCAAGGGATCAGACAACCCCATGCGGAATTGATAACGTAAAGCCGCATCATTCCAACCAGTGTCGGAACTCCACCGCCTAAATTCCACCACATAGTCTTCTGCGGCTCTACGCCCCTGTTGAAGGGCGTGCAGGGCGGCTTCGGCAGTCGCTGTTACCTGAGGATCCTCATACAACTGGGACATGACGGTGAAAAAGGCATCAAGGTTGTCCAGTGCTCCAGACTTCTGTTCCAGGAGGCGGTGAGCCCAGGTCTGTGGTTCACCAGACAAGAGGGAGATCACAAAGCCCACCTTGGTCGCCTCCAAGGAAAAAGTGCGAGGTTGCAGGGCGAAGTATAGCTCGCAGGCATTGCGGAAGGCACGAAATTTACTGCGGTCCCCAGCAAATCTTTCGGGTACGGGTACCTTAGGCTCTGGAGGTAGCATAACTACTGAGGGCGCAGATGGCGCTCCGGCCGATGAAGCAGCTTGTGGATGGGTTGGAGCTGACAGGACCTGGACTTGTTCTTCCAGCCTTGTGTAGCCTTCCTGGAGGCTCTTCACAGCTTGCGTGAGACCCGCCAGGTGTCTACACAGTTCCTCCATGGGGGAGGTTCCCTGCTCGGGCTCGGACATGGCTGTCCGATACTGTCAGACTTGTGCGTAGCAGACAGGTGAGCCCGATGTAGCAGGGGGAGGCCTCCCTTACGTATCTGGTTACCGGCCCCTGGTAGTATGGACAGGAGGCACGGGAGCACAGAGTGGTATGAGAGCCTGGCGGGTAGCTGCAGGAAGATCCCGGTTAAGATGGTTATGGAGATCACCAGTCAACTGGAGCACAGGCAGTGGGTGCAGAGTAGGAGTGGAGCGGGTTGGTCGGTCACAGGCAGAGGTCGGCAGCAGGCGGGCAACGCAGTACAGAGGAGCAGGCAGATTCGTAGTCAGGACGGTCCGGGATCAGTGGCAGGCAGCAAACAAGGAGAAACAGAGACAGGCCGGTGGTCGGGAGATCGGAACCAAACAGGAAACAGGAAACAGGAAGCAGGAAGCAGGAACAAAGGAAGCTGAAGATCGGACAGCACCGAGCCCCCTGTGCAGATGGCCTAAATAGGCAGGTTGGCGCCAAACACCGGGCGCGCGCGCCTGCCGACGCGCGCCGACGCGCCGCGATGCCCACCAACAGCGCATCTGCCCAAGGGAACTCTCTGACACATTGACTTCAATGTTAAAAAAAGTGATAAAAAGCTTAATATTTTAAAAAGTATAAATGGTAGAAAAAAAGTTGAAAAAGTCCCATCATCAGCTGAAAGAGACGAACATTTTAATAGTTGAATGATTTTAATAGCTGAAAGTATGCAGGAGTTACGCAGAGCCAAAAAACATACGGAATAATAAAGTAATAAATAATAAAAATAAATAAAATTGAATAACAATAGTGGGACTGCTAAAGCAGTCCCACTAAATAATAAATAATAATAATAAAAATAAATAAAATCGAATAACAATCATGGGACTGCTAAAGCATTCCCACTAATAAAATCAAATAACAATAGTGGGACTGCTAAAGCATTCCCACTAATGAATGTATAGCAAAAGTGTTGCGCTAAACAAAAATGTAAAGAAGTTTGTGAGAAGTCTGTGTGAATATGAGCAGCAAAACTACTTTATTCTTCTAGCATTATAAAGAAGAACAGAATGCGCTGCATTAAACAATTTAATTATATTTTATTAATGCTTTCAGAGAGTTCCTTGTCTTTTTTAGAGCGTATGTATTGGTCGTCAAAAAGATATTTATAAGTTAGTCTTCTGCAAAAGAGATATAAATCTTTAATAGTGTCATATTTGTCCATTTGTGGGGTGGGGCAAACGCTCAGACCAAATCTTAAGAGGTCAAAATCCGCTTGAGAAAAGGAATACGGAGTAAGGTTAATGATGTCAAGTTCTACGTGGGAGGGGGTAGGTTCAGGGGTGAAGGAAAATTTGAAGAGGGTGATGATGCAGAGGTAACATGAGCGTCCAATGTGCTTTGTTTAGTGGGGAACATTACTGGTGTTGTAGTGTTTGATTGGTGTGGTATCGTATTGGAGGTGCCTCGTGTCATCGTGTTAGGGCCATTAGAACCATTACTAGGAACAGGTTTAGCATTAGATCCTGTTGTGTTTTGTAGCAGTGTGAGTGCCTGTGTGGCTAGATGGCCCAAATGTGTGATAGAGTGAGTACCTTCCATGGCCCCTACATTGGGGCCCAGAGGTGGGCATTGGGGCTGTGTTTTGACCATTTGTGAGTGTTTTTTCGTGATTTCATCTGGTCGTTTTTTGGGGTGCGGGGTACGAGGTTGGTTCCCTCCCAGGCATCTTTTATGTGGGCCAGAGTGAGGGTTGGTACGTGTATTGGTGGGTTGAGAAAGGGGTCGTGTAGAAGAAGAAGCAAAAGAGGAATCGGATTCAGTGTCCTCCTCCCTGGAAGAGTAACTTGGGCCATTATGGCTATTCTTTGTGCCCTGCCTAATTCTTTTGTTCTGTGGCATCAAATGCCACCGATATGCATAACCTTCCGCGAAGGCCGTCTTGTCCCTAAACATTTTAGTTTGTTTCTTTGATATACTATCCTTATTAAGTCTGTTCAAATATTCCTTCAATTCCTGCCATTTTTTGTCAAATTGAGCATGGCCTTTTACTGAGTCTTGTTGTACCTGTAAGGAAATGAGTTCCTGATCTAAAGCCGCTAGGTCTGTCCTATATTGGGCAACTAAAAGTCTAATCAGTTCAATACTACATTTGGTGAGTTCTTGTTCCCATAACCGTTTTAATTCAGGAGTTACATTCTTGAAAGAAGGGAATAATTGTATCCTAAGTCCAGTTGGACAGATGTTATCTAGTATGTATTGTTGAAAAAATTAAATATGCCAGTATAAATTCGACTTCTTTTTGAGAAGTCTTCTGGCTTTAGCAAGATATTGATTGAGTGCTAGATCATCTCTGGTAGAGGTATTGCAGTTGTTATGTAGTTCGTTCATGTAGCCAGACCAGGCATCCCCTACAAAGTCCAAACTACCTGACACATCAATAATTCAGGGAGGAAACACTATAAATAGAGGGGTCAACGAATCAATTTCTGCAGGATGCTCAAATGTCACACTGAAGTATTAAGCAAATAATGCCAGAGTATATACTTCGCTCAGACTATGAGCGGTAAAAAGAGGAGGGAAAAAAATTGAACCATCATAGAACAACAAGCGGGTGCTACCACCCAATCAATACTAAAAATGGGGGGTTGTTAAATCTCATCACAGGATTGGCTGTGGAGATCTCATATGTAGGGCAGTGCCAATGTCCTAAACTATGAATATTGAAAAGGGGGGGGGGATATACCCAGAAGAACAAAACATATGGACTTTGTAGGCACCAATCATAAAATTCAATGTAAGCTTTTATTTATACAAAAAAGTACAAAACACATAGACATAAACATTTTAAAAAAGCGCAATACATTGCAAAAAGTGGTAATGCATATTACCGCATAAATATATGAAAATGGAAGGGGGGGGAGGGAAGGGGTGGGAGAGAAAAAGGGGGGGGAGAGGGGAAACATAACAGGAAACGATGGGGGAAGGGACTGGGGAAGTAGGGACAAACACAGGGAGATGAGGAGGGGAAAGAAGGAGAGGGGGGAGAAAGATGGAAAAATTGAGTAAGATATAAGGAATAATGTACCAGCCATAGTAGTTGAATCAGTCTTCAAGTCCGATAGAGGCTAAAAATGGTTGGAAGCCGTACAACTCAAAGATTTAGCCTCCAATGGCCAAGGTACATAAGGAAATCCAGAGACTCTAAACTGGAGAATGTAAGTAATGTCCAATTAGCCAATATTGAGGCCAGCCCTTTATACATATGCCATCATACTGGTAAGTCAAATGGCATAAACAAATCCAATATAGACACTATACTATATATACCCACTCTGTTGGTCGTTTGAGCCTGTGAGGGTGCAAAATGACTCCTGGTCAGCTTGTCACGCAGAGACGGTGCTCTTTTGAACACAATCTCAGGGTGGTCACTGACATATTTCCTTAAAATGGAATCCTCAGATAGAATATGCCAGTGTTGCTGCAGTATGTTACGTAGTTGGTACTGTTGGTGCGAGTATTGTGTGATGAATTTAACCGTTGAGTGTTCCTCCCCTCTGGTTTTGTTGGAAAAGAGGAGTGTATTTCTAGGTTGGTCACAGGCTTTGTTGAAGGCTTTACGGAGTAGGGACTTAGAATATCCCCGTTTAAGGAGACGTTCCCTGAGTAGGTCCGCATGATGTTTAAAGTCATTGTCAGTAGTACAATTCCTCCTAAGCCGGATGTACTGTGCATAGGGGATACTTCGTACCAAGGTGGAAGGGTGGGCACTAGAGGCATGCAGTATCGTGTTCCCTGCCGTCTCTTTACGGTAGAGTGTGGTGGCCAGACAATAATTGGCATCTTTGTAGATCGTTAAATCTAGAAACAGAGTGGGTATAGACACTTGTGGACACTGTTCTTTTTGCCCTTGGGTATCTACAGGCTATAGATTCCAACTACCCAACGGTGAGACATTCTGTCCATGCTTTTGGGCTGACTGTAACACCCAAGGTGTAATTTATCTGATGACTTGTAAATGTGGGATATTCTATGTTGGCAAGACCATCCGCCATTTATGGCAAAGGATACGTGACCATGTGTATTACTCAGCAAATGGGAAGATGCTCAGCCCCATCAGTAGACACCTCGATCTATGCCATAGATTTGACACTTCTGTAGCGACTTTTATTGTATTAGCAGTAATCCCACAAGACTCAAGGGGAGGCGACTGGGACAGGAGGATACTCCAACAGGAGGCCAAGTGGATTGAACGCCTGAATGCCACATGGTGACCAGGCATTAATGAAGTACAATCTTATAAATCTTTTCTTGGATAAGGATTGAAGGTTGACCTATATGACAACCAACCAATGTCCAATGATCTTTAGCAACCATTTAGTACGCAATTAATTTCAGCATACTTACCTCGTAATTTTGTACCATCAATCCACTTGCTCCTCCCCCCCTTTTTCTTTTGGGATAGGAGACCCCCCTGTCTCCTGCTTCGCCCATTGTAGTCTCTCTTGTAGTCAAACATAATTAATTATACCCTTGCCAGTATACTGTACAGATATACAGTGATTTTGCTGAGTTAGAGTATTATGTATTTGCAGGAAATCTTAATTCTTAATCACACTGTTGTTTGCAAAATGTATATGCATATGTTTATTTTACCAGTACCAATTATGGATATGTATTCTTGATTTATACCACCATGAATGAATGTATTCTCTTCATGGTAATTAACATTCTAACTATGCTGACTGGCCTTGCGCCTCAGGCCTGTTATAAGTACCGAGGTAGACCAACTCTTGGACCCTATCAACTCGCCGGTGTCTGGATCACATGTGCGGCCGGGTAGCCACGTTCTGCCCCCCCTCATCCTAGGGGATGGTGTCTGCAGCGTTTGGTCCAGATTTGCCTCTCTCCCCCTGGATGTGCAATGTACACTTCCTGTTTATGTGCATTGACATTTCCAGACTTATTCTATCGGTTGGTCCCAGCCTTTACAGCGCTTTACACGCTGTACCTAGGAGGAACCACTGGGGGGAGCTCACAGATCTGATACCTTTAGGACTGCTCTCCCTCCTCACATCGTATTCATGAAAGAGGTCTCCTTGGCCACTGCGCATGCGCGATGGGATGCGAGTGCGCGCGCAGCTCCGTTCGGCCGAATCAGGTGACGCACGGGTTGAACACCTGATTGGGGCGTGTACTTAAGGCTATCAGCATAGCCTTGTACCACGCCACTACCCTCCATGGCGCTCTGATGCCTGGGCATTACCTCTGAACACCACAAGCTGTCTGGTAAGATTATGCTATGTCCATACTAACCTAACAAAACGCTCTGTAGTTGCACTCTGCCTGTGCAGATAGATGGAATATTTGATGTCTTTCTTACTTCCTCTATAGATGGCGATTCTGGGACCTCACTAGTTAGCTGTCTTCCTGGGTATGATTAGAGCTCTATTGCAGCTATGTCAGTGAAGATCTGTTTGATGCTAGGCTCACAAGTAACTAGCTGATTTATCCTCTTTGCAAGATCTGCTCAACCTGTATTACCCTACAAGGTAGGAGCAGCTCTTTGTGTAACCACCTAGCCTTATTGGTATATATATATAGTGTCTATATTGGATTTGTTTATGCCATTTGACTTACCAGTATGATGGCATATGTATAAGGAGCTGGCCTCAATATTGGCTAATTGAACATTACTTACATTCTCCAGTTTAGAGTCTCTGGATTTCCTTATGTACCTTGGCCATTGGAGGCTAAATCTTTGAGTGTACAGCTTCTAACCATTTTTAGCCTCTATCGGACTTGAAGACTGATTCAACTACTATGGCTGGTACATTATTCCTTATATCTTACTCAGTTTTTCCATCTTTCTCCCCCCTCTCCTTCTTTCCCCCCTCATCTCCCTGTGTTTGTCCCTACTTCCCCAGTCCCTTCCCCCATCGTTTCCTGTTATGTTTCCCCTCTCTCTCCCCCCCTTTTTCTCTCCCCCCTTCCCCCCCTCCCTTTTACTCTTTCTCTCCCCCCTCTTCCCCACCCTCCCTCCAACTGTGCCTTTTCTCTCTTTTACATACTAATGTACAGTCCCGTTTCTCACTACATATGTACAGCGTTTAATATCCTCTCTCGGACAGCTGGGACCCTCTAGCTCACTACCCCCTTGAGTCTATTGGTGATACGATCTTTCTACCAGACACGTCCCCACATGTGATCATATGTCACCACATGCATGTTGAATCCTGGGCCTTTGGGTTTGCTTCCTCACAGTACTCAGTGGCTGTAATTGAGACGCACTACTGCAAAAGTTGTTGATGTTGGTAAAAAATGATATTAATTTGTTATTCTATGTTTTTGGTGCATGTCATTTCTCTCTTTTCATTATTCCCCATTATAGGTAACCCAAACAAGCTCCTGAAGAAGCATTCAAATTTGCGAAACATGTAGAGCTATACTGAGCTATATCAGTTTGAGGTCTCTTAGTGGGAATGGAGGGGGCTATATCCCCTCCTTTTGTGTAAGGGTTATTCCCCGATCTATTTTCATATATTTATGCGGTAATATGCATTACCACTTTTTGCAATGTATTGCGCTTTTTTAAAATGTCTATGTGTTTTGTACTTTTTTGTATAAATAAAAGTTTACATTGAATTTTGTGATTGGTGCCTACAAAGTCCATATGTTTTGTTCTTCTGGGTATATTTACCCCCCTTTTTCAATATTCATAGTTTAGGACGTTGGCACTGCCCTACATATGAGATCTCCACAGCCCATCCTGTGATGAGATTTAACAACCCCCCATTTTTAACATTTATTTTAACATTACATTTATTTAACATCATTGATTGGACAACCAGCAATATTTAGAAGAATGCTATACCTGGCTCAATCTGGGCTCCTCCACATGTTGTTGCCTGGAAGGCCCAGGTTGGGCGTCAGAAGCCTCAGTTGGGGGGGAAGGAAGCATGGAAGGAAGAGTGGAGAGTGCTGGCCTAGGTTCAGTCTGACCTGCCAGAAAATGCAGCCTGTCATAGTACCACAGCCTGGGGACATAAATGTCATCTGCAGCTCCTGATCTCTGGGAATCCTGGACCTTCTTGCGCTCCCTTAGATAAGTGCTCCTCATGCCACCAATTAGAACCTTCAAATAGGTGATGTCTGCCATGGGGATCACTGGCTTCACAAATTGCAGCAAATTATCCAGCGCTGCCTTCCTCTTTGTTTGGTTCTTATATTCAGGGCGGTTTATCTGCCATAGACAGGGCAGCCCCCTGAACATATCTATGAAGATTGGCATAAAGTCCTGATTATTGACTAGATCCATTTTCACTGCAAGACACAACACAAGACAAACCCTAATGTCAGCCTAGTCTTCTAAACTTGTCCAAATACAGGCCTCAATCTAGAAGCAGTATAGGCCAAAATTTAAATCTTACCTTCGTTATCATGATCGGCGCCTCCGATACTCCTTCCTCCGCTCACAGATCGTACGTAAGACGCACGCGTGTTACGCTTTTTATACACTGCGCATGCGTGAAACTCCGCCCG
This sequence comes from Aquarana catesbeiana, assembly GCF_042186555.1. Taxonomy (NCBI): domain Eukaryota; kingdom Metazoa; phylum Chordata; class Amphibia; order Anura; family Ranidae; genus Aquarana; species Aquarana catesbeiana. Next base: position 271,687,103 of record NC_133328.1, on the reverse strand, counting down.
CCCCTGACATTCTTTCTAGTCTATTCCCTGCCCCTTCTCATTCGGCGCAGTGGGGAAGAGCACATGGCAGAGACAGAGCAGGTGTCTGATAATTACACCAACGAGAAGGAGGAGGAGGAGGAAAGCCCGGAGCCTGAAACGTCCAGATCCAGGAGGAGACGATTTAAGGCCTCAAATATGTCCTTTGGGGAGGTGTTGGAGATGGTCGACATCCTGAAGAAGGCTGACTATGACGGGAAGTATGGACCTTACCCCAACCCCAATGTCAGAAAGGCCAAGATCATGGCGAAAGTGGTCGAAAGTCTGCACCAGAATTTTGGGGTACGACGATCCAAGGATCAGCTCAGGAAGCGGTGGTTGGACCTGAAATTAAGGGAGCATGAGCAGTGCAGAAGGATCAGGAGAGTGCTGCAAAAAAGTTAGTAGTTGTGCTGTGTTCCTATTCTTTCCTTATAATACGTTCGTGCTGCTCCCTGTGCTTTTATTAACTGTTGTACAGTTTAAAATGGCAACTTTCATGTTCATGGGCACATTATTCGTTCGTATGAAACATTGTTCAATAGGCCTAGAAAACACCATTGTTTTGGCCATATGCATTTGAAGACATTTTTTCTGGCCTACTTCTATTCAAATAATTTTGATGACTAGATGGGTTTGTAAGTAGAATGTAATGCAAACTAGATTCTGTGTAAGGAGAGGACACTCAGCAGTTTTCACATCTGGACGCTGGAGCACTAGTGTGGGACACCAGAACACCCTTTTTATTAGGGGGCCACACAGGTGCTCCAGTGTATACTATAGGGGTGTCTCCATCTGTGAAGTTTGTACAAAACAGGTAAGTATTCAAGCTTGACAAAGGGAAAAAATATGTATTCATCTTGAAACTCTGTCAAAACAGACAATTGTACCCCACTTCCAAACAATGTTTCATATTCCTCTTTCTGTCATCAAATATCTGTGTGCTAAGTATACCTATTTTTTTTACATAGGGGAGAAAGGACTCGGAGGACACCACTCACCTGTGGAGACCACAGTCCCCCCACCTCAGGGAGAAGGTGAAATCCCCCAAAGACAAACAGAGCAGGAGGAGGGAGACGTGGTGGAAATAGTCACCACAACAGGTGAGTGTCTGCGACCACAAGCTCAGGTAAGAGATGGATGCCGGCATATTTATAATACATGGTATGTTTTTGTTTCTATATTTTTAAGTGATTGTGATGTTGTGAATCCAGGTCATTTCACCAGTGAAAGTGCACAGATCCTGAGCGGGGAGATCATGGGGTGTAATAGGGACTTGGAAAACATCCAGAAAAACATCAATGATGTTCAAAAAAAAATGAAGAACATCATTGATGTTTTAGGGTGAGTTTGAAACACCTCCAAATTCCTTCCCTCTTTTTTGCTTTTTTGTAATCTCAAAATTTCTCTTATTTTTTGACATATTCGAGAAAAAACAAATTTTGAGGATGCACACAGTGTGTCAACATGTGCTATCTGCCATCTTGGGAAATCAATGGACGCGTTTTGGGGGTGCAACCCCATCCTCAATAATAAAGTAGTTGAGAAGAAGGGGTTGCACCCCCAAAACACGTCCCTTGATCCCCCGTGATGGCAGCTAGCACATGTTGACATTCGGCAATTTGTGTGCATCCTAAAAATTTGGCTTTTCCATCACTTTTCCATCGTGACTTCACCCCATCTGAACGCAATATCAAACACAGTTTAGAATTACTCATGTCTGATATTGCCTTTAATTTCTACAAAAGTTGAACTTTGTAAGTTCCAGATTTGTGTATTTCTTGTTGGTTTTAAACATGCCTGTTTGACCTAAAATGGACATTTCTACTTTTAGTAATGTGACCAAACAAATTGTGATACAACAAACATGTTGGTTTATTTTAAAAACCTTTGATAAATGCACATGGGATTGTGCTGGTATTAAAAAGATTGATAACCAAGAATGTGTGGATTATTGTTTCAATGCTCCAAAAATTTTGTTGTGCTAAAATTGGTGTTTTCAGTAACAATGGGGTTTATTTCCTAAGGGCAAATCCACTTTGCACTACAAGTGCAGTTTCAGTGCAGTCTCAAGTACACTTGTAGTGCAAAGTGTCTTTGCCTTTAGTAAATAACACCCAACAGTGCTTTGTAATGTTACACAATCACGCCATTTTCAGGACTCCCCACATTTCTGTCAGGGTCAGCTAAAAGAAACACAAGCAGTAAATGTCACCAAAAGATTTTAGTAGTTAAAATTTTTTTTTATTTAAAAAATGTTTCAGACATTGTCTGGCATATTGATGGCCCCCCTACCCGCAAAGTATTCTAGGTATCTAAGACGGACCTTGTGGGCACTCAGGGGGGCAAGCCAGGACAACCACCTTTAAGCGCCGTCAGGGTTGGTTCATTATGAATTCCGGCTTCAGGCCCAACTGAGTCAGCATAGTTGGCAGAATTTTGCCTTAAAAGGTTGTGTAGAACATAGCACGCCAGGATGATGTGATTGAGTTTATACTCCGCCATATGTATGGGTGTAATAAATAGGCGAAACCGGCTGGCCATAATTCCAAATTTGTTCTCCACCACTCTTCTGGCTCTGGCCAGCCGGTAAATAAAAACCCTCTGGTCCGTGATGAGGGTCCTCATAGGGAATGGCCACATAAGATGGTCCCCCAGTGCAAATGCTTCATCCGCAACAAAGATGAATGGGAGTCCTTCCACATTGTTTTCTGGAGGTGGCAGGTCCAAGCTGCCATTCTGGAGACACCTGTAGAACTCCGTCTGGGTGATGACTCCACCATTGGACATCCGGCCATTCTTCCCCATGTCCACATACAGGAACTCATAAGTAGCCGACACCACCGCCAACATCACAATACTATTGAACCCCTTGTAGTTGTAATAGTATGACCCCGAGTTGGGTGGTGGGATGATGTGGACATGTTTCCCAACAATTGCCCCTCCGCAGTTAGGAAAGTCCCACCACTGGGCAAAGTGGGAGGCTGCAGTCTGCCATTCCTGTGGGTTGGAAGGAAACTGTGGAGTCAAACAAGAAAAATAAATTAATCATTTTGCACATAAACATGGAAAGCAGATTAGACACAAACATTCTTGGCCAACATCAGGATAACATTTATTTTAGGGAGTATTTAAAGACTGAGGTATAAGGTCCACCTATCGGATCCCCCCCTCTCATGGGCCATTTCTAACATTTTAGGGGGGGAGATGTTTTGGACAGGTGACCCTCTTCACTTCATTTAGAGATGAATGCCTAAATAATGTGTATTACTTTGGCCAGCCCCTCCTTACTTTACACTATTGGTAGCCCAATGGACAGGTAAGAAGTGTCATAATACAAAGATATAAATACACACAGTACACATTTTAGCACATTTTGGTTCGGGGTTCCCCTGTGGGGAATTCCCATGCCGTTTTTATCAATGAACTTTTATGTGTATTGTCGGACCGGCAATTCATTAATAGCCGCAAGTAGTTTTAAATGACTTTTTTCCTTTGAAATGTCATTTTGCTGTCAGACTGTTCTAAACATTGGAAACATGCGCCCCTTTACAGGCATACTATAGACACTCCCCAGCTATGAAATTTAAAGGGATATTACACATTTATTGTTTGACTTTAAGCATTATTAAAATCACTGCTACTGAAAAAACGGCCATTTTTAAAACTTTTTTTTGCATTGATCCATGTCCACTGGGGCAGGACCCAGGTCGCCATAACACTTTTTATGACAATAACTTGCATATAAGCCTTTAAAATTAGCACTTTTGATTTCTCCCATAGACTTTTAAAGGGTGTTCCGCGGCATTCAAATTTGCCGCGAACACCCCAAATTGTTCGCTGTTCGGTGAACTTGCGAACAGCCGATGTTCGAGTCGAACATGAGTTCGACTTGAACTCGAAGCTCATCCCTACTCCTGAACCTGCTTTCTTATTTTATATATAGTATTTTTGTTGATTTTTATTCTGATATCCATATCCATTATATTAAATAAAAGCTATTGTCCTTGATAATGTACATTGTTTTATATTTGCATGCTATGTGTGGTGCTGTTCAAGCCCGCTCAGATCTCTAATCACCTAAGGAATAGTGTATAAAAAAAAAAAAATTCCCAGAAAATGCCATGTTTTCTGGTTGGGAGACACAGCCTCCTTACTTCCTGCCATGTGCTGGCTTTCTCTGTGGAGAATGCTCTGTTTGAGATGGGAGTGGAGTGCAGGTGGAGGAAGTTTGTTTTTTTGATGATGTCATGAAGACTTAGATTGAGGTGTGGTGGTATTAGAGAGCCATATAGTGAAGGAGATGACAGCGAGGCTTGGACGGCGACCAGATGTATTTATAGCAATGATAGGAAGAGACACCTATGCCCCGGAAGAAGTTCTATTGTAACAAAACTCGTCAGATAAAAGGTTTATCTCCTCTCATCGTATTTGGATTAAACCAACGTCCTTGTCTTTGGAACGAGGAATATTGTACCCATGTAATTGCATGCTATGCATTATTTAACCATTTGCCGACCACCACACACACATATATGTTGGCAGAATGGCACAGGCAGGCAAATGGGCATACCTGTACGTCCCTTTGAATTTGACACCCATCAGGCACGCAGCGGAAGTGTGGCTGTGGGAGCGTGCCTGCGGGTCCCGCAAACTCGATGTTTGCCGACGGCCCAGGATTGCGGTTAGGAGAGGCAGAACGGGGAGATGCGTATGTACACAAGGCATTTCTCTGTTCTGCCTAGCAACATGACAGGGATCTACTGCTCCCTGTCAGCAGTGATCTCTGTCATGTTGTAGTGAGCCCACCCCCAACAATTAGAATCACTCCCCAGGACACACTTAACCCCTTGATTGCCCCCTAGTGTTTAACCCCTTCCCTGTCAGTGTCATTTATACAGTAATCAGTGGCTATTTGTAGCTCTGATCGCTGTATAAATGACAATGGTCCCAAAATAGTATCAAAAGTGTCCGATGTGTCCACCATAATGTTGCAGTCCCAATAAAAATCACAGATCACCACCATTACTAGTAAAAAAAAAATAATAATAATAAAAATGCCATAAATCTATCCCCTATTTTGTAGGGGATACTTTTGTGTAAACCAATCAATATGCACCTCTTGCGATTTTTTGTTTACCAAAATATGTAGAAGAATACATATCGGCCTAAACTGTGGAAAAGTTTTTTTTATTTATATAACTTTTGGGGATATTTATTATAGCAAAATGTTTAAAAAAATAGTTTTTTAAAAAAAATAATAAAATGCAGAAGTGATCAAATAGCACCAAAAGAAAGCTCTAGTTGTGGGAAAAAAAGGACGTCAATTTTGTTTGGGTACAATGTTGCACGACTGCGCAATTGTCAAGCGAAGCAGTAGAGAATCGCAAAAAATGCTCTGGTCAGGAAGGGGGTAAATCCTTCCGGGGCTGAAGTGGTTAAATAAAGCTGATTTTTAGGGATTTTACACTATTGGCATTTATCTTTATATTGACACATCCCACTGGACATCTTGCTTCGGGACCGGAGGAGTACCGATCAGAGGTGACTGATGAACGATTCCTCTTGTTCTTTGATGTGGAACAGAAAGCGTGTATAGAACATATAGGATACACAAGCTCTATTTGAACCTTCCATTATAGGTGGTTAATACGCTCTGGTAAGGGTACATCCTTTATTATGGTGGTGGTTATCACAAGGTGGAGGAATTGAATGAACAATTGTTTGTGCGCTTTTTATCAAAGTGAAGGCTCATTTATATTTATATGTATATTTAGATTTAGATTTTTGTTTAGTGCAACACTTTTGCTATACATTCACTATATGCTATGTAAGCGACTTTTTTTAATTCTTATGCCGTGTACACATGGGCAGACTTTTCAAAAATCTATTCGTCTGTATGCTAGTCTGACGGACGAAAACCTACGCTAGGGCAGCTATTGGCCACTGGCTATGAACTTCCTTATTTTAGTCTTGTGGTACGTCATCACGTACGAATCCGTCGGACTTTGGTGTGACTGTGTGTAGGCAAGCCCGTTCGTTCGGAAGTCCATCGTCTGTCGGAATGACCATCGGACCTTTGATGCCGAAAAGTCCACCCGTGTGTACACGGCATTATTCACAGGAATAAACCAAGAGAGATTTTTAGTGAAATAAAGTCTAGACTGGACGATCAGTATTCTAGACTGGACAGGAATTAGTCTGAGGGGTCAGCTACTCACTTTAAAGAGTGAATAATATGGTTTGAGGTAGATTTATTTTCATTTGCAGATGTAGAACCTTCTTGACCCCTAATAGCTCTGATCATAACCTTTACCCCATGCACAGTTTGTACACGGCATTAAATCACTTGTAGTGGGTCCCACTTAAAAAGGGACCCTCAACAGCTATTGTAAAATCTAGAAATCAACATTAGAGTATAATTTATTCCCAGATAAGAGGCAGACACATTTTTTGTCTACATTTGCAGTGTAAAACATATCGCTAAGCTTTAATTTGAACAGGGCCACCAACAGACACTGGGAAATCTGGAAATCAATATTACAGTGTAACTGATTCCCAGAAAAAAGTCCACAACGGATTCCTGTGCTTATGTTCCCTACATTAATGTATTTGCACTCAAGCCCCTTTTCAACAGGACTACCAACAGTCAGTTGAATTTAGAAATGAATATTACAGTCTCTTTTATTCCAAGAAAAGACACCACAGATATTGCAATGAGTACACTCACAGAATTAATTTATTTATGCTCAAGCCCCAGTTTAAAAAGGACCACCAGCAGCCATTTTCAAATGTGGACATCAGCATTACAAAATATTTTATTTCCAGAAAAAGAGCCTATTCTCAAACTGGCAAATGGTCATGATTGACCCAAACTCACAGCTCATCCCTACTACTGACCAGCACATGAACCAAAGCCGCATATTAAAAATGCATATACTATACTGTATTTGTGTATAACCAAGTGTTTATCATTGGAAGTATGTTCAGTGGTATCAAAGTATGAAATAGTATAAAAATCATACATTTTTACATTGGAGTGTTTACTGTATAGCAAACCACATATATTAGTACATTCATTGCATTTGAGTTCAGGTCAGTGTGTGAAGTCAGTAAGTTCACAGGACACAATACTACACCTTGATCCAAGGGAAAAAGTAATATGGTTACGCAAAGTAGCTAAACAAATAATAAGAGAAATATTTTTTAAGTATGCTTCCACACTTGTAATATTTTAAGAGACTTTAACCCAGTATTGCAGCTTGTTCATTTTCAAGGTGAATTTTTACTTTGCTTTTTGTCTTAGTGAATGGAGTAAATGTAAAAGTGAAAACATTCATTTTTCAAGAAATACATAGTCATGTGCAAAGAAAATAATTAAAAAAACAGGATTTTTGCTTGCACATGATTGGACAATTAATATCAGCACAACTTCACTTAACTTAGTGCATGAGGTGAAGTTGTACTGACTTTTTTCATCTAATATTGTGCAAGAAAAAAATCTATGTTTTTCCTAAGTTATACATGATTGGGTGTTCTTTGCAAAGTGAGTTGCATTCCATTCTTGACTGCAACCTTGAAACCCCCAAAAGATTCTAAATTATAGATTCTATAATTACATTTTCTTTGTCTAGCTAAATGCAAATGCTGCACATATTTTTTGGTATGTGTGCTGTTTATGGCTTTGTTCTCATTTTTCTAGGAAAAAGTACTGCACAGACGCAAACTGTCATCTCTGTGCAATGTACTAATATTTCACTATTATATGGTATAATGGTGTCAATAAAGAACACACAAGCTGCTTTCTTTGCTTAGATTTTTTCTTCCCAAATAGTGCGACATGCAGGGAAAAAATTCCATGCTGCTTTCTGTACTCCCTTTTGCTACCAAATAAAGACATGTACAGAGAAAATATGCATATTTCTTCCTGTGTTTCTTTTTCATTTTAACTGAAGGCATGCAAAGAGCTCAGAGATTCAATTTACAACAGAGTTGATGCAAAGTAATTTATGAGTGTCTCTCGCATCACTCTGTAAGGAAATCACATGGGAAAAAAACTTTACACCTGCATCTTAAGACCATAGGGAACATTTGGTGATTTTATCAATCTAACATAATTATTTGATCATGGCATGATCAAAGTAGCTCATGGAGGACTGAAAGCATATATCCAGGATAGTCATTTGGGGTTAACAGATGAAACTCTATTGGTGTTCAAAAGTGATTATCTCTCGTAATTTTCATTAGTAGAATCTTTGATCCTTGCCTAGTGCCCCCTTAGGTAGTTGTCAGCCTGAACATAAAAACTCAAAGAAGATCTTAGTTCTTAGTCACATAATGTCCAAGTGGATTTGGCATTTTTATCTTCACAGTTGAGTTTTCATTTATTATCAGAGAATGCATCAAAGCAAGTCAGAAAAGGATAGAATGTAAATAATAACAATATTCTTTAGATAGTTACAGAATTTGTAAGTTATTAAAGAATATATTATTATGTTGTACTAAAAGAACAGTTTTTGTCACTGTTGTTCATAGACAGCATATTATCAATTTGTGATGCCACCTATTTCAATAGGATTTTATCCTGAACTGCATGCCTATGTAACAAGAACTACCAAAACTTTGATCCACTTTCATTTCAGATTTTTTTTCCTTTTATATTCATTGGTATTTGCATAATAGTATAGATATGATTTTGTGGATGACACCTTATGGAAGCTCACATTATACAAGCAAACAGACGTCTAAATAAATGGACCTTTTCAGAGCTATGTATTGGAGTAATACACAATAAATGGTGCATTTTACCAGACATTACAACAACACAGGGTACTACAAGGTACACATCTGAACTGCAGAGCTCCACAATTCACACGTCTTAGACCCGGTTCACACAGGGGCAACTTGTCAGGCGACTTAGCCGCCTGACAAGTCTCGCTCCATTCTGTACAATGAAATCGTTCTAATAAGAGCGACTCAAGTCGCTCCAACTTAGAAAAAGATTCCTGTACTACTTTGGGGTGACTTCAGAGCGGCTTGCATTGACTTCTATACAGAAGTCATTTTGCATCCACGCTAAAGTCGCACTGTACAGGGTGGCTTCAGAGTCGGGCGACTTTGAAGCTGCCCCTGTGTGAACCGGACTCCTAAAAGAGAAGTTCAGAATTTAAGCAAAACAAACATTTATACTCAGCTAGTTGGATGCCACATTGGCCCAATGCTGCATTTGTCCCCCGGCCTACTCTAATCACTCAGTTCTCTGTCTTCAGTGAGCAGAAACAATGGAGTTGTGGAGGGAGTAGGAGCGGCTGGCTCAGTCTCCCAGTGGCTCACAGAGAGACTGAGCCAGCCGCCTGTGTAAGCATCTGGGCAGATCCCAAGTCAGGATCTTTCCAGAGCCTGTATAATGTGTATTTAGGTTTTTCGCTGCCCTAGGCCTGACTAAACTCGTGCACCCACTAATTTAAATATGACCCACCCCTTCCTGTCAAAGCTATACCCCTGGCTGTTTAACCTGTTCCCGACCAGCCGCCGCAGTTGTACTGTGGCAGAATGGCACGGGCAGGCAAATCGCCATTATGTTACGTCGGGCCACCAATGATCGCATTTGATCCAGAACCAGTCAATCTTCAGGCCCAGGCCAATGAAATCTGGTCTGGACCTGGTGATCGGTCCTGGCAAATGAGATCCTTCCCCTGTCATGTAACTGTAAAAACTGACAGGGGAAGTGATGTCATCTCTCCTCCTGACGGTCTTTTCCGTTCCAGACCGAGGAGAGATGACATCTAAAAGAGAGTTGCACCAACACTACACTGACACCAGGTCTTGTAGGCACAAAATTGACCCCCCGATCACCCCCTGATCACCCCCCCAGTTAACGCCTTCACCACCTGTCACTGTGCCACCCAGTACAGAATTCAGATTTTTTTTTGATCGCTGTACTGGTGTCATTAGTGACAAAAATCAGCATTAGGGTAATTAGTCTTAGGCCCAGATAGGTGTAGGGACCCCCCTAACCCCCCCAATAAAGGTTAACCCCTTGATTTCCCCCTGTCACCTGGGATCACTGTATAAGTTTCACGGGTGATGCAGTTTAGCTAGTTTATTTTTTATAGCGTCATGGCACCCGTCGTATTTTACCCAATAAAGGTTTAACCTCCTGATCACCCAGCGGGTGATCAAAGTTAGGTTTAAGTGTCAGATAGGGTCTGCGTTGCCCCAGGCAGTGTCAGATTAGTGCCAGTAGCGCTAACACCCACGCACGCACCATATGCCTCCCTTAGTAGTATAGTGTCTGAACACATCAATATATGATCTGATCAGAACTATATTAGCATCCCAGCAGTTTAGGGTTCCCAAAAATACAGTGTTAGCGGGATCAGCCCAGATACCTGTTAGCACCTGTGTTTAGCCCCTCTGCCCAGCCCAGCCCACCCAAGTGCAGTATCAATCAATCACTGTCACTTACAAAACACAACACACATAACTGCAGCATTCGCAGAGTCAGGCCTGATCCCTCCGAACGCTAACAGTTTTTTTGGTAGCATTTGAATCAGTCGCTGACAGTCAGGTCCTTTTTTTCTTGTGAGTCTCACTAATGTATCAGTAAATTTAGAGACCAAAATATCAAATCGAAGGTACACTAGTGAAGAGGCCTACACGTTTCTGAGCATGACAGATAGTGAAGAGGAACTCACTCATCTGTCAGATTCAGGCTCAGAATACAAACCTGTAAACAGCAGCGGCACCCTGACAGATAGCTCTGATGACGGAGTTATGGTCTCTGCCTAAGTCAGGCGTACCAGACCCCATTCTTCTGCTGTCGTTGAAATGCAAGAACCGCAGGTCCCTAGTATGGAGCAGAGAGCCAGTAGTAGCGCCGCTCATCCTTCTGGTGAACTGGCAAGCACCAGCGACCTAGTACATCCTGGTCGTACATCCAGTACTGCAGTAACACTTGGTGACATGGCGAGTCCCATAAGTGCAGTTCAAGCTGGCGAGGTGGCCAGCATGAGTAGTGTCCCACTGCCACCAAGAAGAAGACAAAGACAGGCCCGTCGAGCCCATAGTGCCCTTCCTGCTGCATTCGCCAATCCTAATTGGGTACCCACCACTTCTGCAGCACCCGTACTTCCCCATTTAGTGACCTACCTGGAATTCAGGTGGAAACAGTTGATTTTACACCACTTGATTTTTATTCGCTGTTTATCACTGAAGATCTCTATAGATCTATTGTGCACCAAAGCAATTTATATGCTGGTCAATTCATCACCGCTAATCCCCAGCTGATCCTTGCCAGAGATTGGAAACCAATTACGTTTTCCAAATTTAATACCTTCCTGGGCCTATCACTCCTCATTGACTTAACCAAAAAGAGTGAGTTGCGGTCCTATTGGTCCACTGACCCAATTCACCATATGCCCGTGTTCTCTGCTTCCATGACCAGGACACGATTCGAGCAGATCTTGCGGTTCATGCATTTCAACGATAATGAACTCAGTCGTTCTTGGGGTGACCCTGAATTTCATCGACTCTACAAAATTCGGCCCCCCATAAACCACTTCAACCAACGTTTTGCAGCCTTGTTTACTGCCAATGAAGTTGTCTGTATTGATGAGTCCCTGATTAAGTTTTCTGGCCGCTTGTCATTCAAACAGTATTTTCCCAGCAAGTGTGCCAGATACGGGGTCAAGATGTATAAGCTATGTGACAGGGCCATAGGCTATACATATAGTTTTATGGTTTACGAGGGAAGAGATAGTTACATAGAGCCGGAGAACTGCCCCGACTACATAGGGAGCACTGGTAATATTGTGTGGGACTTGGTGTCAACCTTATTTGGAAAGGGTTACCACTTGTATATGGACAATTATTACAAAAGCGTGCCACTTTTTAGTCACTTGTTTGATCAACAAATTGGTGCATGTGGCACCATGTGATCTAATTGCCGGGGCTTTCCCCAGTGGCTTGCAGATTCCTGTCTTAGGCTGAGGGAGAGAGCCTGCTTGTATAATAAGTGTAAAAATATTCTCGCTATGAAGTGGAGGGATAATAAGAATGTTTTCGTTCTGTCCTCCCTTCACACAGACACGCCGGTCCAAATTCCTACGGCGACTGGTGTTATGGACAAACCCCTCTGTGTCCACGATATTAACCTTAATATGGGAGGGGTGGACCTCAACGACCAGTTGTCGGCGCCATACCTAATTGCCCGTAAGGCCAGACGCTGGTACAAAAAATTGTCTGCTTATTTATTTCAATTGGCTTTGCTGAATGCTTTTGTGCTATACAAAGCTTCAGGATGAACTGGATCCTTCCTTAAATTCCAGGAAAAGATCATCAGAGCCCTTTTGTTTCCAGATGGTGCTTTGGCCCAACTTCCCAACACAAATGCAATAAGCCGGCTGCATGAGAGGCATTTTCCACATGTCCTCTCTGGTACCTCTACCCAAAGAAACCCCCAAAGAAGGTGTTGTGTCTGTAGAAAGCATGGATATAGGCATGACACCCGCTATTATTGTCCCTTCTGTCCTGACCAACCTGCTATTTGCATTGGTGACTGTTTAGAATGCTAACACACACTAGTTAGTGTGGGTAGAGCACCACACCGTCCTAGGCACACGTACACAGGGTCTTGGGGTCTCGAAAGATGTGATGGCCATCACATTTTGAGAGACCCTAATCCGTTCAGTTTACAGCTTTTATAAAAGTGAAAAAAGTGAAAAAAAAAAAACATACACAAAAACACACAAAAAAAAAAAAAGCCAAAATAGTTATGGTTGTATTTTTCTTCTCTCTCTCTCTATTGTTCTCTCTCTTATGTTTGCTCTCTACTGTCCGCTCTACTGTTTGCTCACTATTATTCTATATCATTCTTTCTGTTTTATTTTTACTATGTTTTATTGTATTTGCTTTGCAGGTATGGTATATTATACTGTAATGTTTGTTTTATTGTTAGCCATCATTTGCTTAGCAGGTATGCCATTCAGCTGCAGCACAAGTTTATTTATTTTGACAGCAACAGCATTTGCTCCCATGATACATAAAGCCGTGGCTCCAGCGCTGTCGGAGGTGATTTCATCATCAAAGTTAAAAAAAAATGGTGCATGTATACCCATCATTAGAAGTGGGTGGATGAAGGGCGGTATTCTAATGGTGGGCATACCCACCGATCTTTTTCTTTTTTCCATTCAGCCCACAGGCTGCATTAAAAAAAGAACATTACAATGTGTGCCCAACAAGGACCAGCGACTTACTGGTATGTTGCTGTACTTTGAGTGGTTATAACAGAATGATGCCTGCAGGTTTAGGTATCATCTTGGTATCATTATTTTCAGCCAGTGGTCGGCTTTCATGTAAAAGCAATCCTAGCGGCAAATTAGCCTCTAGACTGCTTTTATAAGCAGTGGGAGGGAACATCCCCCCTCCCACCGTCTTCCATAGTTTTCTCAGGCTCTCCTGTCCCAACAGGGAAACCGAGAATGCAGCCGGTGGTTCCGCCAGCTGACTATAGAGCTGATCAGGGATCAGAATGGCTCCAATCATCTCTATGTCCTAAAAAAGCTATGAGAATTTAATGACTTAGGATATGAACAGTGCCATTGGGAAATTGGCAAAGCATTTTATCACACTGATCTAGGGTCTAATAAACCCAATTTTTTCAAAAAAGAGTACCTGTCACTACCTATTGCTATCATAGGGGATATTTACATTCCCTGAGATAACAATATAATGATTAAAAAAAATGAAAGGAACAGTTTAATATATATAATAAAATATATAATAAAAAAGCAAGATAAATAATTAAAAGAAAAAAAGCACTCCTGTCCCCCCGTGCTCACGCGCAAAGGCGAACGTAAGAGTCGGTCTAGTGTCATATGTAAACAGCAATTTCACCATGCATGTGAGGTATCACCGCGAAGGTCACATTGGGGGCAGTAATTTTAGCAGTAGACCTCCTCTGTAATTCTAAAATGGTAACCTTTAAAGGCTTTTAAAGGCTTTTAAAAATGTATGTAGTTTGTCGCCGCTGCACATTTGTGCGCAATTTTAAAGCATGTCGTGTTTGGTATCCATGTACTCAGCATAAGATAATCTTTTTGATTACATCAAACATTTGGGCAATATAGTGTGTTTTAGTGCATTAAAATTTTAGAAAGTGTGTTTTTTCCCAAAACATTGTGTTTATAAAATTGCTGTGCAAATACTGTGTGAAAAAAAAATTGCAACACCCACCATTTTAATCTGTACGGCCTTTTCTTTAAAAATATATATAATGTTTGGGGATTCAAAGTAATTTTCTTGCAAAAAAAATATTTTTTCATGTAAACAAAATGTTTCAGAAAGGGCTTTGTCTTCAAGTGGTTAGAAGAGTGGGTGATGTGTGACACAAGCTTCTAAATGTTGTGCTTAAAATGCCAGGACAGTTCAAACCCCACCCCCCAAATGACCCTTTTTTGGAAAGAAGACACCCCAAGTTATTTGCTGATAGGCATGTTAAGTCCATGGAATATTTTATATTTTGTCACAAGTTTCAGGAAAATTATACTTTTTTTTTTTGCACAAAGTTGTCACTAAATGATATATTATTCAAACATGGCATGGTTATATGTGGAATTACAACCCAAAATGCATTCTGTTGCTTCTCCTGAGTACGGGGATATCACATGTGTGAGACTTTTTGGGAGCCCAGCAGCGTACAGGACCCCAAAAACCAATCATCGCCTTCAGGGTTTCTAAAGGGCGTAAAATTGTGATTTTACTCCTCACTACCTATCACAGTTACGGAGGCCCTGAAATGTCCAGATAGCATAACCCCCCCCCCCAAATGACCCCATTTTGGAAAGTAGACACCCCAAGATATTTGCTAAAAGGCATGGTGAGTATTTTGCATATCTCATTTATTTTTGAAAATGAAGAAAGAAAATAAAAATGTTTTTTTTTTTTTCGATTTTTAAAACTTTGTGACAAAAAGCGAGATCTGCAAAATACTCAACATGCATCTCAACAGATAGCTTGGGGTTTTCTAATTTCCAAAATGGGATCATTTTGGGGGGTTTTGTGCGATCTGGGCATTTAATGGCCTCCGAAACTGTGATAGGCAGTGAGGAGTGAAATCAAAAATGCATGCCCTTAGATTGTTTTTTGGGGTCCTGTACGCGGTTAGACTGCCAAAAAGTTCCACGCATGTGGTATCGCCGTACTCAGGAAAAGCAGAAGAATGTATTTTGGGGTGTAATTCCACATATGACCATGCCATGTTTGAACAATATATCATTTAGTGACAATGTTGTGTAGAAAAAAAAATTGTAATTTTCCCTCAACTTGTGGCAAAATATAAAATATTCCATGGACTCAACATGCCTATTAGCAAATAGCTTGGGGTGTCTACTTTCCAAAATTGGGTAATTTGGGGTGGGGGGGGGGTTGTGCTATATTGGCATTTTATGGCCTTCAAAACTGTGATAGGAAGTGAGGAGTGAAATGAAAAATTAGCCCTTAGAAAGCCTGAAGGCGGTGCTTAGCTTTAGGGGTCCTGTACGCGGCTAGGCTCCTGAAAAGTCTTACACATGAGGTATTCCCATACTCAGGAGAAGCAGCAGAATGTATTTTGGGGTATAATTTCACATATAACCATGGCATGTGTGAGCAATATATCATTTAGTGACAACTTGTGGGCTCAACATGCCTCAGCAATTTCCTTGGTGTGTCTACTTTCCAAAATGGGGTCATTTGGGGGGGGGGTTGTACTGCCCTGCCATTTTAGCACCTCAAGAAATGAGATAGGTAGTCATAAACTAAAAGCTGCGTAAATTCCAGAAAATGTACCCTAGTTTGTAGACGCTATAACTTTTGCGCAAACCAATAAATATATGCTTATTGACATTGTTTATCAAAGACATGTGGCTGAATACATTTTGGCCTAAATGTATGACTAAGCTTAAGTTTATTACATTTTTTTTATAACAAAAATTAGAAAATATAATTTTTGTTGTAAAATGTTCGGTCTTTTTCCGTTTATATCGCAAAAAATAAAAATGGCAGAGGAAATCAAATACCATCAAAAGAAAGCTCTATTTGTGGAGAAAAAAAAGGATGCAAATTTTGTTTGGGTACAGCATTGCATGACCGCGCAATTACCAGTTAAATCAGCGCAGTGCCAAATTGTAAAAAGTGCTCTGGTCGTTGAGCAGTCAAATCCTCCGGGGCTGAAGTGGTTAAGACCCGCCCTGAAATTTTCGAGTGGGACACTAGTTCTGAGGGCCTGGGGGGGGGCAATGGATTCCCTTAATTTGCATAGATTTCCTCTTACTTCCTGTTTAGCTATGGGACAGGAAGTGAAGGGAAATCTCTGCAATGGGACAGGGATGGTAAAAAATAAACTGACAGTGGCTATAACCCTCCTTATTCTATCCAAAATGGAAAAAAAAAAGTGTTGCCTATAGTTCTACTTTAAGCACAAATTTCTGAAAATTTTATGGAGAGGACTAAGAAGATATAACCATGCCAATGGTGCAGCAGAAAACATATATGACACAGTGAGGATGGTTTGTGATCCAGGATGATAGGACAGTTGCGGAATGCCGGCCGCCCGCATACTGGAAGCAGTGCAGCCGCTTTATGGGGGAGCTAGACTAATCTGCCTCTCAGCCTAGTCCACCCCATAAGACTGGCGCTACACTAACCAGTGTAGCGCAAGCCGGCGTGGACTCCATCCGTGTTGCCCCCTGCAAAGTGCTGCCCTAGGCCTGGGCCTTGTCGGCCTAGGCCAGGATACAGCGTTGGTCCTAGGAGAGCACAACTAGTCCACTCCTGTGTCTACTCCTGTGACTCACAGGATAAGTAAGGCCAAAGAGCTTTGGCCCATTAAGCTGTTAAGCTCTGGCAGCACATTCAAAATTATTACGCTGCTTCAAAGTAGAGCTAATCTCCGTCATATTTGCCTCCTTTCAATGGTCTGATGTCCTTTGTCGATGTTTCTTCTGGGTGCCAGGTGCTTGTCAGACTCATTGGCTGGCGCAGGTGGATGTCACTCACTCACATGCCATAGAGTGAAGTCATCCTGTCACACATAGATATGATTTTTTGGATCACACCATATGGAAGCTTACATTCTACAAGCACACAGAGAAGTCTAAATAAATTATTTTCTTTCATTGCATGTCTCTTTTGCAACAAAAAGCCTTCCTGCTGTTTTTAAAAGCTGAACTTTAGTTCCGCTTCAATGCAGTGTATGTTTGTCTGTGAAATAATGCATGTTAAAATTACAAGATGGGGGCCAAACACTTAGGAGTTTTCTTATTACTGTGCTAATTTTTCCATGTGTGATCCCCAGATAAGCACCTCAGTTTTTGCTACACATTTCTATTACTTTCTAAAACAACTTTTTCACTCTTCTGTCACTTTCTAAATAACCCTTTTTCTTTTACCTTATCTTTGTGCACTAATTAAGGAGAGGAGCTAAGTAAAGCCTTCCATAGATGATTTGAATCTGGGGCGGTTTAGCGGGAAATGGCAGAGATTCATACCATGTATGGGCAGGCTGAATGTACCCACATTAAATGATCAATCAACTTGGATATAACCAGCCTGTCGGATTTTACATGTGATTATTGCTAGCAGCTGTTATTGCTTGTGGCTTGTCCCCCAGCCAGGAGAACACAATGGCTCTGTGGGACGGATTCCCCTGTCAACACTGTTTGTGTCAGCCAATGGTTGCAGAAAAGAAAATCGCTTGGTCTATGGCCAGCCTAAGCTTAAAGTGAAACTTCACTCAAAAGGGGAAGTTCCTCTTGTTTGCATCCGCTCCTCCCCAAATAGTGCCAAATTTGACAGGTACCCACTCCCACTTCTGGTCAGATGCGCCACGGCAATCTGACCTGGAAGTTTGCCCCCCTCTTCTTCCCCAGCATTATCTTGGGACACATCACTGATATCTTAGTAGACTACAGGACCATTCACAATGTGCAGTGCAGCTCGCGCATGCACAGTAGGAAACTGGCTGTGAAACTGCAAGGCTTCACTACCTGTTTCCCTTACCTAAGATGCCATATTAGTATTTGTAGTTGCTGACTTTTTTTTTTTTTTTTTTTTTTATGGGGCCTCCTCTTTAGGTTTGTTAATATAATTTGTAAGATTTCCAGAGACCTTGCTCCCAAAATAGATGCAAATATTGTCAATAAAGTGGTAGTTACAACATAATGGTTTAAAACTCCTAGTAAAATTGTCTGTTTTCTCTAAGTATTATACAGTATTGTGCAGAAGTTTTAGGCACTTTGAAAAAATGATTTAAAGTGGTAGTAAAGGCTTCTTTTAACTTTATACCTACAGGCAAGCCTATCATAAGGCTTACCTGTAGGTACAGTAAATATCTCCTAAAGGTGCACCATTTAGGAGATTTTTCTTTAAGCAGCACCGGGGCATTTGACACCACTGGCTCATGCGCTCTCAATGGATGGCTTGCAGTCCATAAAGAGAGCTGTGCTACGGCCATGCGGGAGTGACATCATCATGGCTCCGCCAGTCAAATGGCAGCTGTTCACGAACCTAGAAGGAAGACCGGGGTGAAGATAGAAGCCCTGTGATCGGTGACAGCACGCCGCTAGAGTGCTTTGTTTTCAGGTTAATTATTAGCACATTATGACATTAATTTGCAGGGAGATTTATTTATTTATTTTTAATTCTTTTATGGTTTACTACCACTTTAAAGTGAGGATGCTTTCAAAAATAATGCAACTGACCTTTCTGATTTATCAATTAACAACCTACAAAGTGCATAAACGCTGTTTGCCTTTTGAAACAACATGCATTCTGCTAGGTACACTTGAACACAGTATTTTTAAGGAACTGGACGGGTAGGTTTTCCAAACTTCTAGGAAAACTATCCACAGTTCCTTTGTGGATTTAGTCTGTCTCAGTTGCTTCTGTTGCTTCATGTAATCCCAGATAGAGTCAATGATGTTTTGATCTATGCTCTGTGAGGATCATGACATCTCTTCCCAAATTCCTTGTTCTTGTTTTCCCTGAAAATATTTCCTTATCTTTGACTGTATGTTTGGGGTCATTGTTCTGGTGAAGATGCTGCTCTAATGATATTGCATGATGGAAGGGTATCTGCCTATACTTTTCAGTGTTGAAGAGACATGTTTTCACAAAATATATAAATCCATGTGCAGAAATGCATCCAGAATTCTGCAAAGGACCTTCACCATGCTTTACTGTTACCTGTGCATAGTATTAGGCACAATTTTCAAACCCTGCTTCTGTTGATTGTACCCTGATTCATTCTGGACAGGCCATGTGAAAGTATACATGTTCCAGCACATATTTACAGATTTAACCTCAATTCAATACTTGAATGCTGTAGCGACTTTTCTTATTATGTGAGCGCATACTAATTTATGTTATCAAGGATACTGAACTATGATGGTCTTTTATGTACTTTGGAAAAAATGATTTATTAAAAATATAAAAGCAAAGATACTACTCACAAACGAGCATAAAAACAGGCTTTTCTTAGCAGTAGCAGCTATATCCTTCGCTGCCTGATGACGAGAGGTAGAAGATGGCACTCCACACGACTGAACGGATGGCGCGTTTCAGGGGCGCACCCCCTTCCTGAGATCGCCTAGGCTCTGAGATTACCCTAATCCACAGCTCTCAGCTTTTCAGCCCTCCAACTTTCACCTCTTTACCCCCTGTCACCTCTACCTAACCTGCCAACCCCCCCTCTCTTCTCAGCTCTTGCCACTGTACAACCAGCCCCCCCCCCTCCCCACTACACAGCTCTCACAACTTCAACCCCCCTCTTCACAAATTCACACCCATTGTGTTTTACAGCTGCCACCCTCCCCACAGATGTCTCTCTGCACAACCACTAACCCCCCTTCTCCTTTTCCCTCCACAGCTTTCGCTCACCTTCTATCAAAAGCTTAATAGCGGTGCAGCCGCCAATGGTCTGTTAAGAGTGCATGGCTTATTTTCCAAAACAGTGCAGTCCCTGCCTATCAGACTTGTGTAGCACAAAGACGAGGAGGAGATTTAGAACACTACACTCGGCTCTGAGCTTCACAGGTCTGACATGGGGGGAGAGACAAGAGCTGCCTCTCGAAGCACCGGAGGAAAAAAAATGCAGCCGTTGTAGCGTGGGGATCCAGGGCACCCACTGACATATGCACTGGTCTACACATGTCCTGAGTGCCTGGCAATAGGACACAGAAGCCGGTAGAGGAAGTGAGTAGTGCAACAACTTCCTCTACTGCCTTCTGTGTTCAGTGACAGGTTGGAGAGAACAGGGCTGTTGACCGCCATGTTCTGCCAGAAAAAAAGCCCTGCATCAAAGGCTGAAGATGTCAAACATATCTGCTTTCTTTTTATGAGGAAGTAAGCAAAAACGTAGACAGAAGAGTAACTATGGACAGTTTGCCATACACAGCTAATGTGCAAGTTAAAGCCTACAGGCTTTGAAACATAAGTTTGTAAATGGATATAAAACTGGCTAAAAGACCGTATTCGGAGAATAGCAGATAAAAATATATACTCAGAATGGTTTAAGGTTATTTGTGGTGTACCCCAAGGTTCAGTGCTGGAACCCTTAACTTTTAACATATTTAAAATGACAAAAAGTTTGGGATTCAAAGAGCCATTTCGGTGTTTGCAGATGACACCAAGCTATGCAGTGGAATAACGTCCATATAAGATGTATCCAACTTGCAAGCTGACCCCAATAGACTATTCCATGGAGCAACTATGTGGCAAATGAGGTTTAATGTTAATGTGAAGTTATGCCCCTGGGGGCCAAGAATATGTATGCATCATACATTCTAGGAGGAAAACAACAGGGAGAGAAAGACATGGATGTTTTGGTATATAATAGACTTAACATTCAGCGTTAGGAAAAAAAATAAATGCACACCTATTTGCAGGTAAAAAATGTGCATGTATTTTTTTTTTACAGGAGCCTGGAAAGCATTGCACCCATGATCAGTTGATCTTGGGTGCAATGTCAAGCGCCTGCGGACACTTCCTTTGCTCTCTGTGCATACCTTCTATATAGGATTTCAGTTGGAGAGCTGCAGGAATACCTTCTATATAGGATTTCAGTTGGAGAGCTGCAGGAAGTGTTAATGGACTACAAGTACCCTGATCACAGCACTCCTAGTCGATTGATCACTATAAGTTGTCTGCTTCTGTGGAGGATGGGCTTTGTAGTTTATTCATTTACAGATATCTGAAACCCACACAACTGAGCTGATTTTAAAAGTGACAAGGGGGACTCAGAGGGTGAGGTATGAGGGCTTAGCAACATGTTACATGTGGAGATAGCCTTTAATAATAGCATGGAATACCAAGCTGCATCTTCTAAAGCAAGCAAAATACTTTCTTGTATTAAAAGAGATATAGACTCCAAGGAGAGAGGCCTCATTTTGGCCCTGCACAAATCATTAGCAACACCTCATCTGGAATATGCAATTAAGTTTTGTGCAGACAAGGGCAAACAAACTGATAAGAGTCATGGAGGAAAAGATTAGCTGAACTGAATTTGTTCTCTCTTGAGAAGAAATTATCAAGGGAATTATAATTACCATGTAAAAAAAATACACATTGTGGTCCATATAGTAAACATGGTGTAAAATTATTCACTTTCAGATCAGTACAAAAGACAAGGGGCACTCATTGTGTTTGGAGGAAATTAGAGGTAACCTTTACGTACGGAAGCTGTGAAAATGTGGAATAGGCTCCCTCAAGAACTAGTTCTGGCCAGATCAGTAGATTGTTTAAGAAAAAATAGCTTGTTAACCACTTGCCCACTGCCGCACAAAAATATATGTCGACAGAATGGCACGGGCAGGCATATGGACGCACCTGTATGTCCCTGCCTCCCAGCTGGCGGGGGGCCCAATCAGTCCCCCCCCCGGTGCCTGCGGCGGTCGGCTTCATTATAGGAGCGATCCGTGCTGAGGGGGAGGCCACCAATTCATGGCCACCCCCTTGCAATCGCTCCTGACTAATGGGCTTCTTTCTCTGCCTGTGAACTGTAAACACAGGTCAGAGGAAGTGATGTCATCTCTCCTCGCGCTTCCTTTTTTGTTCGGGAGCCGTGGAGAGAGGACGTGAAAAGTGAGTTGCACCAACAGCACACTAAGACTAATACACATAGGCACACAAATTACCCCCCATATCAGCCCCTGATCACCCCCCCAGTTAACCCCTTGCACCCCCAGTCACAGTGTTACCGATTGCAGTGTATTTTTTTACTGATCACTGCATTTGGTGTCATTTGTGACCGTAAAAAGTGTTAGGGCAGTTAGTGGTAGGCCCCTTTAGGTCTAGGGTACCCCCCTAGCCCCCCTGATTAAGGTTTAACCCATTACCACCCCCCAGTTAACCCTTTCACCCCCTGTCGCCAGTGTCACTAAGCGATCTGTCTTCTGATCACCGTATTAGTGTCACGGGTGATGCTAGGTAGCCAGTTAGTTATTTAGGTTCACCGTCAGCTTTTTGTAGCATCAGGTACCCCCATATACTACCTAATAAAGGTTTTAACCCCCTGATTGCCCCCTAGTTAACCCTTTCACCCCCTGTCACCTGTGATCACTGTATAAGTATTACGGGTGACTCTGGTTAGTTAGTTTTTTATAGCATCAGGGCACCCGCCGTTTAATACCCAAAAAGGTTTAACCCCCTGATCACCCAGCGGGTGATATCAGTTAGGTTTTAGGGTCAGTCTGCGTCACACCAGGCAGCGTCAGATTAGTGCCAATAGTGCTAACATCCATGCATGCAGCATACACCTCCCTTAGTGGTATAGTATCTAACCAGGTCAATATCTGATCTTATCAGATCTATACTAGCGTCCCCAGCAGTTTAGGGTTCCCAAAAATGCAGCGTTGGCTGGATCAGCCCAGATACCTGCTAGCACTTGCATTTTGCCCTTCCACCCAGCCCACCCAAGTGCAGTATCGATCGATCACTGTCACTTACAAAACACTAAATACATAACTGCAGCGTTCGCAGAGTCAGGCCTGATCCCTGCAATCGCTAACAGTTTTTTTGGTAGTGTTTGATACAGTTGCTGACAGCTTAGGAGCTTTTTCCTGTGAGTCTCACTAGTGTACCAGTAAATTTAGAGCCCAAAATTGGAAATCGAAGGTACATTAGTGAAGAGGCCTACATGTTTCTGAACATGACAGGTAGTGAAGAGGAAGTCACTCATCTGTCAGATTCAGGCTCAGAATGTGATCCTGTAGATGACAGTGGCTCCATGACAGATAGCTCTGATGATGGAGTTGTGGTCCCTACAAAGGTCAGGCGTACCAGACCCCAATCTTCTTCTGCTGTTGTTGAGGTGCAAGAACTGCAGGGCTCTCGTATGGAGCAGAGAAGTACTAGTGCCGCTCATCCTTCTGGTGAACTGGCAAGCACCAGCGGCCTAGTACACCCTGGTCATACATCCAGCACTGCAGTATCACGTGGTGATGTGGTGAGTCCCATAAATGCAGTTCATGCTGATGAGGTGGCAAGCACAAGTAGTGTCCCGCTGCCACCAAGAAGACAAAGACAGGCCCGTTGTGCCCATAGTGTCCTTCCTGCAGAATTTGCCAATCCTAATTGGGAACCCGCCACTTGTGCAGCACCCGTACTTCCCTCATTCACTGGCCAACCAGGAATTCAGGTGGAAACGGTTGATTTTACGTCACTTGATTTTTATTCACTGTTTTTCACAGAAGATCTCTATAGATCTATTGTGGACCAAAGTAATTTGTATGCTGGTCAATTCATTGCCACTAATCCCCAGTTGTCCCTTGCCAGAGATTGGAAACCATTTACGGTTTCCGAATTAAAGACCTTTCTGGGCCTATCCCTTGACATGGACATAGTTAAAATGAGTATGTTGCGGTCATATTGGTCCACCTATCCAATTTACCACATGCCCCTGTTCTCTGCCTCCATGGCCAGGGCACGATACGAGCAGATCTTGCGGTTCATGCACTTCAATGACAATGAACTCTGTTGTACTCGTGGAGACCCTGGATACGATCGGCTCTACAAAATTCGGCCCCTCGTAAACCACTTCAACCAACGTGTTGCAGCCTTATTTACTCCCGATCAAGTTGTCTGTGTTGATGAGTCCCTGACTGAATTTTCTGGCTGCTTGTCTTTCAAACAGTATCTTCCCAGCAAGCGTGCCAGATACGGGGTCAAGATATATAAGCTCTGTGACAGGGCCACAGGCTATACATATAGTTTTAAGGTTTACGAGGGAAGAGATAGTCATGTAGAGCCAGAGAACTGCCCAGATTACATACGGAGCGCTGGCAAGATTGTGTGGGACTTGGTGTCACCCTTATTTGCAAAGGGGTACCATTTGTATGTGGACAATTATTATACGAGCGTGCCACTTTTTAGTCACTTGTTTGATCATCAGATTGGCTCATGTGGCACTGTGTGACCTAATCGCCGGGGCTTACCCCAGTGGCTTGTATATTCCCGTCTTAGGCTGGGGGAGAGAGCCTTCTTCAAGTGTAATAAATTGCTCGATGTGAAGTGGAGGGATAATAGGAATGTTTTCGTTCTGTCCTCCCTTCATGCAGACACGACAGTCCAAATTCCTACGGTAACTGGTGTTGTGCAGAAACCCCTCTGTGTCCACGAATATAACCAAAATATTGGAGTGGTGGACCTCAAAGACCAGTTGTTGGCGCCATACCTAATTGCCCGTAAGGCCAGACACTGGCACAAAAAACAGTGTCTGTATACTTATTTCAATTGGCTTTGCTGAATGCTCATGCTCTCTACAGAGCTTCAGGACGGACTGGATCCTTCCTTAAATTCCAGGAAGGGATCATTAGAGCCCTTCTGTTTCCAGACGGTGCTTCACCTCACCTTCCCAATCCAAATGCACTAAGCTGCATGAGAGGCATTTTCCGTATGTCCTCCCTAGTACCCCTACCCAACGAGCCCCCAAAGAAAATCTCACGTCTGTAGAAAGCGCGGATATAGGCGTGACACACGTTATTTTTGTCCCTCCTGTCCTGACAATCCTGGTCTTTGCATCCTACCATACACTAGTGGAGTTTTAGTGCACAGACTAGTACACACTTTCACAGGGTCTCCCAAGATGCCATCGCATTTTGAGAGACCCAAACCTGGAACCGAACCGTTACAGTTACAAATAAAAGTGTAAAAAAAATCACTTCCGGTTCCGGCGCCGCATGGAGTAGCTGCAACTACTCACAGCTCCCGCACTGAGGACACTAAATCGGCCTATAAAACCAGCACAGAAGCCAAACAACACCCTTGGCCACCTCGGGCACCTACACCCGCTCTATGGACCGTTTTGTTGAGGTCTGCGGATCCCGCTCCAATACGGCCCTGACGGCGCCGCCGGCCCAGCCGCAAATTGAGGCCCCGGCTTCGGCCTACACGGAAGCACACACAGGCGTGCAGCAGACGGCGGAGATGGACGTAAGTGGAAGCACAGCTCCACACACATCCCTTCAAGCATCCCCTGCTCAGCCACACTCTCATGCTTCCTCTCCTCAAGCACCCCTCTCTCAGGCCTTCTCCATGTCAGCCACATCTCCACAGCTTGCCGGGGACCATAAAACAGAGCGCATAGCACAGGCGGTGGCAGCCCTCTTGTCCCCCATGATATCTGCATCAGTGGAAAAGGCTGTAAATGCGGGGATGAAACAGATAAAGGCCCAGCTAGGAGAACACAACACTAGGCTAAATGAGATAGAACATCGCCTATCAAGCATGGAAGAAGAGATGTACCAAGCTCAAGCCACAGAACAAGCACAAGACAAGACAAATCAATATATAATCCAAAAACTTGACGATTTGGAAAACAGGTCCAGAAGGAGCAACCTGCGATTCGTGGGGATACCCGAATCTCTTCAAGCATCAGCCCTAACGGACTTCTGCTCTCAACGCATCCCCGAGGCGCTAGGCCTAACAGGCCCTTGCACGGTGGAACGCGCTCACAGGATGGGGTCGTACAATGAAGAACGCAAAAACCCTCGGCCCATCATAGCCAAATACCTGAACTATTCAGATAAGGCACTAATCCTCCAAAAGTTCAGACAAACCCGCTCGCTCCAAATTGATGGTGTGAGGGTCCTAATCTTTGCTGACTACTCCATCGAAGTCTCAAAGAAACGCAAGGCCTTTCAACAGATATGCTCTGAACTCTTCAAACAACAAATCAAATTCACCCTAGCCTTCCCGGCCACCCTACGCCTCAAGACTCCCAGCGGGGACCAGCTTTCATTCCAGGAACCCTCAGGAGCAGAAGCCTGCATGCGGTCCCTGCTCCCCAACGATCAACAGCGCACCCCTTCGAAAGGCACTCCAATCAACCGCTCCCTGGATCAACAAAGCCCGCGCAAAGACTCTCCCAAGCGCTTCAGATCCTCGGTCTCGGACCAACACCGCTTTACTCCACACTGAACAGAGACCTGCATCCGAACTCTTTAGTCACACAAAATTTTGGACAGTAGAGCTCTCTGTCCCCCCTCAGGTTCCTCTTATCTTCTTTTGTGAAGGAATGTGATGTAGATAATAATAGTAATCTGAAAATGTCTATTTTCTTATGTGCATACATATTTTTCTCCTTACTCATTATATAAGTATACAGGTTTGCTCTGTTCCTATATTTTCTCAAGATGGCGGGTACCCCCTACATCCCACACATCAGAAGAACGCGGAACTGAAGATAAGACCAAAGACAGCCAAACCTCGTTATGAAAATTCTCCATCTTCTTTATCTTCTTAACCAATGAGATGTACCTATTAGACTAACATAGCAATGACGTATTTGTGTGTATAAAACATTAACACCGCCTTGAATAAATTAGAAGTGAAACAAGTAATAGCGCTGAGCGTGTCTCAGAGTGTTTACTTTTATATGCATGCATATCAACACTTTTCAAATTAGAGACAGCAGCAGATAACCTTGGGCTCGATTGGAGCTCTTAATCATTTCCATAACAGATGGTGCCGAAACCCGGGACCTCAGGCTACAGTCGAAGCCGTACCGCGATAAGCATTCGGGCGTTAACTGATTGATGAGACGGGGTTTGCGCAGCCCTAACAGTACCGGTGAGTTTAATTAATATTTTTACCACTGTACGACTCTCTTATCTTTCGGTTGACGGCTGGATTCTGTCGGTATGCTGAGACTGTCTTAGAGGCAGGTATTTCCTCGCCTGAGGTTGTTTTAACGAACCTGCCAATGGGTTTCTGCTGACTGTATTTGTTCACTGTCTGCCATTCTTTGGGCTGCGAAACTCAGCAGTCTAAGGGTGCTACATGCGTGAATGTGTGGTCTCATCTCCAGATGAGCTGTCGGCCTCTGGAATGAGATTGTTTCCCTTGTGGCAAACGTTTATAGACCGGGTGTACTCTGGGTTCGATGAACCTTTGAGGGTTGTTTCAGCTGCTGGCTTTGCAGTCTGAAAGTGTTACAGAAGTCTCACCCCAAGACGAGTTGTCGGCCTCTTGGTGTAGAGCGGGTAAAAAAAAAAAAAAAAACGTCTATAAACGGGTTTATTTTTGCAGGGTGGTCTGCCCTTGTGGTTATTTTAGCCTGCGGAAATTTTGCAGTTCGAAGAGTGGCAGGTGTAATGTCCTGTCGTGATTGTATTTGTGGTTTATTGTTTGCTATACATGAGAGGGGGTGGGGACTGGTGAAAGTCAGAGAAGGAGGCTACCCGAAGGATCTGTTGGGTTACAAGCCGTTGCTCCCTGCTACCCCTGACGTGCTTGTACTGAGATTAAACGTACATTACCCGGTGACAGGGGGGTTTGGGCAGCCCCTCGAAGTGATAGAACAGAGAGCCAGAGAGGAGGGTCATCAAACCATTAGTTGTCCTCATTCCCCCTTCAAACCGTCAGCCGAGACTGCGGCAGACGAACAAAACAGAGTTAGAGACCTTGGTTACGTCTTAGGAGGCCCTGAGAGAGGAGGGGGAGATGGGTCAGAACAACTCTAAACCGGAGAAAGGAATTTGTTGATAAGAACGCTGAGAAAAATATGAACTCCTTGGTTGTATGTATTCCCCTCTCAAGCCGTTAGCCGAGAAACAGAAAGTGATATTGCAAAGAAGATGTTGAAATAGTTAACAAAGTTGAAAGAAGTGGCGAAAGTTATGTTGCTGAAGGAACAGGGAGAAAAATCCTGTGTGATAAAGAAAATTGGATAAAGGAAGTTAAGAAAGATGGCGATTGTATTATGTATGTGTATCACAGATCTGATGATATGTTGGAACTTGAAACAAAGGAGGGGAGGGACAGCACTGCCCTCCGTCTAACAACCACTCCTTTCTCACCACCCAAGCACAACCCACTGTGACAACTCAGCCCGGCGGCCATCTTAGTGCACCCATGCCTTCACTTTCTACCCAGTCCAGTGCACTTCCTGCCGGCGGCCATCTTGGTACACCCAGTAAGCTTAAACAGCCTGTACCCAGCCCTCCCTGTTTTAAACCAAGATGGTTCATACCACACACCTGTCTTCCCCAATACGGGAGCATCACATTCCCAGGCCGGATATGTTAATGATGAAGAAGCATCTGAGTGGGAAGCCCGACAGCAGGCAGCAGGGCCACCCACTGATTTAACCCCCAATCCGGCTCCAGACTCTCAGTTCCGAGAGGATCTCAAACACATGCTGGCAACCGTAAGGAACAGTGCTTCTTGCCAGACCCTGCCCCAACAACAGTCTCGGTTACCAGAAGGGACACCAGTGATGTATGTCGCTTTTACTCTATCACAAGCAGCGGCCTTAGTGACAAGTCTGCCTGACCCAGAGAAGCAGCCAATTCCCTTCTACCACAGGATAGTGCAGATACAAGAAACTTACTCAGCTGCCTGGAGAGACTTGATCAGCCTATGCCAAATCAAAGCAGGATATGTCTTTTGGCCAGTCATGCAGATGGCCTTCAATGATGCCTGCCTGACAAGTGCCACATCCTACACCTCAGGCGTGGAGTTCTGTGCACAACTCCACGACTGGGCAAAGGAGAAGTTGACGGATCAGACCACCACAATCCAAGATATTACCCAAGATAAAAGGGGAGTCTGTGAAGAAGTATCATGCTAGACTCATAAAGGCACACACACACATGTTATCAACTGCTTTTGTTTCAGGGCTCAGAGAGGATATCAGAAAAGGCCTGATGGTGGCCCGCCCTGAATACCATTCAATGAAAATGTCTGATTTATTGTTGGTGACCAGAGGTATAGAAAATCAAAAAGGTAAAAAACCAACGCCCCTCATGGTAACCCATGACGAAGATCCCGCCTACACTAGTCCACCACCACTGCTCAATACCAGGGAAAGGATCACCTGTTACAACTGTGGGAAACGGGGTCACTTCAGAAAAGAATGCAGAGCCCCAAGATGTCCCAGATTGACAGGGGTGCAGCCAAAAGTGTGTTGAGGGCGGTGAACCTGCCTAATAATTCTTTCCTTTCCACTTCCTGATTTGCTTGCCAGATTTGTGGTGTCCTCTACATGTCCCTTGAATCTACTAGGAGCTGATGTGTTGTCCAGACTACAGGCCTCAATCAGGACACGCCTGAAGGGGGGATGAAGTTACATACTCCCCTATCATTAGAAGACTAATCTGCTTTGTGTTCTCTGCCTCTCCTGATGACACTTAATGAAGAAAAAAACTTCAAGTTCAATACTGCAGGAAGTACTTGACAGAATCCCTGCGTGCCTATGGTCCACAGGACCGGAAGACAACGGTCACTTAAAGGTGCCACCAGTTTCAGTCAAGCTAAAAGAGGGCGCATCATTGCCCCGGAAACCACACAATAACCCCAAGAAGAGAATCCTAAAAAGAGAACCAGGTACCTACTGTGGATGCCTTTGACTGCAAAATACCTCACAGAGGTGGACCTTACAAACGTTTTCTTCAGTGTCCACCCTCACCCCTCCTGCTGGTACCTTTTTGCATTCATCCACGGAAAGAAACGGCAACATACCTAAACAGTTGTGCCACAAGGGGCACAGAACTTTCCAAGCCAGTTTGCAAAAGCTATGGCTATCATCCTTGACACATGACAAGAGGAACACCCGGGAAGTGATTCTCTTCCAACATGTTGATGACCTTCTCCTTTGTGCAGCTGACTTACCCCCTGTTGAAGTCACCTCAGAAAGCCTGTTGTGCTATCTTGCCAACCAGGGCTGCAGAGCCTCAAAGCCCAAATTGCAGTGGTGCTCAACACCTGTCATTTTCCTTGGACTAATTTCCTAGTGCAGAGCATGGATTCCAGAAGCCTACCTACTGATGCTCTGCAATCAGACCCCTTCCAGATGTCTCCTGAAGAAATATCTAAGTTTGAGGCCCTCAAGTGTGCCATCTCAGGCGATAGGGCTCCCAGCCTACGACAAAACGCTCAAGCTCTTTGTATCCGAACGTCTGGGACATGCTGCAGGTGTACTCACCCAATCACACGGCATCAGCCTACGCCCCATAGGATATTATTCCTGTCGGCTGGATGCGGTAGTAAGAGGAGCCCTATTGTGTCTGTAAGCTGGCTTTGCTACACAAGCCTTGCTTGACAAAACTTTGAACTTGGTCCTCGGACACTGCCTCGTTGTGCTTGCCCCCCATGATGTTGTTGCCATATTCAACCAAGATCCAGCCGAAACACTTGTCCACTACCAGACACTTGAGACTCCTGTGTTCCCTCCTACTGGACAGCATTACTCTATTAAGTTGTCAAACACTGAACCCTACCACCCTTCTTCCACTTCTTGAGGGGGGAAAGGAGGAGGAGGAGTAGAGTCTTGACTTGTCACCCCATGACCACACAGGACATGCAGTCACCACTGAAAACACTGTTCTACAAGCTGAAGCCTTAACACCGGTGATGTCTACACAGGAGGCAGAGCTGTAAGCACTTACTACAGCACGTAAATGGGCAGAGGGAAAAAGAGCCAACATTCATATGGACTCAAGATATGCTTTCAGCATTGCCCATGATTATGGTGTTATCTAGGACAGAGGATTCCTGATGGCTGCAGGAACACCTGTGAAAACTTGATTGATGCCTTGCTTCTCCCAACCCAAGTGACTATTCTGAGTAAAAGCACACGACAAAATGAACTCAAAGGAAGCTTAAGGCAATCATCGAGCCAATACAGCTGCCAAACAGACAGCTGGTGGTCCGCGGGAAGTGGACAGCAGGGTGGTAGAAGAAGACCACCCCGTGCTTACCTTACAGACTTTCCCAGTGGACAGAGTTTATCTAAAAGAACTACAGGAAACAACAAGTCCGGATAAGAAGGAAAGCTGGAAACGGAGAGGAGCAACTCTCAGAAATGGACTATTCGAGTGCAACAAGAAGCCTTGTCTACCCAGGAGTATGTACCCAGCTGTGGTGCAATGGGCACATGGATCTGCCCACTTGACAAAGACTTTTATGAACTCTCTTATCAACAAGTGTTGCACCAAGAGTTACTCCACTGACCGACAGCTTCTGCAGATCATGCATTATCTGCACCAAATGTAACCCAGGATGCACAGAAGAAGCACAGAAGAAGCACAGAAGAAGCACCTGGCAAAAGCCCTATACCCCATTCCAGAGGATGCAAATTGATCATTCTCAAGTGCCAAGAAGTGGCAGATTCGAATACGCCCTAGTGGAAGTGGTCATGACTGTCAGGACCACAGCTAAGAAACTACTGAGTGAGATAGTATGTAGATTTGGGGTCCCAGAGGTGATATTGAGAGATCAGGGACCAGCCCTAACAACAACCCTTACAAAAGAGATTTGGGCAGCACTGGGGGTTCAGTTGGCACTACACATCCCATACCACCCTCAAAGTAGCGGGAAGGTAGAAAGGATGAATGGGATACTAAAAACAGGATGTTAAAGATGGCCCAAGAGACTAACATGAATTGGCCAGACAGTTAGCCCATTGCCCTGTTCAGTGTCAGACACACCCCCAGGGGAAACATGCCCTATCCCCTTATGAAATTTTGTTTGGTTCAGCTCCCAGACTTGGTTGTTACTTTCCACAACAGTTACAGTTACAGTCTGATGTGTTGACTAATTATGTAACCACTTTATCACGAGAATTAACCTGAATGCATGTCCAGGTGTTTTCTTCCATTCCAGATCCTGAATTAGATACAGGAACACACCAACTACTGTCTGGAGATCCTTGAGCCAAGTTATGATGGTCCATTCCAAGTTTTGCTGACCACAGCTACCTCAGTCAAGTTGGCCAGGAAGAACACCTGAATGCACGCTTATCACTGCAGGAGAGCGTGTTTTCGGGTGCTGCATATCCTTTTTCTGTTTGATCTAGGGGGGAGGGGCCCAGGAGGTGGCCATCACTAAAATGATAACATAATTACGTTTTAGTGTAACTCTTCAGGTACACATGTGACCACCTTTACCTTAGATTACTGTGACATAGTACCTTGTCCGTTTGACCCTTCATGGTGATGCCATTGGTACAGTGATATCCCTGACGGTAAGGACATATATGTATGCCACACAGACAGTTACTGGGGACAGAGTTGTGGTTTCTGTGGGGGCCAGTGGGTTGGAACCCAAGGCCAGACTGGGCGACCACAGAGTGCATTAGACAAAAAAGATGAAAATAGAAAGCCCCATATCCTAACCAAAGATACCCCTGATACATACACTGACCCAGCACACAGTCAGAGGAGGAAGCGAACAGCTCTCTCCGGAAGCTTTGATCCTCATGTATACATACATGTCATAGGGGTTTCAAGGGGGGTCCCTGATGAATTTAAAGCCAGGGATCAGGTAAAAGCTGGTTTTGAGTCTTTGATCCCCATAACAACTGTCAGCAAGAATGTAGATTGGATTAACTACATGTCATGGTTATGCAATAGAGTTTGTCGATCAGCATACCTGTCTCCATGTGTTCATCTCTAGAGACCAGCTGACCCTCACCTGACTGCTTTTGTAACCTCTCCTCTAAGCATGGCCCCACCCCAGGCCCTATCAGGGAACCCTATATTAACCTGTGCACTGCAAGCCAGCAGTGCTGATCAACCACTGTTAGCCTCTGTGTGTACTTGCTATGTTTCCTACATCTGATTTCTGTTACCGACTTTGGCCTGTTCCCAGCCATCCCTGTTTGCCTGTGACCCTGATGTTCCAGCCAGCTCCCTCCTTTCTCTTCTCCTGTAGTGTGAGCGTGAGCTGTGAGACCCCGGGGGCCGCGACCTGGAGCCAGACTGCAGCGCAGTCCATCCTCACCACTAGAGGCTCTGGTGAACACCTGCTGGCTCTTAGACTCCGCGCCCTGGGGAATCTATGCTCTAGCTCCCAGTGGGATCTGTGTCAGTGATCCAGTAGACCTGATCCCTGAACCTCCCAGGGTTCAATCCGCAGCAGTCAGCCGTAGGGTCCACTACCTTGCGGTGCACTCCTGATCCCAACGGTGTGCATCTGTCACCCAGCCTCTAGGTGACCTGACACTACACATATTATAACCAACAGAGATTTGTAAATTACACTAAAGATGCCCTCCAGGGAATTGCTGACCAGTTAGCCCCCACTTCCTACATGACATTCCAGGACCGGATGGCCTTAGACATGGTGCTAGCTGGGAAAGGAGGTGTTTTGTAAAATCATAGGAAAAAACGGGAACCTGTTGTACATACATTCCTGATAATACTGGGCCAAATGGTAAGGTTACTTTAGCTATAAAGAAATTAGAAGATCTGTCACTGGAGTTGAAGAAGAACTCAGGTATCACAGACCTATGGGACCAATATTTTAGCTGGATGAGTGGGTGGCAGAAGGTGCTCGTCCAGATAGGGGTAACGGTGTTAATAATCCTGGTCCTTTTAGCCCTGATTGTATGCTGTATTCTACCTTTTGTAAAAAGTTAATGAACAAGGCTGTAGACAATAGCACACCTACATTTCTCCACCAAGAAGAAGAGGACCTCCTTATGATGGAAGATGACAAACCCTTCACTCCCTGTTCATAACCTCACAATCCTATAGGGTTATAGGGATAGATAGCGCCTGACTGCACCTCTCCAGCTGTATCGAGGAGGGAAGTGAACAGTTGCTGCCCAATTCTATATACAGCCTAAAAGAGTTGCTGAGGAGAAGGGCCAGGCCAAAGTGGGACCTTTAGTATTAGGGGCAGAAAAGAGAAAATAGTCATTTTAGGGGGGATTGTGAAGGAATGTGATGTAGATAATAATAGTAATCTGAAAATGTCTATTTTCTTATGTGCATACATATTTTTCTCCTTACTCATTATATAAGTATACAGGTTTGCTCTGTTCCTATATTTTCTCAAGATGGCGGGTACCCCCTACATCCCACACATCAGAAGAACGCGGAACTGAAGATAAGACCAAAGACAGCCAAACCTCGTTATGAAAATTCTCCATCTTCTTTATCTTCTTAACCAATGAGATGTACCTATTAGACTAACATAGCAATGACGTATTTGTGTGTATAAAACATTAACACCGCCTTGAATAAATTAGAAGTGAAACAAGTAATAGCGCTGAGCGTGTCTCAGAGTGTTTACTTTTATATGCATGCATATCAACACTTTTCAAATTAGAGACAGCAGCAGATAACCTTGGGCTCGATTGGAGCTCTTAATCATTTCCATAACACTTTCGCAAAACAACACGTAATGTATAAAGTTTTTTATATACAGCTGCGTTTCAATTTCTAGGTTTTATCTTAGCAGTTAATCTTCTGAATATGTTCTTTTTTTTTCTTCTCCTTTTACCTCCTCCTGGCCTCACTGTGTACAGCTAACTGCACCCCCCCCCCTTCCCCCAAACTATGACCCCTTGGTGCCTACATAAACACCTGTTTCTCCCCCAAGGGCTCTCTGGGGATATACCGCAACTGTCCTGATATGGGAGTTGACCTACACAGTGACTCCATGCGGAAAAAAGCGAAGTTTCCATGTTTTATTATGATGCGCTCCTTTATGTTACTTCCCCTATATGTTAAGCCCTCTCCCCCTCCTCCCTCTCTCCCCCAAGGCGCCCACCAAACCAAGTGCACTTTTAATCTAATTCAACTCCCATATAACAACATCATGCCCCAGGTCACAAATGGTACTTTACCATACCACCCATACAATGTCAAACCGAACTTATCAGTACATACCCCCTTACAACCCCCCTAATATGAAAATAAATTCATGGAACGTGAAGGGTCTCAGATCCCCCAAAAGAGAATGAAAATCCTACGGCATCTCAAACGGCTCAAAACCGATATAGCACTACTGCAGGAATCACACCTTTTAGCCCCAGACTTTCATCGCATGAAGAAGCTTTGCGTAGGCACTGTTCTAGGCTCAGAGGCAGCAGGACGCAAAGCAGGCGTACTCCTACTCATACACAAAAACCTCCCTTGTACAGTTCTATCTGCGAAAAACGACAGCCAGGGCCATCTACTCACGGCTCATGTCAAAATAGGTTCCAAAGAGCTAGTAATAACTAACGTTTACGCCCCTAATAACCCAGGCAGACAATTCTACACTGATCTAACCAGTTGGCTAATGGACAACACACATCTCCCCCATCTGATCGGAGGAGATTTTAATGACACCCTTCATCAGATAGATGACAGGTCCTCTCCAAAATGTCCAAAACTGGGCACTAACCCCCCTGCCCCCTCCCTCCTTGCCAGCACCATGGACTCCATCCACCTTCAGGATTTATGGCGCCTCTCCCACCCAGCGGACAGGGAATTCACTTTCTACTCCAATCCACACAAAATATTTACTAGGATAGACTATCTCTTTGGCTCTGACAACCTTCTCCCCTTCCTCCGAAACTCCACTATTCACGACATAACCATTTCTGATCACGCTCCTATAGAGGTGACACTCGACAACCTAGACTTACCCCCACACTCCAATATATGGTGATTCCCATCCTACCTGCATAACAACACTGACTTTCAACATTACATTTCTGACGCATGGGCTGAATACTCCTCAAACAACGCCCCACACATACATGACCCCAACCTATTTTGGGACACTGGTGAAGCATTCCTAAGGGGCCATATCATATCCTATGCAACCTCCTTTAAACGTAACACACTAACTAAATACAAAGAGGCCAGCTCCCGTCTACATCAGGCACAACGAGAACTGTACACTAAAGATTCCCCAGCTGCACACTCTGAATGGCAGATAGCAAAAAGAGAATTTGACACTTGGGTAAACACCCTTGAAAAAACCAAGAAGGCCCATCTAGATGCTACATTCCATAAATTTGGAAACAAAGCAGGTAAACTCCTATCCAGACTATGCAAAGGTCCATACCGCCCTACCCACATCACATCTTTACGTGATAATATAGGCGCCCTCCATGCCACTCCACTCTCAATCAACAAAGTCATGCAAAAATTCTACTCCACTCTTTATGCCTCTGATCCCATAGATATACAAAAAGCACGCGCTTTCCTCGAAAAAATATCTATGCCCAAAATCTCTTCATCACAACTAGAAACCCTTAATGCACCTATAACTCTCCCTGAACTCTCGACAACCATCCGCAACCTAACTCTATCCAAGGCCCCCGGCCCAGATGGTCTCACCAGTGAATTTTACAAAACCCTACAACCCCTCCTAGAACCCACTCTTCTCCAAGTATATCAACATATATGGACAGGAGGCTCATACATACAATCGGGGAACCAGGCTATTATAAAACTGTTATCAAAAAAGGGCAAAGACCCCCAGGAACCGGGTTCCTACAGGCCCATATCACTTCTCAATCTAGATGTGAAAATCCTTTCAAAAATCGTTGCCACTAGGCTAGCAGATATTATGCCCTCCTTAATCCACCCCGCCCAATCAGGCTTTGTTAAAGGAAGAACTGCCACCCTTAACATCCGCAAAGTCATGCTGGCCCTCGAACACGCACTCCATCACCCGAACACTGACCATGCCATTATCACGTTAGACGCGGAAAAAGCCTTTGATAACGTCAGCTTCGACTGGTTATCCATGACAATGATGGCAATGGGTTTTTCTGGTCCCTTCCACCATCTTATTACCGCCATGTACACAGCTCCGACAGCAAAGCTAGTGGCAGCAGGTCTTCTTTCTGAAGAAATCAGTCTCCATAAGGGCACACGTCAAGGTTGTCCCCTATCCCCTCTCCTCTTCAATATCGCACTAGAACCACTCTCCAGATTTCTAACATTAATAGCCCCCCTACATGGCATAAAAATAGGCACACATGACTTACGTACCTCCCTATTTGCAGATGACGTCCTCATATTCTCAGCCAACCCTACTTCAGATATGCGAACCATAAAAAATGTATTCAATGAATTTCGCCTGTGCTCTGGTCTTCGCATGAACTACAGCAAAAGCGAAATTCTACCCATCGGTACCCACTCCACACCAAAATGGACCCAGCAATCAATTTTCCCTGTTGCTTAAACTCATATCACCTACCTGGGAATAAAAATAGGAAAACTCCCCTCGTCACTATACCACCTCAACTACCCTCCTTTACTGTCAAAAATTACTCAGGAACTAAATACTTGGATGGATCTGCCCCTCTCGCTTTTGGGAAGATGTCATTTAGTGAAAATGGTCAGTTTTGCAAGACTATTATACCCAATGCAAACTATCCCACTACTTCTCCATGATAAAGATGTGACTTCACTCAATAATACTATATCGAAATTCCTGTGGCAAAACAAACGACCACGCATAGCTCTCAAAAAACTATATCTTCCCAGGCGCGAAGGGGGCATCAGTCTCCCTCATATCAGAATTTATAACATAGCATGTCTGCTTAGAACTAGTCTAGACTGGATATCGCAGTCCTCTCGTTACTCAAATTTCTCTTTGGAATCTGACATGGCCCATCCTCACTCACTAGTTGCCCTCCTACAC
Organism: Aquarana catesbeiana; assembly: GCF_042186555.1. Taxonomy (NCBI): domain Eukaryota; kingdom Metazoa; phylum Chordata; class Amphibia; order Anura; family Ranidae; genus Aquarana; species Aquarana catesbeiana. The sequence goes on along the minus strand of NC_133328.1, from coordinate 271,649,174 downwards.
TGCAGATGGAAGTCAGTCCCCCCTCCCCACCAACATAATCTCCTATTAAAGGATACAGCAGTGGCATGGAGAGAAGCATGGAAAATACTCAAGATATCCCCCTTTGTGTCGGTTCACCTCCCGATTCAAGGAAATCCGGCCTTCCCGCCGGGTTCAGAGCACAAATCTTTTAAAATTTGGGAACAAAAAGGCCTAACAAAATTCTCCTCCCTCTGTAACATACAGACTGGTCAACCATTATCCTTTACCAACATTGCGGAAACTTTCTCTCTACCCTCAACACATAAATTCTACTATGGTCAATGCACCAGTTTTCTAAGGGAGGCGTGCAAACAAGTCAACAAAAGGTTCCAAACAAACGTCACAGACCAAATGATTTCGAATAACTCATACAAAATCTCAGACATATACAAACCTCTCCTCAACAAATCTTCTCTACCCCTCTCATCCTCATCAATTAAAAACTGGAACAAAGACTTTCCTGATCTAAACCTAGTGGAAAAAATCCTACAAGGACTCAATGCTGTACAGAAGCTAACGCCCAACGAAATTTGGAGGGAAACACAACTGAAAATAGCCCACAGAGCATATATGCCCTTCCTATGGTCAAAAACGGACAAAAGCAAAGCCTTCTGCCCACTATGCAACCACCAGAAACCATCCCTAGCTCATCGTTTTTGGGACTGCTCATACATATCAACATTCAGGGAACAAGTTCTAGCCTACATATTTGAAGTGACCCTAATTAAACTACCCAAGGATCCTTTGCTTCTTATTTTCGGCCACTGGGACCCAATACTACTGTCATTGTCCATAACCGCCAACATCAGTACTAGATCCACAAAGATCTCGAAAGCTGCCACCTCACACAAAGGGTGGTCCTTGACTTGCCTCTTAATCGCAAGAAGAACCATCTTGAAAAACTGGATTTCACCCGTATGCCCCAATATCACCCAAGTCAAAAGAGATCTTATGCATCTACTAGTCAAAGACCGCCTAAACACAGACTTTAAACAGAAAAACTCCTCAGAACACTTCCACTCCAAATGGCGCGCCTTTATGTCCTCATCTCTCTCACAGGAGGAAATAGCAAATTTCAGCCTATCCTCCCTAACCTACTACAACTCCTTCCACCCGATGCCTTCCCAAGAGCACAACTGGAACCATCCTCTAATCTCCGACACCAGCTAGCTCAATGTCAATGTGATAAAATAAACCTGGACAAACATCTACTGCACCATACCCTACCAAATGTTTTACTTTAAATAGGTGCCCCCCCCCCACTCACCAACCTTCCATCTTTCCCTGGTTTTGTTCTCTTCTCTGTATTACTGTTATCTCAGAATTTAATGTTTTCAGGGATTTTCCAAACAGATCCATCCAGGTATTCATTAATGATAGTTAACTATTGAAATAATATGATCTGATAAAACTTGTTTATTCAGCCATCTCATATGGGTAAATACATTGGAAACCATCCCTTATTTAGACCTAAGTTCGTACCACAGTACCTCTTTTATTTATTGCCTCTGTACATGCCATAAAATCTGACTGTACTCAATGTTATATTGTTAATGTACAGTATTTTCTGAAAATCAAATAAAAAACTTTTTGAAAAAAAAAAAAAAGTGTAAAAAAAAAAAAATAAAATAAAAAAATAAAAAAACACAAAAAAATATAAAATAAAAAAACAAAAATAGTTGTTGTTTTATTTTTCTCTCTCTCTATTGTTCTGCTCTTTTTTACTGTATTCTATTCTGCGATGTTTTATTGTGTTTTATTGTTTTGTTTTCAGGTACACCATTCAGCTGCAGCGTGGATTTATTTATCTTGACAGCAACAGCGTTTGCTCCCACAATACATAAAGCCGTGATTCCAGCGCTGTAGGAGGTGATTTCACCACCATAGTTAAAAAAAGCATATATGCCGAAACATGGGGGCAGCAGAGGTGGAGGAGTGATTTGCTCCTAACTTTAGGGGCGGATGCCCCTATATTTTAGGCACAGGTTGCGTTAAAAAAATTTTTATTTTTTACTATGTTTTTTTTGTATTTGCTTTGCAGGTAAGGTATGTCTTACTGTTATACTGTAATGTTACTTTGTTTTATTGTTAACCATCATTTGCTTATCAGGTACGCCATACATAAAGCCGTGACTCCAGCGCTGTAGGAGATGATTTCACCACCACAGTTAAAAACAAAATGGTGCATGTATGCCCATCATTAGAAGTGGGTGGATGAAGGGAGGTATTCTAATGGTGTATTCTAATGGTGGGCATACCCACCGATCAATCTCTTTTTTTTTGTTCAGCCCAAAGGATTACAAAGATATTACAAAGGATTACAAAGATATTTTTTTGTTCAGCCCAAAAGATTACAATATATGCCCAATAAGGACCAGCAATGTATTTATTAGGGATGAGCCGAACACCCCCCTGTTCGGTTCGTACCAGAGCTTGCGAACAGGCAAAAAATTTGTTCGAACACCGTTAAAGTCTATGGGACACGAACATGAATAATCAAAAGTGCTAATTTTAAAGGCTTATATGCAAGTTATTGTCATAAAAAGTGTTTGGGGACCTGGGTCCTGCCCCAGGGGACATGGATCAATGCAAAAAAAGTTTTAAAAACGGCCGTTTTTTCGGGAGCAGTGATTTTAATAATGCTTAAAGTGAAACAATAAAAGTGTAATATCCCTTTAAATTTCATACCTGGGAGGTGTCCATAGTATGCCTGTAAAGGGGCGCATGTTTCCCGTGTTTAGAACAGTCTGACAGCAAAATGACATTTCAAAAGAAAAAAAGTCATTTAAAACTACTCGCGGCTATTAATGAATTGCCGGTCCGACAATACACATAAAAAGTTCATTGATAAAAACGGCAGGGGGATTCCCCACAGGGGAACCCCGAACCAAAATTTTTTAAAAAATGACGTCGGGGTCCCCCTAAATTCCATACCAGGCCCTTCAGGTCTGGTATGGATATTAAGGGGAACCCCGGCCAAAATTAAACAAAAAAAATGGTGTGGGGTCCCCTCAAAATCTATACCAGACCCTTCAGGTCTGGTATGGATTTTACGGGGAACCCCGCGCCAAAATGTAAAAAAAAAAAATGGCGTGGGGGCCCCCAAAAATCCATACCAGACCCTTATCAGAGCACGCAACCTGGCAGCCGCAGGAAAAGAGGGGGGATGAGAGAGCGCCCCCCCTCCTGAACCGTACCAGGCCACATGCCCTCAACATTGGGAGGGTGCTTTGGGGTAGCCCCCCAAAACACCTTGTCCCCATGTTAATGGGGACAAGGGCCTCATCCCCACAACCCTTGCCTGGTGGTTGTGGGGGTCTGCGGGCGGGGGGCTTATCGGAATCTGGAAGCCCCCTTTAACAAGAGGACCCCCAGATCCCGGCCCTCCCCCCTGTGTGAAATGGTAAGGGGGTACAAAAGTACCCCTACCATTTCACAAAAAAACTGTCAAAAATGTTAAAAATGACAAGAGACAGTTTTTGACAATTCCTTTATTTAAATGCTTCTTCTTTCTTCTATCTTCCTTCGGTTTCCTTCTCCATCTTCTTCTTCTGGTTCTTATGGTTCTTCCTCCGGTGTTCTCGTTCGGCATCTTCCTCCGCAGCGTCGACGTCTTCTTTCCTTCTTCTCCTCGGGCCACTCCGCATCCATGATGGCATGGAGGGAGGCTCTCGATATGTGACGCTTCTCCTCTGACGTCGCTGTGTGACCCCGCCCCCTCTGACATCACAGGGAATGCCACAGGGAAGTCCCCGTCAAGTCCCCGTGCGTCAGAGGGGGCGGGGTCACCAGGTGGCCCCGCCCCCTGTTATTTAAGAACCGTCAGAAGAGGAGAAATGTCACAAAGCGGGAGCCTCCCTCCATGCCATCATGGATGCGGAGCGGCCCGAGGAGAAGAAGGAAAGAAGACGCCGACGCCGCAGAGGAAGATGCCGGATGAGAACACCGGAGGAAGAACCAGATGAACCAGAAGAAGAAGAAGATGGAGGAAGAAACTGAAGGAAGGTAGAAGAAAGAAGATAGAAGAAATGAGAAGCATTTAAATAAAAGAATTGTCAAAAACTGTCTCTTGTCATTTTTATCATTTTTGACAGTTTTTTTGTGAAATGGTAGGGGTACTTTTGTACCCCCTTACCATTTCACACAGGGGGGAGGGCTGGGATCTGGGGGTCCCCTTGTTAACCACTTCAGCCCCAGAAGGATTTACCCCCTTCCTGACCAGAGCACTTTTTACAATTTGGCACTGCGTCCCTTTAACTGCTAATTGCACGGTCATGCAATGCTGCACCCAAACGAAATTTGTGTCCTTTTGTTACCAAAAATAGAGCTTTCTTTTGATGGTATTTGATCACGTCTGCCGTTTTTATTTTTTGCTCTATAAACGGAAAAAGACCGAAAATTTTGAAAAAAAAATGATATTTTCTACTTTTTGTTATAAAAATAATCCAATAAACTCAATTTTAGTCATACATTTAGGCCAAAATGTATTTGGCCTCATGTCTTTGGTAAAAAAAATGTCAATTAGCGTATATTTATTGGTTTGCGCAAAAGTTATAGTGTCTACAAACTAGGGTACATTTTCTGGAATTTACACAGCTTTTAGTTTATGACTGCCTATCTCATTTCTTGAGGTGCTAAAATGGCAGGGCAGTACAAACCCCCCCAAATGACCCCATTTTGGAAAGTAGACACCCCAAGGAAATTGCTGAGATGCATGTTGAGCCCATCAAAAATTCATTTTTTTTTTGTCCCAAGTGATTGAATAATGACAAAAAAAAAAAAAATACAAAAAGTTGTCACTAAATGATATATTGCTCACACAGGCCATGGCCATATGTGGAATTGCACCCCAAAATACATTCAGCTGCTTGTCCTGAGTACGGGGATACCACATGTGTGGGACTTTTTGGGAGCCTATCCGCGTACGGGGCCCCGAAAACCAAGCACCGCCTTCAGGATTTCTAAGGGCATAAATTTTTTATTTCACTCTTCACTACCTATCACAGTTTTGAAGGCCATAAAATGCCAAGATGGCACAACCCCCCCCCAAATGACCCCATTTTGGAAAGTAGACACCCCAAGCTATTTGCTGAGAGGCATGTTGAGTCTATGGAATATTTTATATTTTGACACAAGTTGCGGGAAAATTACAAACTTTTTTTTTTTTTTGCACATAGTTGTCACTAAATGATATATTGTTCACATAGGCCATGGGCTATGTGGAATTGCACCCCAAAATACATTCTGCTGATTCTCCTGAGTACAGGGATATCACATGTGTGGGACTTTTTGGGAGCCTAGCTGCGTACGGGGCCCTGAAAACCAAGCACCGCCTTCAGGATTTCTAAGGGCATAAAGTTTTGATTTCACTCCTCACTACCTATCACAGTTTTGAAGGCCATAAAATACCCAGATGGCACAAGACCCCCCCAAACGACCCCATTTTGGAAAGTAGACACCCCAAGCTATTTGCTGAGAGGCATGTTGTGTTGTGGGAAAGTGACCAATTTTTTTTTTTTTTTTGCACAAAGTTGTCACTAAATGATATATTGCTCAAACATAAAGAAACAAAAAGAAGAGAGGGCGCACCGACCTAGCGCATTATCACTGATAGCGTTTCTTAAAAAAGTAAAATAGCAGGTAAATACTCACAAACGAACATGAATTACAGGCATGGACATTGACTGCAGGTAAGCAGTGACAGACATCAGAATGAAACCGGGACCGGACCTCAGGTGGATACGGCAATAGCTAATGCGTTTCGGGGGTGAACCCCTTTCCTCAGAGCCTAAGCGGGTGGTGACTGCTCACAAGTAGGAGCTCCTCTATATATGTGTGTACGCGTATGACTAGGCATCCCAGTAACCACCAGCACCAGCCCACCATGGCCACTCCCACTTGTACTAAAGCACAACCCTCCAAGCTGAAACGACCCTCTCTGGTGTCACCATATCGCCATAGTGACACCATGACGATAATAATCACACGTCCATGAAAGGAATGTGTATACTAGTCAATCAATATTTATGTTAGTACAATTGATAAGTCAGTATACCCAATCATAGTGCACAGGAAAGTACCTTACATACAGGCTAGTGGAGACTATCTAAGGGCAATGATCCGGCCACACCACAAATGCAACTGTAAATGTAAACAGACGGGGTGGCCAGGCAACAGTACCATCTGTGCCACCTCCGCAATTGCCGCATAATGGGAGATGTAGTGGACAATACATACCGGGGGAAGCATCGGGGGACCTTCAGAGGACATCAATCGCCGGTGGAACGCACGCCGCCATGATGACCCGGAAGTGCGGGTACGTTTGCGCTCCACCGGCGAGTTCTGGCTGCCCTAGACGTCACCTCCGCCCGCGCATGAGCAGTGGACACAGCCCGGAAGTACGGGTGGAAGTGCGTTCCACCCCGCTACCTCCGACCACTACAGCCTATACGCTCGCTAAGAGCGATGATGTATGGGTGCGCACGCATACTCGCTGTGCAGGCACGTAGAAATAAAGAAATATGAAAGACTGGTCACCCCCTGGATTAACTCAGTCTGATTACATATCCATTGGTTTTAGAAATGCACAATCAGAGGGGGAGAGGGGAGGAGGGAAGGGAGGGCCAGAGGGAAGAGGCTGATGCTGATGCTGGGAGTGACCAAAGAAGCACAGACAACGCAACCACAATATACAGAGGAAGTCACCTTATGGGTGGTCGTTAGAAAGTCCCCAGTTCAGAATGATACAATTAAATAAAATTACATTACGATCATTGTAATTAAAAATGAAACTAACAGATAGGGGATATATCCGCAAAAGTATATATGTAAAAACATACATAGAAATTATATATTTTAAAATAGATATACTAAAATAACCACATTTACATCTATACACTGCATTGCATCACATATTGAATCGTAATACAGACCTCATCTAAAAACACTACATGTATGTATATGTACACACACACACACGCACCCTCTCAAGGAATTAGTATTGGTGTACATGAGGGGAGTAATCTAACCTTACTCAATCCAACATTAGGATTATAAAATAGGATTAAAAATAAAAACAAAACCATGAAATTCGCAGTAAAACCAGGACACAATGATTGCTGTTAGTAATAAAATCATGGAAATTTGTCAATAGGGAGGTGAACATAACATATGTGCATAGATAAGTACGTTCCTGTCGACCCATTCTCGACATATGTCATATACAAATGAGGCTATAGCAAAAAGTGTAGCACCTAAAATGGGTGATAGATTCTTAGCCTAGGACTTTCTAACGCCATGTCCCCGCTGATTTCTGGTGAGTCACAAGTGATATGAACTGTACCCAATGTAAAAGACACATATACTGTTGCAAATACACATAAAGACTATATAAAAAACCCCATAAAAACCACATAAATCAACCATGCAAAAGAAACCCTATACTGAATGTACTGAACGTCTAGCTGAGTCCTAGCAGGGAGGGGGACCCCAGCAAACCGGGTGGGGATCCTCCCAATCTAGGGATGGGTATTCAATACCTCCCATGGCCAAGGGGGATGTGTGGGATAGAAATGACTCTATGCAGTGGAAGGGGGGGGAGGGGAGGAAAGGGGAAAGAAAAACCCCAATATCACAAACGATATGAAGACATTGGAATAATCAATGTACTTGAATATCGTGAGGGACTAGGATAAGAAGGGAAGTGGCGGACTAGCAGGGATAGCACATATCATAGGACACTATGTAATTCGATCTCTTCATTAAGGCCTTTCGGGGCCAAAGTCCCCAAGGTGAAAATCCAATAAGCCTCTCTGGTGCACAGTAGCTGGTACTTTTTACCACTGTCGAGATCATTGGGCATAGCTTCTAGGCCAAACACCCTAAGGCCATCTAAAATACTATCGTGAACCTCTAGAAAGTGCCTTGGTAAAGAATATTTATCTTTCTTAGTTAGGATGTTACTTCTATGTTCATTCATTCTAGTTCTCATAGGTCTAAAGGTCCGGCCGATGTACAGACGGCCGCATGGACAAAAGAGATCATAAACCACATATGTGGTGCCGCAGTTGATAAATTGTTTTATCTTGTGGATCTTGCCATCTGATCCTACTATGTCTTTTTTTCTGTGACACATGTAGGTACAATTTCTGCAGTTTGAGCTCCCACATTTATAACTGCCTTTTTGGTCAAATATTGTTGTCCAAGGGCTATTGAGTCCTCTGTTTTTGGTCTTTTTCACCCTACTTGGGGCGATAAGGCTCCTCAGATCTTTGGGTCTTCTAAAAACCAAATTGGGGTGTGAAGGAAGGCTAATCTTCAAAACTGGATCCGATTCTAAAATCCTCCAATTTTTTTTTTTTCAATTTTCAAAACTTTGTGAAAAAAAAGTAAGGTCTGCAAAATACTCACTATACCTCTCAGCAAATAACTTGGGTGTCTACTTTCCAAAATAGGGTCATTTGGGTAGGTTTGTGCCACCTGGGCATTCCATGGCCTCCGAAACTGTGATAGGCAGTGAAGAGTGAAATCAAAAATTTACGCACTTAGAAAGCCTGAAGGCGGTGCTTGGTTTTCCCGTACGCGGCTAGGCTCCCAAAAAGTCTCACACATGTGGTATCCCCGTACTCAGGAGAAGCAACAGAATGTATTTTGGGGTGTAATTTCACATATTCCCATGGCATGTTTGAGCAATATATCATTTAGTGACAACTTTGTGCAAAAAAAAAAAAATTGTCTTTTTCCCGCAACTTGTGTCACAATATAAAATATACCAGGGACTCGACATGCCTCTCAGCAAATAGCTTGGGGTGTCTACTTTCCAAAATGGGGTCATTTGGGTGGGTTTGAACTGTCCTGGCATTTTATGCACAACATTTAGAAGCTTATGTCACACATCACCCACTCTTATAACCACTTGAAGACAAAGCCCTTTCTGACACTTTTTGTTTACATGAAAAAATTATTTTTTTTTGCAAGAAAATTACTTTGAACCCCCAAACATTATATATTTTTTTAAAGCAAATGCCCTACAGATTAAAATGGTGGGTGTTTAATTTTTTTTCACACAGTATTTGCACAGCGATTTTTCAAAGCATTTTTTTGGGAAAAAACACACTTTTTTAAATTTGAATGCACTAAAACACACTATATTGCCCAAATGTTTGATGAAATAAAAAAGATGATCTTAGGCCGAGTACATGGATACCAAACATGACATGCTTTAAAATTGCGCACAAACGTGCAGTGGCGACAAACTGAATACATTTTTAAAAGCCTTTAAAAGCCTTTACAGGTTACCACTTTAGATTTACAGAGGAGGTCTACTGCTCAAATTACTGCCCTCGATCTGACCTTTTTGGTGATACCTCACATGCATGGTGCAATTGCTGTTTACATTTGACGCCAGACTGACCCTTGCGTTCGCCTTTGCGTGAGAGCAGGGGGGGACAGGGGTGCTTTTTTTTTTTTTTTTTTTTTTTTTTTTTTTTATTATTTTTTTGCTTTTTTATCTTATTTTTAAACTGTTCCGTTCATTTATTAATTTTTTTAATCATTTTTATTGTTATCTCAGGGAATGTAAATATCTCCTATGATAGCAATAGGTAGTGACAGGTACTCTTTTTTGAAAAAATTGGGGTCTATTAGAACCTAGATCTCTCCTCTGCCCTCAGAGCATCTGACCACACCAAGATCGGTGTGATAAAATGCTTTCCCAATTTCCCAATGGCGCTGTTTACATCTGGCGAAATCTAAGTCATGAAATGCTCGTAGCTTCCGGTTTCTTAGGCCATAGAGATGATTGGAGACATTCTGGTCTCTGATCAGCTCTATGGTCAGCTGGCCGAAACACCGGCTGCATTCTCGGGTTCCCTGTTGGGACAGGAGAGCCAGAGAAAAACATGGAAGACGGTGGGGGGTGCATTCCCTCCCACTGCTTGTAAAAGCAGTCTAGAGGCTAATTAGCCGCTAGGATTGCTTTTACATGAAAGCCGACCGCTGGCTGAAAAGTATGATACCAAGATGATACCTAAACCTGCAGGCATCATTCTGGTATAACCACTCAAAGTCCAGCAACATACCAGTACGTTGCTGGTCCTTGTTGGGCATATATTGTAAACTTTTTTTTCATGCAGCCTGTGGGCTGAACGAAAAAAAGATATTGATCTGTGGGTATGCTAACCATTAGAATACCTCCCTTCATCCACCCACTTCTAATGATGGGCATACATGCACCGTTTATATATGCCGAAGCATGGGGGCATCCTCCCGCAAAAGGTAGGAGCAAATGGCTCCTCCACCCCTGCTGCCCCCACGCTTCAGCATATATGCTGAAGTATGTAACTGTGGTGGTGAAATCACCTCCGACAGCGCTGGAGTCACGGCTTTATGTATCGTGGGAGCAAACGCTGTTGCTGTCAGGATAAATAAATACGCTCTGCAGCGGAGATCAATGGACGCATTTTGGGGGTGCAACCCCTTCCTCAACAATAAAGTAGCTGAGAGGAAGGGGTTGCTCCCCCAAAACACGTTCCTTGATCCCCCGTGATGGCAGGTAGCACATGTTGACATTCGTAAATTGGTGTGCATCTTCAAAATTTGGCTTTTCCTGGGGTGACTTCACCCCATCTGAACGCAATATCAAACACAGTTCCTAAATACTCATGTCTGATATTGCCTTCAAGTTCTACCAAATGTGAACTTTGTAAGTTCAAGATTTGTGTCTTTCTTGTTGGTTTGAAACACGCCTGTTTTATCTTAAATTGACATTTCTACTTTTTCTAATGTGACCCCAAAAATTGTTATACAACAAACATGTTGGTTTGTTTTAAAAACCTTTTCTAAATGCACATGTGATTGTGCAGGTATTAAAAAGCTTGTTAATCAAGAAAGTGTGGATTATTGTCTCAACGCTACAACACTTTTGGGGTGCTCTAATTGGTGTTTTCTGTGAAAATGGGTGTTATTTCCTAAGGGAAAATCCACTTTGCACTATAAGTGCAGTTTCAAGTGCACTTGTAGTGCAAAGTATCTTGGCCTTTAGTAAATAACACCCAACAGTGCTTTGTATAAGGTTACACAATCACGCCATTTTCAGGACTCCACACATTTCTGTCAGGGTCAGCTAAAACAAACACAAGCAGGAAATGTCAACAAAGATTTGCTTAATGTTTTTTTTATTTGATAAAGGTTTCACAAATTGTCTGGCATATTGATAACCCCCCACCCGCAAAGAATTCAAGGTATCTTAGCCAGACATCACGGGCACTCAGGGAGGGCAAGCCAGGACGGCCACTTTCAAGTGCCGTCAGGGTTGGTTCATTTTGAATTCCAGCTTCAGGCCCAACTGAGCCAGCATAGTTGGCAGAATGTTGCCGTAAAAAATTGTGTAGAACACAGCACGCCAGGATAATGTGATTCAGTTTGTACTCCGCCATATGTATGGGTGTAAGAAATAGGTGGAACCGGCTGGCCATGATTCCAAACGTGTTCTCCACCACTCTTCTGGCTCTGGCCAGCTGGTAATTAAAAACCCTCTGGTCCGGGGTGAGGGTCCTCATAGGGAATGGCCGCATAAGATGGTCCCCCAGCACAAAAGCTTCATCCGCAATGAAGACGAATGGGAGTCCTTCCACATTGTCTTCTGGAGGTGGCAAGTCCAAGCTGCCATTCTGGAGACGCCTGTAGAACTCCATCTGGATGATGACTCCACCATCGGACATCTGGCCATTCTTCCCCACGTCCACATACAGGAACTCATAATTAGCCGACACCACCGGCAACATCACAATGCTATTGAACCTCTTATAATTATAATAGTATGAACCGAGTTGGGTGGTGGGACGATGTGGACGTGTTTCCCATCAATTGCCCCTCCGCAGTTAGGAAAGTCCCACCGCTGGGCAAAGTGGGAGGCCACAGTCTGCCATTCCTGTGGCGTGGAAGGAAACTGTTGAGGAAAAAAAAATTTGTCTTTTTGCACATTAAAACATGGAAAGCAGATTAGACTTAAACATTCTTGGCCAACATCAAGATAACATTTCTTAATGGGAATTTATAAACACCAAAGTATAAGGTACACCTATCATATTCCCCCTCCCCCCCTCTCCTGGGCCATTTCTAACATTATAGGGGGGGAGCTCTTGGACAGGTAACCCTCTCCACTTCATTGAGAGATGAATGCCTAAATAATGTGTATTACTTTGAACAGCCCCTCCTTAGTTACACTATCGGCAGCCCACTGGACAGGTAAGAAGTGTCATAATACAAAGATATAAATACACACTGTACACATTTGAGCACAATTGAATATTCTGCTATTACCTATCAAGATAATAATAGGATACAAAAACTTGAAACAGTACCATTTGAAAGTATACAGACAGGCCCTTGCACTACATGCTTTGGGGAATTCATCCATACATCTGAGCACAAAAGAGATATAGTGTGTATGGGTTTGGCAAAGTCAGCAGATAGAGGATTGAGGATAGATAGAGAATTGGTATCAGCTGACTTAGCAGTTGGGGGGAGGGAGGGTTCCAAATGATTTGGGTACCCTCCAAAAAAAGCCTATGGCACTCTGCCTGAATTTAAAGCACAAATTACATTTCTAAACATTTTAGGGGTGTTTGGGGTAAAGCACTACTATGGAGCTGATAAAATGCATTGTTAAGTGACTACATGAGGTAAATATAGGCTAGGAGACCATGCTGGGGAGGTAAGTGAAGGCAAATATCTATGAAGGACAAAAAAATGACATAAAAATCCAGCATGAATGAGGACAAAGGGGACATTCACAGCATATTACAATCATGGTAATTAGGGAATGAGTTAAGAAATACAATATATTACCAAACATTAAATACAATAAAATGTGATATTAAAGGATAAAAATCTTACCTTCATATACTCCTTCTGCAGGACCTGGATGATGGCAGAACAGGTCTCTGAGATAATGATACCCAGAGCCTGGGGGGAGATGCCTGTTGAGAACTTCAAGTCCTGCAGGCTTCTCCCTGTCGCCAAGTACCGCAGGGTGGCGACGAGCCTCTGCTCCGGAGTGATGGCTTGCCTAATGCAGGTATCCTGCCTGCTAATTAAGGGGTCAGCAAAGCCAACAAACGGTGAAATACGGGGTCCGTCATCCAGAGAAAGTTCCTGAAATCATCAGGATTATTCTCACGGATCTCACGGAGCAAAGGCATATGACAGAACTGGTCACGCTGAAGCAACCAATTCTTGGTCCATGAACTCCTTCCCACCCTGTTCATGGACTGGACTTGTGTCAAGGTCAGGACCCCAACACCAATCCCCCACACAGCACGAACTCTACGAGGAGTACGTATACGCAACATGGCTAGAAAATGGTCGGCTGCTCAGAACAAAGTAACAGAACGCACTGAAGAACAGCAAGGCCTGTGAAGAGCGACCTGAAAAGCAGTAACGAACGAACAAGAACACAATGACTAATAAAAGTCACGTGTAGCTTGCTTGCACGCACTGAAGAGCAGATACAAACCCACAAGCACAAACTGAACAGCAGAAAACGATCTGAAAACCACGAGTCTGAAAAAGAGCGAATCGTCTCTCACCAAACTTTTACTAACACGAGATTAGCAAAAGGAGCCCAAAGGGTGCCGCGCTTGGTTCTGAACTGGCCTTTTCTAGTCTTGTCGTAAGTGGTTTACGTCACCGCATTCTTGGTGATCGGAAATTCCGACAACTTTGTGCGACCGTGTGTACGCAAAACAAGTTTGAGCCAACAGCCGTCTGAAAAAATCCTAGGATTTTGTTGTCGGAATGTCCGATCAATGTCCGACCGTGTGTACGGGGCATAAGACTTACCATACCTGCAAAGCAAATACAAAAAAAAAATAGTAAAAAATAAAACATTTAAACGCAACCTGTGCCTAAAATATATATATGCTGAAGCAGGGGGGCATCCTCCCGCAAAAGGCAGGAGCAAATCACTCCTCCACCCACTGCTGCCCCCACACTTCGGCATATATGCTGAAGTATGTAACTGTGGTGGTGATATCACCTCCGACAGCGCTGGAGTCACGGCTTTATGTATCGTGGGAGCAAACGCTGTTGCTGTCAAGAAAAATAAATCCGCTCTGCAGCTGAATGGCGTACCTGAAAACAAAAAAATGGTTACCAAACATGATAAAAACATAACAACAGTAAAACATTGCAGAACAGAATACAGTAAAAAAGAGAAGAACAATAGAGAGAGAATAGAGAGAGAGAGCAATAAAAACGACAACTATTTTTGGTTTTTATTATTTTATATTTTTTTTGTGTTTTTTTTTTTTACTTTTTTTTTTTTACACTTTTTTTTGTAATTTTAACTTTTGTAACTGGTACCAGGTTTGGGTCTTTCAAAATGTGATGGCATCTTGGGAGACCCTGTGAAAGTGTGTCCTAGTCTGGGCAGTGCTGTACCCTACGCTAATACTCAACTAGTGTATGGTAGCATTCAAAACATTCACCAATGCAAAGACCAGGATCATCAGGACAGAAGGGACAATAATACCGGGTGTCACGCCTAAATCCGCACTTGCTGCAGACACGACATCTTTTTTGGGGGGCTCGTTGGGTAGGGGTACTCGGGAGGATATAAAGAAAATGCCTTTCATGCAGCCGGCTTACTGCATTTGGTTGGGAAAGGTGAGGTGGAACACCGTCTGGAAACAGAAGGGCTCTGACGATCTCTTCCTGGAATTTAAGGAAGGATCAAGTCTGTCCTGAAGCTCTGTATAGCACATAAGCGTTCAGCAAAGCCAATTGAAATAAATAAACAGACACTTTTTTGTACCAGCGTCTGGCCTTACGGGCAACTAGGTACAGCACCAACAACTGGTCATTGAGGTCCACCCCTCCCATATTTTGGTTATATTCGTGGACACAGAGGGGGTTCTCCACAACACCAGTCGCCGTAGTAATTTGGACCGTCGTGTCTGCATGAAGGGAGGTAAGAACGAAAACATTCTTATTGTCCTTCCACTTCATAGCGAGCAAATTATTACACTGCAAGCAGGCTCTCTCCCCCAGCCTAAGACGGGAATCTACAAGCCGCTGGGGAAAGCCCCAGCGATTAGGTCGCACGGTGCCACATTCTCCAATCTGATGATCAAAAAGGTGACTAAAAAGTGGCACGCTCGTGTAATAATTGTCCATGTACAAGTGGTACCCTTTTCTAAATAAGGGTGACACCAAGTCCTATACTATCTTGCCAGCACTTCCTATGTAGTCAGGGCAGTTTGTCGGGTCTACATGACTATCTTTGCCCTCGTAAACCATAAAACTACATATATAGCCTGTGGCCCTGTCACAGAGCTTATACATCTTGACCCCGTATCTGGCACACTTGCTGGGAAGGTACTGTTTGAATGACAAGCGGCCAGAAAATTTAATCAGGGACTCATCAACGCAGACAACTTGATGGGGAGTAAACAAGTCTGCAAAACGTTGGTTGAAGTGGTTTACGAGGGGCCGAATTTTGTAGAGCCGATCGTATTCAGGGTCTCCACGAGGATGACAGAGTTCATTGTTGTTGAAGTGCATGAACCGCAAAATCTGCTCGTATCGTGCCCTGGTCATGGAGGCAGAGAACAAGGGCATATGGTGAATTGGGTCAGTGGACCAATATGACCGCAACTCAGTCTTTTTAGTTATGCTCATGTTGAGGGAAAGGCCCAGAAAGAGCCTAAATTCGGAGACCGTAATTGGTCTCCAATCTCTGGTAAGGGAGGACTGGGGAATTTTGGCGATGTGTTGACCAGCGTATAAATTGCTTTGGTCCACAATAGATCTATAGAGATCTTTGGTGAAAAACAGTGAATAAAAATCAAGTGGGGTAAAATCAACTGTTTCCACCTGAATTCCGGGTTGGCCAGTGAATGGAGGAAGTACGGGTGCTGCAGAAGTGGTGGGTACCCAATTCGGATTGGCAAATGCAGCAGGAAGGGTACAGTGGGCACGACTGGCCTGTGTTCATCTTCTTGGTGGCAGCGGGACATTACTTTTGCTTGCCACCTCGCCAGCTTGAACTGCACTTATGGGACTCGCCACATCACCACGTGATACTGCAGTGCTGGATGTACGACCAGGGTGTACTAGGCCGCTGGTGATTACCAGTTCACCAGAAGGGATAGCGGTGCTAGTACTGCTCTGCTCCATATGAGAGCCCTGCGGTTCTTGCACTTCAAGGACAGAAGAAGAAGATTGGGGTCTGATACGCCTGACCCTGGCAGGAACCACAACTCCATCGTCAGAGCTATCTGTCATGGAGCCGCTGTCGTCTACAGGATCGTATTCTGAGCCTGAATCTGACAGATGAATGACTTCCTCTTCACTATCTGTCATGCTCAGAAACGTGTAGGCCTCTTCACTAGTGTACCTTCGATTTGTCAGATATCGATCTGTTCAGATACTATAGCACTAACGGAGGTGTATGCTGCGTGCGTGGGTGTTAGTGGTACTGGCGCTAAACTGACGCTGCCTGGGGTGACGCAGACCTTATCTGACCCTAAAAACGTAACTTATATCACCGCCGAGCAATTAGGGGGTTAAACCTTTATTAGGTAATAAACGGCGGGTGCCCTAAAACTATAATAAACTATAAAAAACAAACTAACTAACCAGCGTCACCTGTAACAGTTATACGGTGATCACTGGTGAAAGGGTTAACTAGGGGGCAATCAGGGAGGTTAAAACCTTTAGTAGGTAGTATATGGGGGTCCCTGTCACTATAAAATGCTGACGGCGAACCTATGTACTTACCTCCCTAACTAGCGTCACCTGTGTCACTAATACAGCGATCAGAAAAACGATTGCTTAGTAACACTGGTGATGGGGGGTGATCACGGGGTTAACCTTTATTAGGGGGATTAGGGGGGTACCCTAGACCTAAAGGGGGGTACCCCAGACCTAAAGGAGGCTAACCCTAACTGCCCTAACACTTATAACTGTCACAAACTGACACCAATGTAAAAATAAAAACTGCTATTGGTGTCACTGTGACAGGCGGTACAGGGGTGATCGGGGGTGACTGGGGGGTGAAAAGTGTGCCTGTGTGTTCTACTGTACGTGTAGTGTTGGTGCAACTCACATTGATGTCTTCTCTCCTCGGCGCCGGAACGAAAGAGACCAGCTCGAGGAGAGATGACATCACTTCCCCCCAGCCCGCGGGAGGCAGATCACGTACCAGGTACGTGATTTTGCCTGCCCGTGCCATTCTGCTGCAGTATATCTATGTTAGGCGGTCGGCAAGTGGTTAATGCCCTCCCGCCCGCAGACCCCCACAACCAACGGGTAAGGGTTGTGGGGATGAGGCCCTTGTCCCCGTTAACATGGGGACAAGGTGTTCTGGGGGGCTACCCCAAAGCACCCTCCCTATGTTGAGGGCATGTGACCTGGTACAGTTCAGGAGGGGGGCAGCTCTCTCGTCCCCCCTCTTTTCCTGCGGCCTGCCAGGTTGCGTGCTTGGATAAGGGTCTGGTATGTATTTTGGGGGGGACCCCACGCCGTTTTTTTTTTTTATTTTGGTGTGGGGTTCCCCTTAAAATCCATACCAGACCTGAAGGGTCTGGTATAGATTTTGAGGGGGACCCCACGCTATTTTTTTTTTAAATTTTGGACGGGGTTCCCCTTAATATCCATAACAGACCTGAAGGGCCTGGTATGGAATTTAGGGGGACCCCCACGCCATTTTTTTTTTTTTATTTGGTTCGGGGTCCCCCTGTGGGGAATTCCCATGTCATTTTTATCAATGAACTTTTATGTGTATTGTCGGACCGGCAATTCATTATAGCCGCAAATAGTTTTAAATTACTTTTTTTCCTTTGAAATGTCATTTTGCTGTCAGACTGTTCTAAACACAGGAAACATGCGCTCCCTTACAGGCATACTATAGACACCCCCCAGGTACGAAAATTAAAGGGATATTACACTTTTATTGTTTCACTTTAAGCATTATTAAAATCACTGCTCCCGAAAAAACGGCCATTTTTAAAACTTTTTTTGCATTGATCCATGTCCCCTGGGGCAGGACCCAGGTCCCCAAACACTTTTTATGACAATACCATGCATATAAAGAAAAAACAATGCAGCGCTATACATAAAAATCAACACAAATGTGACTATCAGCTGTGCAGCATGATAGTAATTAATTAGGGTTGCGATTGATTTTTTGTTCCTGGTACCACGCTACTTTTTATCACTTTTATCTTGGCTGTTGTTATCTGGATTTTTACCCTATTTGGTTTAAAATAAACCTGCTTTGTATTTAAGCACTATGTGGAGCCTTTTTTTCCTTTTCCATGTCCCCATGATGGCTTTGTGAAAGGTGCATTCCTCCTATATACACCTGTCGGAGAAGTGCGTACAACCAGACCTGGAACATCTGATGTCTTTAGGTCGTTTACCATTGCTACAAAGGAACCAGTGGAACCTGCCATATACGCCTCTACAACAAACATCTATTTGGATCGATCGATCCTTAAGCTTGTATGACACCTAGCCGTACGGCAAACGTGTCCACCTGTTCCGGTAAGCGTATTTGCTCCATTCATTCTTTGCTGTGGATACTGAGTATTGGAACACCACCTCTGTGAAACCACGTAGCACCCTTGAGATACCTCTCACTCATCTTACATTTATACTGCTCACCTTTGTTGAACATTTATATGACCATAATGTTCATGTTATTGGTCGTTAATATGATCATGGACTCACTATAATAATACAATATTGTATTTGGCTTCCTGCATTTTTTATATTTAGTTAATTACTATTATGCTGCACAGCTGATAGTCACATTTGTGTTGATTTTTATGTATAGCGCTGCATTGTTTTTTCTTTTCACCGTTCACATTGTCACTACTTTGTTGATGCTGGCTGCTATACACCCTCTCTCTCTTTTTTCAGTAGCGCAACCATATCGTTATTTTATACCATGCATATAAGCCTTTAAAATTAGCACTTTTTATTCCTCCCATAGACTTTTAAAGGTTGTTCCGTGTCTTTTGAATTTGCAGCGAACACCCTAAATTGTTCGCTGTTTGGCGAACTGGTGAACAGCCAATGTTCGAGTCAAACATGAATTCGTCTCGAACTCGAAGCTCATCCCTAGTGCTGATATGTTGCTGGATTTTGACTGATTATACCAGAATGATGGCTGCGGGTTCAGGTATCATCTTGGTATCATTCTCTTCAGCCAGCAGCCAGCTTTTAGTAAAAGCAATCCTAGCAGCTAATTAGTCTCTAGACTGCTTTTACAATCAGTGGGAGGGAATGACCCCCCCCCCGTCTTCCATGGTTTTCTCTGGCTCTCCTGTCCCAAGAGAGAACCTGAGAATGCAGCCGGTGGTTCTGCCAGCTGACCATATAGCTGATCAGAGACCAGAATGGCTCCAATCATCTCTATGGCCTAAGAAACTGGAAGCTACGAGCATTTCATGACTTAGATTTCGCCGGATATAAACAGTGCCATTGGGAAATTGGGAAAGCATTTTATCACACCGATCTTGGTGTGGTCAGATGCTTTGAGGGTAGAGGATAGATCTAGGGTTTAATAGACCCCAACTTTTTCAAAAAAGAATACGTGTCACTACCTATTGCTATCGTAGGGGATATTTACATTCCCTGGGATAACAATAAAAAAATAAAAAATGAAAAGAACAGTTTAAAAATGAAATAAAAAAGCAAAATAAATAATAATTAAAAAAGCACCCCTGTCTCCCCCTGCTCTTGCACAAAGGCGAATGCAAACGTCAGTCTGGCGTCATATGTAAACAGCAATTGCATCATGCATGTGAGGTATCACCGCGAAGGTCAGATCGAGGGCAGTAATTTTAGCAGTAGATCTCCTCTGTAAATCTAAAGTGGTAACCTGTAAGGGCTTTTAAAGACTTTAAAAAATGTATATTTATGTAGTTTGCACGTTTGTGTGCAATTTTAAAGCATGTCGTGTTTGGTATCCATGTATTCGGCCTAAGATCATCTTTTTTATTCCATCAAACATTTGAGAAATATAGTGTGCTTTAGTGCATTAAAATTAAAAAAAGTGTGTTTTTTCCAAAAAAATGCGTTTGAAAAATCGCTGCGGAAATACTGTGTGAAAAACAAAAAAATTGCAACACCCACCATTTTAATCTGTAAGGCCTTTGCTTTAAAATATATATAATGTTTGGAGGTTCGAAGTAATTTTCTTGCAAAAAAATTTTTTTCAAGTGTCAGAAAGGGCTTTGTCTTCAAGTGGTTAGAAGTGTGGGTGTGGGTGATGTGTGACATAAGCTTCTAAATGTTGTGCATAAAATGCCAGGACAGTTCAACCCCCCCCCACCCAAATGACCCCATTTTGGAAAGTAGACACCCCAAACTATTTGCTAATTGGCATGTCGAGTCCATGGAATATTTTATATTTTGCCACAAGTTGCAGGAAAAAAGACAATTTTTTTTTCTTTTTTTGCACAAAGTTGTCACTAAATGTTATATTGCTCAAACATGCCATGGGCATATGTGAAATTACACCCCAAAATACACTCTGTTGCTTCTCCTGAGTATGGGGATACCACATGTGTGAGACTTTTTGGGAGCCTGGTCATGTACAGGACCCCAAAATTCAAGCACCGCCTTCAGGCTTTCTAAGGGTGTCAATTTTTCATTTCACTCCTCACTGCCTATCACAGTTTCGGAGGCCATGGAATGCCCAGATGCCACAAACCCCCCCCCCCAAAATTACCCCATTTTGCAAAGAAGACACCCCAAGCTGTTGATGAGAGGTATGGTGAGTATTTTGCAGATCTTGCTTTTTGTCACAAAGTTTTGAAATTGGAAAAAAGAAAAAAATACATTTTTCTTTTCTTTCTTCATTTTCAAATTTACAAATGAGAGCTGAAAAATACTCACCATGCCTCTCAGCAAATAGCTTGGGGTGTCTACTTTCCAAAAAGGCATCATTTGGGGGGGGTTTGTGCCATCTTGGCATTGTATGGCCTTCAAAACTGTGATAGGTAGTGAGGAGTGAAATAAAAAATGTACACCCTTAGAAATCCTGAAGGCGGTGCTTGGCTTTTGGGGCTCCGTACACGGCTAGGCTCCCAAAAAGTCCCACACATGTGGTATGCCCATACTCAGGAGAAGCAGCAGAATGTATTTTGTGGTGTAATTCCACATATGCCCATGGCATGCCTCTCAGCAAATAGCTTGGGGTGTCTACTTTCCAAAATGGGGTCATTTGGGGGGGGGGGGGTGTGCCATCTTGGCATTTTATGGCCTTCAAAACTGTAGTAGGTAGTGAGGAGTGAAATGAAAAATTTAGAACATAGAACACCTGAAGGCGGTGCTTGGTTTTTCGGGGGCCCCGTATGCGGCTAGGCTCCCAAAAAGTGGTATCTCCATACTCAGGAGAAGCAGCAAAATGTATTTTAGGGTGCAATTCCACATATAACCATGGCATGTTTGAGCAATATATCATTTAGTGACAACTTTTTGTAAATTGTTTTTATTGTCATTATTCAATCTCTTGGGACAAAAACATTAAATATTCAATGGGCTCAACATGCCTCTCAGCAATTTCCTTGGGGTGTCTACTTTCCAAAATGGGGTAATTTGGGGGGGGGGGTTGTACTGCCTTGCCATTTTAGCACCTCAAGAAATGAGATAGGCAGTCATAAACTAAAAGCTGTGTAAATTCCAGAAAATGTACCCTAGTTTATAGACGCTATAACTTTTGCACAAACCAATAAATATACGCTTATTGACATTTTTTTTGTACCAAAGACATGTGGCTGAATACATTTTGGCCTAAATGTATGACTAAAATTAAGTTTATTGGATTTTTCTTATAACAAAAAGTAGAACATATCATTTTTTTTTTTTAATTTTCAGTCTTTTTCCATTTATATCGCAAAAAATGAAAATGGCATAGGCAATCATATACCATCAAAAGAAAGCTATATTTGTGGGAAAAAAGGCCGCAAATTTCGTTTGGGTACAACATTGCATGACCGCGCAATTACCAGTTAAAGCAGCGCAGTGCCAAATTCTAAAAAGTCCTCTGATCTTTAGGCAGGCAAATGGTCCGGGGTTTAAGTGGTTAAATTCCTAAATGCAAAGAATATAACTGAACATTAACATTAATAGGTAATACACCAGACAGTGTTGGTCCAGGGAGTATCAATTGGCCTCCCCGGGGATCAGGAAGGACATTTTTTCCCCCTGCTAGAGCAAATTGGACTATGCTTCATAGGGTTTTTTGGCTGGGGGGAGGGTGGGAAAAGCATATGACAGCCATGGTTTTCAAACTTTAAGGAACTTGGCATGGGAGTCATTGCAGATGTTGGATATATGTTCGTTAAGCATCAACGCGGTCATGCGATCTCTCACCCCCTGAAGGGGACAGATGTTTTTTTCCAGGCTTGGACAACTGTTCTTTTGGTTAACAAAAATAAGTAAGAAACGAGCTTCCGCTAATGGTCGAATAGGCCTGGGATGGGACCATGCAGTAAGGCAAACTTGGCTTCTTTTGGCATAGGGAGGTGAAACAAAGTAAATAAGAGGCAAAATACACGGGACCAGGAACTAACTAGTCTAGGGCACATCCACCATGTATTTACCACATCACCCGATGGCCACAGCCCCAGAAACAGTGGTCATTGAAGGATGGATTGGCATGGGCAATGCGGGTCAGAACTCAATACCAATGTAAAAGCACCTTATATGCTGCCTCTAAAGTGGCTGTGTTAAATGAGCATTTGGATACAGAAGACCAGGCCTCACTCCAGTCAGCTAACTCTAATTTAGGTGCCAAGTCTCGTTCCCACTGAGCTACATAGGTGAGAGGAGGGGAGGAGGGATGGTTATTCAAAGAGGCATAGAGGGCGGATTTGTGCCTTTTTTCAACCTAAGTAACTATTGACATGTTTAAGGTGCATACCTTCAGTGATAAAACATATTTTGTTATCTGTGTCCTTTTTATTATTTATTACAAAATTATGAAAATACTTGGCATGGCAAAAAAAAAATGGCATAAAATAACCATCAGATGTACAATGTTAAATGTCATTTATTCATACTTCTGTATACCATCTGCCTATCTCACTCAGACTTCATTTATTTAATTTATATTACATAGCCATCTTATATAGGTCATATACTGAGAGTTGTTCAGTTTAATAAGTTTTGAGGTTAAGCTTCTTCTGGAACTCAGAGGTATTCTAGAAATCGATATATACAATAATTTCCAAGATAGAATGAGATAATTAATAAACATAATAAACATAAACACTATTGAGGGTTACTTACATATAAACATATCACATGATCAATACTGTCTGTGTTGTTGAGAGAGAGAGGAGGAGGAGTAACATTATGGCACCAGGTGACAGCGTGCAGCTGCAAGCTCCACAAAAACTCCCTAAATGAAGCTGGGCAGTAGGACGCTGCTGTTTCTATGAGAGAATCTATAGCCTAATCCTAGGAGGAGAGCTCTGTTGATCGAGGCCGACTTTTTCCCCACAGGGTGGACAGTGACGGTCTCAGTCCACCCTGGGGCTGCTGCAGTTAAGCGATTCTAGTGGCATGCGAGGACTGGGACAGAGCCGGAATTAGTCGCTAGCAATCACGAGGCTCCAGCAGGGTGAGTGGCTTCAGCCATTGAAACTATTACTGGGATGTACCGCCGGAGACATCGAAACTGTAGCAGGACGAGCAGCCTCAACGGTACCTGTGAACAGGGACAAGGCTGAAATCTGCCCTGGGAGAAAGGGCAGGGTGAGCGGTATATGGAGGTGGTGGCAAGACCGGGACAGGGAGTTTAACTGACAGCTGATCTCTGTATGTATGAGACCTATCTTGCACAGCCTGCAGTGAGTGAGCACCAGCCTTTACCAACAAATTTTGCCAAATGATCTGCTCCCATTTACAAGTTATTCAGCTTCATACTGCCTGCTACCTGTTATTTTTTTATTTAAAGTCTCTTATAAATGGCATTTATCAGCATGTTCCTCACTCTGCCTGGTCAAGCTTTCTCCTCAATGTGGCGACAACTGCTTTAATGGAGCAATAGGCTCACTTAAATATTTAAACTCTTAAGAATCAATCCCATCCATTTGTGTTTTAAGAGATCTAGGGCTTATGAGCTCAAGGCACAGTGAGTGAACGTCTCCTTCCCCCTGATAATATAAACTCTCTAGTCTCATAGACTAGATTTGCAACTTTAAACCGATTACTGCAGTTATAAGTTTTATGCCCATTATTCACCAATGTGTTTCTGTTGAAAACTGCTTTCCTATGCATGTGCTCTCCGCCTCTATAGGGCAATAAATGCAGTGTCCTAGAAACAAGGAATCCTGTCAGCTCTGTGCCAATAGCCATTGGTGGAGAACTGGGGAGGAAGGGAGCCAAAACAAGTCAAGCAGAAGCAGTAAACTACAACTTTTAAACTGTTAAACCTTACTTGGTTCAGGAAAAAAACAGGCCATGTGGCAGGCAGTGAGGAGGATCTAGTTTCACCACAGGTGGAGCAAAAGAAAAAGAGGACTTGCATGGAAGAGGAAGATGGAGAAGGCAAAGTCCATTGGGAAATGAATCAAATGCCAAATAAATCTCAATCACCCCAGCCCAAATCTATTAGAATAGACACAAGTCCCTTGCAGAAGAAGCCCCCGATTGGGGCAGTTTGAAAAACTGATCTTGGAATAAAGTATAAAGCATTGTAAGATATATACAAGAAGTATAGTTAAGGGAAAACTCTGGTTAGCTTAGCAGTGGGATTTAGGTAGAGAATGAAGGACTAGGGGGGAATGTATGTGGAGCAGTTATGACCACAGTCCTGAAAGACTAACTAGCCCCTATTTTCAGGTTGAGGGCTGGAAGCCCATGTGACCCCATGGATCCCCCACGGGGACTCGACCCCCTTGCTCACCCATTGCGGGGCCTAGCACACCATTCGTTTGCAATGTTTCCCCATAAGGGAACTGTTAGTTGTTGGGGTGGGATTGATTTGAGGGGTGGTGTGGGGATATGCAATGTCTATGTATTATGTGTATTTAGGTTTGTTATCAAAATGGTATAATCCTAAACTCCTAAAATCTAAATTATCCTACTGTTTATATCATACCATTAAAAATAATTACCTACAAGGATACCTACAATGTTAGAGGCTTAAACAATCCCATTAAGAGGCATTAGATATACCGGGTATTAAAAGGGTATGCTGCTAATGTTGTGATGCTACAAGAAACCCATTTGAAATGGCCCTCCAAAACTACCCTTTGCTTAAAATTTTTCCAAACTTTGTACTAGACATATGCAATTCATTTAGTTCCAAATTCATTTTTTAACAAATTTAGACAAATTTATTAATTCGTAAATATCCAAATTTTCTGAATTTTCAAATTTTTCCGAATATTCAGAAATGTGAAAATTCGGAAACTTGAAACTTCGGAAATCCAAAACTAAGAATGAAAATCCTAAATTCAAAACCAGAAAATTCAAAATCTGAAATAATGACAAACTATTACTCACTAATTAATTATAGGTACTGGAATTTCCTTTCAAATTTGGCTGTTAGTGAACGTAAGGAATACGAATTTATCCGAAGTTACGAATTATCCATAATAACGAATGCTGTATCTAAACGAATGGAACTTAATGAATTAACCACTTCAGTGCCAGAGGATTTGGCTGCTCAATGACCAGAGCACTTTTTACAATTTGGCACTGCGCAAGTTTAACTGGTAATTGCGCAGTCATGCAATAGGCATGTGCATTTAGTTTAGTTCCGAATCGAAATTCGGACGAATTTTTCATTATTCGGAAATTCGGATGCATCGGAATTTCCGAATTACAAAAGTAAAGAATTTAAACGAATCCGAAAAAAAACGAATGAATTTGAAAACATATTTGAATCGAATTCGAAAAAAATAGAACCAATAAGATACAATATAAAATAATAAAGCAATAAAGCAATAGAATATATATATATATATATATATATATATATATATATATATATATATATATATATATATATATATATATAGTATATATACTGTATATATATATATATATATATATATATATATATATATATATATATATATATACAGTATATATATATATATATATATATATATATATATATATATATATATTTTTTTTTTATTATTCTATATTCTATAATAGTCTTTTCAATTCAAATTCAAATTCATTCTATACGAAATTCGAATTTCGAAACATGGCTTCTGAAGTTTGAATTTCGTATAGAATTAATTTGAATTTGAATAGAAAAGATTAGAACAGAAAATAATAGAAAAGAATAGACTAGAAAAACAATAGAACAGAATAGAAGAAAATATAATATATATATTATGTTTTCTTCTATTCTGTTCTATTGTTTTTCTAGTCTATTCTTTTCTATTATTTTCTATTCTATTTATTTCTTTTTCTTTTATATTCAAATTTGATTTCGGTCTATATGAAATTTGAATTTTGGAAGATGTTTTATATATATATATATATATATATATATATATATATATATATATATATATATATATATATATATATATATATATATATATATATATATATATATATATATATATATATATATATATATACATATATATATATATGTATATATATATATATATATATATATATATATATATAATTTTTTTTTCTATTCTGTTTCATTGTTTTTCTAAGCTATTCTTTTCTATGCTATTCTAAACTTTTCTATTCGAATTTGAATTCATTCTATACGAAATTCGAATTTCGGAAGATGGCTTCTGAAAGTGGAATTTCGTATAGAATGAATTTGAATTTGAATAGAAAAGATTAGAATAGAAAATAATAGACTCGACAAACAATAGAACAGAACAGAATAAAAATATATATATTTTATTCTATTCTGTTCTATTGTTTTTCTAGTCTTCCCTCTTCTACTCTATTCTAATCTTTTCTATTCAAATTCTAATTCATTTTATAAGAAATTCAAATTTCGGAAGATGGCTTTATATATATATATATTTATATATATATATATATATATATATATATATCATTTTATTTTATTTTTATTTTTTTCTATGCTGGTCTATTGTTTTTCTATTCTTTTCTATTTTATTCTAATCTTTTCTATTTAAATGCAAATTCATTCTATACGAAATTTGAATTTCTGAAAATGGTTATACAGAAACAGAATGAAATCGAATTCTAATAGAACTAGAACAGAAAAACAAAGAACAGAATAGAAAAAAAATTATATATACTATATATATATATTATATATATATATATATATATATATATATATATATATAATATATATATATATATATATATATATATATATATATATATAACCATCCTCCGAAATTCAATTTCGTATAAAATGAATTTGAATCTGAATAGAAAGATTAGAATAGAGTAGAAAGAATAGACTAGAAAAACAATAGACAGAATAGAATAAGATATAATATATATATTATATTTTATTCTGTTCTGTTCTATTGTATTTCTAGTCTATTCTTTTCTATTATTTTCTATTCAAAATTCGAATTCATTCTATACTAAATTCTAATTTTAGAAGCCATCTTCCGAAATTCAAATTTCGCATAGAATTAATTCAAATTCGAATAGAAAAGTTTAGAATAGAATAGAAAGAATAGCATAGAAAAACAATGGAACGGAATAGAAAAAAAATATAATATATATATATAACCATCTTCCGAAATTGGAATTTGGTACAGAATGAATTAGAATAGAAAAGATTAGAATACAATATATTATATTTTTTTCTATTCTGTTCTTTTGTTTTTCTATGCTATTCTTTTATATTTTCCTATTCTATCCTAATCTTTTCTATTGGAATTCGATTTCATTCTATACGAATTTCAAATTTCGCAAATGGTTATATATAATTACTTTTTCAAATTCAGTTATTTTTTTTTTGGAATGCGGTAGAATTTTTTCGAATTTGATAGTTTTTTTCGAATGTGGTAGAATATTTTCGAATTTGACAGTTTTTTCGAATGTGGTAGAATTTTTTCGAATTTGATAGTTTTTTTCGAATACGGTCAAATTTTTTCGAATGCGGTCAAATTTTTTCGAATGCGGTCGAATTTTTTCGAATGCGGTCGAACTTTTTTGCGGTCAAATACGAAACGAAACGAATTCCGAAAACGAATGTAACGAATGCAACGAATTTAACTAAACGAATTTAGTTAAATAACGAATCGAAACAAAACTAAACTAAACAAATTTTTTCATCCTGCACATGTCTAGCAATGCTGTACCCAAACGAAATTTGCGTCCTTTTTTTCCCCACAAATAGAGATTTCTTTTGATGGTATTTGATTGCCTCTGCAATTTTTATTTTCTGTGATATAAATGGAAAAAGAATGAAAATTTTGAAAAAAATTATATTTTCTACTTTTTGTTATAAAAAAAATCAATTAACTCAATTTTAGTCATACATTTAGGCCAAAATGTATTCAGCCACATGTCTTTGGTACAAAAAAAATGTCAATAAGCATATATTTATTGGTTTGCGCAAAAGTTATAGCGTCTACAAACTAGGGTACATTTTCTGGAATTTACGCAGCTTTTTTTTGACTGCCTATCTCCTTTCTTGAGGTGCTAAAATGGCAGGGAAGTACAACCCCCCCTTCCAAATGACCCCATTTTGGAAAGTAGACACCCCAAGGAAATTGCTGAGAGGCATGTTGAGCCCATTGAATATTTTATGTTTTTGTCACAAGTGAAAAAAAAATAAAATTACACAGAGTTGTCACTAAATGATATATTGCTCACATGTGCCATGGTTATATGTGGAATTACACCCTAAAATACATTCTGATGCTTCTCCTGAGTATGGGGATATCTCATGTGTGAGACTTTTTGGTTGCCTAGCCGA
Organism: Aquarana catesbeiana; assembly: GCF_042186555.1. Classification (NCBI taxonomy): domain Eukaryota; kingdom Metazoa; phylum Chordata; class Amphibia; order Anura; family Ranidae; genus Aquarana; species Aquarana catesbeiana. The sequence goes on along the minus strand of NC_133328.1, from coordinate 271,620,226 downwards.
GTACAGGACCCTAAAAACCAAGCACCGCCTTCAGGATTTCTTAGGATGTAAATTTTTGATTTCACTCCTCACTACCTATCAAAGTTTCGAAGGCCATAAAATGTCTAGATAGCACAACACCCCCCCAAATGACCCCATTGTGGAAAGTAGATACCCCAAGCTATTTGATGAGAGGCATGTTGAGTCTATAGAATATTTTATATTTTGCGGGAAAATTATTATTTTTTTTAACAAAGTTGTCACTAAATGATATATTGCTCAAACATGCCATTGGCATATGTGAAATTACACCCCAAAATACATTCTGATGCTTCTCCTGAGTCCGGGGATACAACATGTGTGAGACTTTTTTGGAACCTAGCCGTGTACAGGACCCCGAAATCCAATCACTGCATTCAGGCTTTATAAGGGCGTAAAATGGAGGCCATGAAATGACAAGATAGCACAATCCCCCCCCCCCCCAAATGACCTAATTAGCACCTATTGGACCCCAAGCTATTTGCTGAGAGGCATGTTGAGTATTTTGTAGATCTTGCTTTTTGTCACAAAGTTTTTAAAATTAAATAAATAAATAAATACATTTTCTTTCTTCATTTTCAAAAATAAATCAGTTCTGCAAAATACTCACCATGCCTCTTACCACGTACCTTGGGGTGCCTACCTTACAAAATAGTGTCATTTGGGGGGGGGGGGTGTGCTATCTGGACATTTCAGGGCCTCCGTAACTGTGATAGGTAGTGAGGAGTAAAATCACAATGGTACGCCTTTAGAAAGACTGAAGGCGATGCTTGGTTTTTGGAGTCCTGTACACGGCTAGGCTACCAAAAAGTCTCACACATGTGGTATCCCCATACTCAGGAGAAGCAGCAGAATGTATTTTGGGGTATGATTCCATATATAACCATGCCATGTTTGAACAATATATAATTTAGTGACAACTTTGTGTAAAAAAAAATAAATAAATTTTCTCGAAACTTGTGGCAAAATATTAAATATTCCTTGGACACAACAGGCCTCTCAGCAAAAGCTTGAAGTGTCTTCTTTCCAAAATGGGGTCATTTGTGGGGGTTTTGTGCTATCTTGACATTTGCTGTTTACATATGATACCTGACCGACGCTTGCATTCGCCTTTGCGCATGAGCACAGGGGGACAGGGGTGCTTTTTTTTATTAATATTTATTTTGCTTTCTTATTTAATTTTTAATCATTTCATATTCTGAGCATATGCTGCCATGGATAGGCAGCTGGAAAAGAAAATTATAGTAAGTATTTGATACAATTTTTCTGGTGCCTATATAACTAGAGACTAGTGATAAAAACTAGCTGACAGGGTGGGTAGACAAAAGAAGGATTAACTGGATGGAAAAGACAGAAGCTTCAATGGCCCATCTTCCAAACTTTTCCCTTGCCAATGTGCCAGGGTCAATCCTAAAATATTTTAGAAAGGTATAATGCAAAGATTTATGCCGTGTACACACGACCGGACTTACATAGTTACATAGTAGGTGAGGTTGAAAAAAGACACAAGTCCATCAAGTCCAACCTATGTGTGTGATTATGTGTCAGTATTACATTACATATCCCTGTATATTGCGGTCATTCAGGTGATTATCTAATAGTTTCTTGAAGCTATCAATGCTCCCCGCTGAGACCACCGCCTGTGGAAGGGAATTCCACATCCTTGCCGCTCTTACAGTAAAGAACCCTCTACGTAGTTTAAGGTTAAACCTCTTTTCTTCTAATTGTAATGAGTGGCCACGAGTCTTATTAAACTCTCTTCTGCGAAAAAGTTTTATCCCTATTGTGGGGTCACCAGTACAGTATTTGTAAATTGAAATCATATCCCCTCTCAAGCGTCTCTTCTCCAGAGAGAATAAGTTCAGTGCTCGCAACCTTTCCTCATAACTAAGATCCTCCAGACCCTTTATTAGCTTTGTTGCCCTTCTTTGTACTCGCTCCATTTCCAGTACGTCCCTCCTGAGGACTGGTGCCTAGAACTGGACAGCATACTCCAGGTGCGGCCGGACCAGAGTCTTGTAGAGCGGGAGAATTATCGTTTTATCTCTGCTGTTGATCCCCCTTTTAATGCATGCCAATATTCTGTTTGCTTTATTAGCAGCAGCTTGGCATTGCATGCCATTGCTGAGCCTATCATCCACTAGGACCCCCAAGTCCTTTTCCATCCTAGATTCCCCCAGAGGTTCTCCCCCAGTGTATAGATTGCATTCATATTTTTGCCACCCAAATGCATTATTTTACATTTTTCTACATTGAACCTCATTTGCCATGTAGTCGCCCACCCCATTAATTTGTTCAGGTCTTTTTGCAAGATTTCCACATCCTGCGGAGAAGTTATTGCCCTGCTTAGCTTAGTATCGTCTGCAAATACAGAGATGGAACTGTTTATCCCATCCTCCAGGTCGTTTATGAACAAATTAAATAGGATTGGTCCCAGCACAGACCCCTGGGGGACCCCACTACCCACCCCTGACCATTCTGAGTACTCCCCATTTATCACCACCCTCTGAACATGCCCTTGTAGCCAGTTTTCAATCCATGTACTCACCCTATGGTCCATGCCAACGCACCTTATTTTGTACAGTAAACGTTTATGGGGAACTGTGTCAAATGCTTTTGCAAAATCCAGATACACCACGTCTACGGGCCTTCCTTTATCTAGATGGCAACTCACCTCCTCATAGAAGGTTAATAGATTGGTTTGGCAAGAACGATTCTTCATGAATCCATGCTGATTACTGCTAATGATATCATTCTTATTACTAAAATCTTGTATATAGTCCCTTATCATCCCCTCCAAGAGTTTACATACTATTGATGTTAGGCTAACTGGTCTGTAATTCCCAGGGATGTTTTTTGGGCCCTCTTTAAATATTGGTGCTACATTGGCTTTTCTCCAATCAGCTGGTACCATTCCAGTCAATAGACTGTCTGTAAAAATTAGGAACAACGGTCTGGCAATCACCTGACTGAGTTCCCTAAGTACTCTCGGATGCAAGCCATCTGGTCCCGGTGATTTATTAATGTTAAGTTTCTCAAGTCTAATTTTAATTCCGTCCTCTGTTAACCATGTAGGTGCTTCCTGTGTTGTGTCATGAGGATAAACACTGCAGTTTTGGTTACTGAAGCCCCCCGATTCACTCGTGAAGACTGAGGAGAAGAATAAATTCAATACCTCTGCCATCTCCCCTTTTCAACCAAACTTGTCTGTCTGACAATTCGACCGTGTGTGGGCTTCATCGGACCTGCAGCGGACTTTTTCGGTTAAAAATCAGATGGACTTTAGATTTGGAACATGTTAAAAATCTTTCCGACGGACTCGAGTCCGGTCGAAAAATCTGCTCGTCTGTATGTTAGTCCGAAGGACGAAAACCGATGCTAGGGCGGCTATTGGCTACTGGCTATAAACTTCCTTATTTTAGTCCGGTCGTACGTCATCATGTACAAATCCGTCAGACTTTGGTGTGATCGTGTGTAGGCAAGTCCGTTCGTTCGAAAGTCCGTTGGAAGTCCGTCAAAAGTCCATCGAAAGTCAGTCGGAAAGACCGTCAGACCTTTGATGCCAAAAAGTCCACCCGTGTGTATGCGACATTAGTAGTTGCTCTGCAGATTGCCCTCATGGCTATCCTAGAATTGCCACCCAGGATGCTACAACTGCTCTCCTGGAATGTGCTCTCACCACTGGCAGAGGCTTCCAGCCTTTTGCCCTTTGTATGAGTTTTAGAATCCATGCTGATAAAGTTCTGGAGGTGGATTCTTTCCTTTGTTCTTTACTACCCAAATGATGAATACTTTATTCAAAGCTCTGAGAGGGGTCATTTACATAAAGAAAGCTGTTAAAGTTCAGGTTTCTGTCAGATGGAACAATGAAGCCAACTTATGGACAAAGTGCTCTAAGTGGCACAATTCTATCCTATCTTGGAAGAAGAAAATAAATGGTTCTACTGAACATAAGGCTTGCCAGAAGCTATAGCTAGAAGAAATACTGCCTTGCATGTTATGTTCCACAGAGAGCACTCTATTTCCTCTTTGTAATGCAGAAATACAGTAGCTGCTACCTTAACTTTCAGGGAGCTGATTTGGAGCTGTTTGGGAAAAAATTCAAGAGATGTGCCACTGCTGGAAAGCTATGATTAAAGTGGCTAGGACACAAACTTGTCACAATTTTTTTTAATAGATGTTATTTGTAGACAGTTGTCTTGCCTTCAACAATGTTGAGATCACATCTGAGGAATAACCCAAGCCTTCCAATCTCCTCATCTCAATAAACACTCTCAAAGTGCCAATTTGTGTGTAGGAACTCTCCTTGTGTTAGGGGACATGGAAAGGAAGGACATGGAACTGGAGGGCAAATGTTGAGTTGAATGGACAATGGAAACCATAGCCTGCAGGACCAATAAGGAAGAATGGCTATGGCCATTGTGCATATAAAGTGTAGGGCTAATTGTGTCCAATGAATATACAGTTGTAATATTGCATACACCGAAAAACTTAAAAACGAATAGATACATATACCTCAAACTTTGCACAACACTTAGTGTAGAAAACCTAACAGTCTTCAAATGTCTGTTAAATGTGAAGAAAGTTTTAAAGAAGGTTTCATAGTCCCATACTATAAATACAGTGATTCTGTTCACCACATGGATAGCTGGTATAAAAACATACAAGTGTGGTGGGTCCCCCACGTAGAAGCAATGCAGGCTTACCAGAAGCTTTGGACTCATACGAACGTATGTTTAATGAGTCAGTAAGGCTTGTATTACCAACAGGCAATAAAGAAGGGTCTTTGAGCCAGACGGTGATGAGATCCAAATTGCATCGAGGACTTTAGAGGGACACTTCTAAATGTAGCTTGGTAAAACACTTACATTTTCCGTAATAAAAAAGCCTCGGGAGACTCCACTGCCTGCCATAATTTTATACCAAGTGCTTTTTTATTACGGAAAATGTAAGTGTTTTACCTTTTAATAAATTTGTTGTATCAAACGGTATTATGCTATGTGGCCCCTTTTTCTATTCTTTATGGGCTATTCCACCGAGACCAAGCTACATTTAGAAGTGTCCCTCTAAAGTCCTCGATGTAATTTGGATCTCATCACCGTCTGGCTCAAAGACCCTTCTTTATTGCCTGTTGGTAATACAAGCCTTACTGACTCATTGAACATACGTTCGTATGAGTCCAACCCTTCTGGTAAGCCTGCATTGCTTCTACGTGGGGGACCCACCACACTTATATGTTTTTCCTTGTCAAAAGAAGTTTATTGAGTATACAATATTATAAAGATACATAAAGTAAGTTTACAAGGATCTATAAAGTAAGCTCATTGTTTTACAGTAGGGTTTATATAGGTAAATATCGTGAAATTTCAAATATTAAACATTGGGTTCACGTAAACCTAAATTAAAGATATATATCATTTCCTTAGTTACTTTTGTAGGTATTTAAATGATTTATACCTACTATACATATTGTTTACAAGTAGAGTGTATATAGGTCAAATAAATTCTGATAATGAGCTTTAATCGTAAGGTGGAGAAAAGGAAAGAGAAAGAAGAAAAAGGGTTGAAAGGTAGAGGTATGGTCCACAAGGTTGTCCCGCTCGTCAGTTTATTATTCTTTTTAGTTCTCTTTGAAGCCTTAGAATGGGTGTCTCTGTAAGTCATTTAATCTGTTACCATGGCAACAGGACAGAGTCATTGAAGTTTGACAGGAACTGTTGTTTTATCCAAGGATGCCAAAGTTTTTCAAATTTTGGAATTTGATTTTGATCGATGGCTACCATCTTAGCATGGGACATTGTATTATTCATTCTGTGAATTGTTTCTGCTAGTACCAATGTAGGAGATTTCCATGCCTTGGCCACTGTTTGTTTTGCAGCCGTTATTAGTTGGATCATAAGTTTGAATTGAAAGAGTGTTAACCATTCCGGTTTTAGATTAAGTAAAGTTAAATATGGATCTGGTTGTATTATTTTTTAAAATATTTTAGATACAATCACGAAGACTTCCTTCCAGAAGGTTTGGATTACTGGGCACGTAGACCATATGTGTAAATATGTGCCTATTTCTGGGCATCCTCGAAAACAAAGAGCTGAGGTATTAGGTGAATATTTTGCCACTCTAGCGGGTACAAGGTACCAGCGAGTTAGGACTTTATAATTTGTCTCCAGTGCTAAGATGTTGGGTGAAGATGACTTAGATGTGAGCCATATGTTAGACCAGTCCGTGTCTTCTAAAGTTCATCCCAGGTCCTCCTCCCACCTCTGAATGTAAGAGGGTCTATTAAGATTTGCTACTCCATATAATTGATTATAAAGTGATGAAATTGTACCTTTAGCAAATGGATCTTTTGTACAGATTGATTCAAAAATGGATAATTGGGATAATGGTGTATCCCCCTTTAGGAATGGTGTATAGAAATTTTTGATTTGGAGATATCTAAATATCTCAGAGTTTGGTAGATCATATTTTTCTCTAAGCGATGGGAATGAAAGGAATGATTTAGATGCTATGAAGTCATTTAGTGTCTGAATGCCTGATGTTGTCCAAGCTTTAAAAGAATTTGGGTAGATCCATGCCGGATAAAAGGCCGGATTTCTGATAAAAGAAAGGAGAGGATTGTGTGGAGATTGTAACTGATATTTGGTTTTTAGTTTATCCCAGAGAGATAAGAAGTGTTTAGTTATGGGATTATGAATTTTAAAGCGGTCTTTAGGATCAAGCCATAATAAATTTGATATTAATAGAGGGTCATTTTCTGAAGCCTCTATAAATACCCATAATGGGATTTCCTGTTTTGCATGGTATTTGGACAGACTGGCCAAATGTGCTGCTCTGTAGTAGTTAGTAAAATTAGGGTATCCCAGGCCTCCTTTATTTTTGGGAAGATGTAGTGTGTGTGTATAGGTATACATGGTTTAGAAGAGCCCCATATAAACGAAGTTGCTCTTTTTTGTACTATTCTCAAAAAATAGGAAGGAATTGGAATAGGGAGGACTCTGAATAGATAAAGCAATTTGGGTAGAATAGTCATTTTGATTGCATTAATCTTCCCTATCCAGGATAAAGGAAGTTGCGACCATTGTTTTATTAGATTTGTGATCTGTCTTAATACAGGAGGATAATTGGTTGTAAATAAGTCAGAATGAGATGCTGTTAAATGAATTCCAAGATATGGGATTGATTTTTCTGCCCATGTGAATGGGAGTGCAGCCCTAGCCGGGATCAATTCCATGTTTGTGAGTGAAATATTAAGCACTAGGCATTTCTTAGGATTAATCATAAGGCCGGATAGGGCTGCAAATCCTTTAAGAGCTGGTATTAAGTTAGGACCAGAGACCTGTGGTGATGATAGAAAAAGTAATATATCATCTGCAAATATACATAATTTGTGTGTAATACCTCCTACTTCAATGCCAGTTATAGTTTGGTTTGTTCTGATTAGGGATGAGCCGAACACCCCCCTGTTCGGTTCGCACCAGAACATGCGAACAGGAAAAAAGTTCATTCGAACACGCGAACACCGTTAAAGTCTATGGGACACGAACATGAATAATCAAAAGTGCTAATTTTAAAGGCTAATATGCAAGTTATTGTCATAAAAAGTGTTTGGGGACCCGGGTCCTGCCCCAGGGGACATGGATCAATGCAAAAAAAAGTTTTAAAAACGGCCGTTTTTTCAGGAGCAGTGATTTTAATAATGCTTAAAGTCAAACAATAAAAGTGTAATATCCATTTAAATTTTGTACCTGGGGGGTGTCTATAGTATGCCTGTAAAGGGGCGCATGTTTCCCGTGTTTAGAACAGTCTGACAGCAAAATGACATTTTGAAGGAAAAAACTCATTTAAAACTACCCGCGGCTATTGCATTGCCGACAATACACATAGAAGTTCATTGATAAAAACGGCATGGGAATTCCCCAAAGGGGAACCCCGAACCAAAATTTAAAAAAAAAATGACGTGGGAGTCCCCCTAAATTCCATACCAGGCCCTTCAGGTCTGGTATGGATATTAAGGGGAACCCCGGCCAAATTAAAAAAAAAAAAATGACGTGGGGTTCCCCCTAAATTCCATACCAGACCCTTCAGGTCTGGTATGGATTTTAAGGGGAACACCGTGCCGAAAAAAATAAATAAAAAAAACGGCGTGGGGTCCCCCCAAAAATCCATACCAGACCCTTATCCGAGCACGCAACCTGGCAGGCCGCAGGAAAAGAGGGGGGGTGAGAGTGCGGCCCCCCCCTCCTGAACCGTACCAGGCCACATGCCCTCAACATTGGGAGGGTGCTTTGGGGTAGCCCCCCAAAACACCTTGTCCCCATGTTGATGAGGACAAGGGCCTCATCCCCACAACCCTGGCAGGTGGTTGTGGGGGTCTGCGGGCGGGGGGCTTATCGGAATCTGGAAGCCCCCTTTAACAAGGGGACCCCCAGATCCCGGCCCCCCCTGTGTGAAATGGTAAGGGGGTACTTACCCCTACCATTTCACTAAAAAACTGTCAAAAATGTTAAAAATGGCAAGAGACAGTTTTTGACAATTCCTTTATTTAAATGCTTCTTCTATCTTCCTTCATCTTCTGGTTCTTCTGGTTCTTCTGGCTCTTCTGGTTCTTCCTCCGGCGTTCTCGTCCAGCATCTCCTCCGCGGCGTCTTCTATCTTCTTCTCCTCGGGCCGCTCCGCACCCATGGCATTGGGGGGAGGCTCCCGCTCTTCTCTTCTTCTTTTCTTCTCTTCTTCTCTTCTTCATTTTCTTCTCCGGGCCGCTCCGCACCCATGCTGGCATGGAGGGAGGCTCCCGCTGTGTGACGGCGCTCCTCGTCTGACAGTTCTTAAATAACGGGGGGCGGGGCCACCCGGTGACCCCGCCCCCCTCTGACGCATGGTGACTTGACGGGACTTCCCTGTGACGTCACGGGGAATGCCACAGGAAAGTCCCGTCATGTCCCGTGCGTCAGAGGGGGCAGGGTCACCGGGTGTCCCCGCCCCCCGTTATTTAAGAACTGTCAGACGAGGAGCGCCGTCACACAGCGGGAGCCTCCTTCCATGCCAGCATGGGTGCGGAGCGGCCCAGAGAAGAAAATGAAGAAGAGAAGAAGAGAAGAAGAGAAGAAAAGAAGAAGAGAAGAAAAGCGGGAGCCTCCCCCCATGCCATGGGTGCGGAGCGGCCCAAGGAGAAGAAGACAGAAGACGCCGCGGAGGAGATGCTGGACGAGAACGCCGGAGGAAGAACCAGAAGAGCCAGAAGAACCAGAAGAACCAGAAGATGAAGGAAGATAGAAGAAAGAAGAAGTATTTAAATAAAGGAATTATCAAAAACTGTCTCTTGTCATTTTTAACATTTTTGACAGTTTTTTAGTGAAATGGTAGGGGTTAGTACCCCCTTACCATTTCACACAGGGGGGGGCGGGATCTGGGGGTCCCCTTGTTAAAGGGGGCTTCCAGATTCCGATAAGCCCCCCGCCCGCAGACCCCCACAACCACCGGCCAGGGTTGTGGGGATGAGGCCCTTGTCCTCATCAACATGGGGACAAGGTGTTTTGGGGGAATTCCCATGCCATTTTTATCAATGAACTTCTATGTGTATTGTCGGCAATGCAATAGCCGCGGGTAGTTTTAAATGAGTTTTTTCCTTCAAAATGTCATTTTGCTGTCAGACTGTTCTAAACACGGGAAACATGCACCCCTTTACAGGCATACTATAGACACCCCCCAGGTACGAAATTTAAAGGGATATTACACTTTTATTGTTTGACTTTAAGCATTATTAAAATCACTGCTCCTGAAAAAACAGCCGTTTTTAAAACTTTTTTTTGCATTGATCCATGTCCCCTGGAGCAGGACCTGGGTCCCCAAACACTTTTTATGACAATAACTTGCATATTAGCCTTTAAAATTAGCACTTTTGATTTCTCCCATAGACTTTTAAAGGGTGTTCTGCGGCATTCGAATTTGCCGCGAACACCCCAAATTGTTCGCTGTTCGGCGAACTTGCGAACAGCCAATGTTCGAGTCGAACATGAGTTCGACTCGAACTCGAAGCTCATCCCTAGTTCTGATGTATTGGGCCATGGGTTCGAGTATAAGGGCAAATAATAAGGGAGATAATGGGCAACCCTGTCGGGTACCTCTTTCGATATTAAAGGCATCAGATTTGTATCCAGCATATTTTATATAGGCTTTGGGTTTATTATATAATGCTTTGATCCATGTTAAAAAGAGGGGTCCAAAACCCCATTTTTGTAATGAATATTGCATATATTGCCAGGATACTGTGTCAAATGCCCTCTTAATATCGAGAGATAGAAAACATAAAGGGATTTTCCATTTTTTAGCAATATGTGCCAATAACACTGCCCTGCGTATATTATCACCTGCCTGTCTATTTGGTATGAAGCCTACTTGATCTCTATGTATTAATTTTCCTATAATGCTATTGAGGCGTTTTGCTATTATTTTTGCTAATAATTTAATATCAAGGTTTAACAGAGAGATAGGCCGATAATTCACACAGGAAGTATCATCAGAAAGGGGTTTTGGGATCATACAAACAATTGCCATTAGTGTTTCTTGCCGAAAAGAATGTCCATCTAGAAGTTTGTTAAAAGTTTCAGTGAGAATGGGAGAGAGTATTTCTGAGAATGTTTTATAGTATAAAGCCAAGTAGCCGTCTGGGCCTGGTCTTTTGTTAAGTTTTAGGTCTTTTATGGCGTTAGCAACTTCATCTATAGTTATAGGCTCATCCAAACTGCTTTTTTGATTCTGAGATAACTCAGGTAAGGTTATTTTTGAGAAGAAGGATTCAGCCTCTGTAGGATTAAATTCATTGTTTGTCTTGTATAAAGTTGCGAGATGTGAGTGAAATTTATGGACTATTTTAACTGGATTACAAGTGTAAACATTTTTTGATAATTTCAAACGTATTGGTTTGAAAGATTTGTTAGTTGAATTTAATGCCCGAGCCAAATATGTACCTGGTTTGTTTGTATTCAAGTAGAAATTGTGTTTGGAGCGTTTGAGGGATTTATCAACTGACTCAGTGAGAAATAGATCGTATTCCAATCTAGATTTTTCCAGATGAGATTTTGTACTCTGAGATGGATTATCTTGAAATGATATGTAGGCTGCATTAAAATTGAGTTCTAGTTTTTTTGCTAGATTTTTGCGTTCCCGTTTAAATAGTGCCATTTGTCTTTGTATTGTACCACGCAAGACAGGCTTATGAGCTTCCCACAGTGTTATTGGGGAGATGTCTGTTGTATTATTAATTGATATGTATTCCTTTAAAGCTTGTTCAATGGCCATCTGATGTAGTGGGTGTTTGAGCATTATGTCCGGTAAGTACCACGTTGGGTCATGCGCTTTTGGTATGGCTGAGGCTATAGTAGTGTATACTGCATTATGGTCAGACCACGGAATCGGAATTATATCTGATGTAAAAATTTCTGGTATCATTCCTATTGTTAGAAAAATATGATCTATTCTGGTGAAGGTTTGATGAGGGTGCGAGAAATAAGTGAATTTCTTTTTCATTGGGTTACTTTCTCTCCACGAATCTACCAGATTGTATTTGGAAAGAAGTTGAGAAAAAGGTAATCTAGAGGTTATTTTGGATGGTGTAAAAGGTGATTTATCTAGAAATGGGAGGAGGACCTGGTTCGAATCCCCACACATTATCACTGTTCCTATTTTGTGTGTATTAATCACTTGTAATATATGTGAGAGGAATGGTGTAGGTTGTTTGTTAGGAGCGTAGTAGGAAATCACCGTGATTGCTGTATCCATTATATAACCCATGAGTATCAGGTATCTACCTTCTGGGTCTTTAATTTCTGATGATAAGGTGAATGGTGTGGATCGGTGAAATGCAATTAGAGTTCCCCTTTGCTTGGTACAGGCAGAAGCCGTGTAAATTTGTTGATAAAAAGGAGAAATATATTTTGGAGTAGAATCTTTGGTGAAGTGTGTTTCTTGGAGGCATACTATGTGAGCCTTCTTGTTATGAAAAGTACGGAAGGCTTTGGTCCTTTTTTGAGGGACATTTATTCCCTGAACATTCAGGGAAAGTATATTCAGTGGTGCCATGGCAACAGATCAAATAGTTTTGACTTACTTTTTGTTATGCAGAGCTGACTGCGCAGATCAACCTGTGTGGACTGAAGAGATGAATAGATAGAAAAGAAACCAGTGAATTCTGGAGTAAAGAGTAAACAAAAAACATATGAAATTAGATGATACATTGTATAAATTATTTTTTGCAAGTAATCACAATTTACCTGTGAAAGAGAGTAAATATCTCCCTCAGGGGAATAAGTGCCTTCGTCACACTCCCACATAATATGGTTGGGAGAATGAGGAGGGCTAATGGGGGTACACGGATCTTCCGCTTACAGGAGAGAAGTGCTATGTCAAAAGACATCAAAATGATGTTTCATTAATTGGAGTGCAGAATATAGTTTTTGTTGAAATGATTTATTCCAGGGTGGTTGTATATGGTTAGTCTTGCCCTAGGCTAAATAATTCAGTTAGAAAGGTACTGTTAATAACTTTGGTATTGATGAAGATAGTTTGAATTATTTTGGGATTTTAACCCTTTTAGAGTAAACAATTACATATTTTATTCATATGTAACTGTTTAGATATGTTAACTCATAAAATTGAGGTTGTATTGCTTCAGATTAGAATAAACAAAAACATAATTCTAGGAACTAGTTAGATAATAATATATTTGTTTTAAGAAAAGAAAGAAAAAGCTTCCATTACTTCTGGATTATTGAACATATTTGTCCTAAAAAGTAATAAATCTATTGTTATTACCTGATAATATATAACTGAACAAGAATTTCCTTATTTCACTTATATATTCTAAGGCTATATGAATCAGAAGTAATAAAAAATATAACTGGAATGTAACATGATCCAACACAGTGTGTGACTATCAGAATGCAGTTACATTCAGTTATAAATACAGGTTTTTTATAGAGAACCATCTCTTAGTATAATAAATGAAGAGATATCAGGAATTAGGATGTCAGTCCATTGAATCTTCTTGGTCCATGGATGATGTGGCATAACGGCCTCTTTTGTGAGAATGATGATTCTCATTTTGTTCTGAAATTTTCTGAGTGCTGCCTGAAGGTGAAGATGATGCCATTCTTCTGCGTGTGGGAGAGTTGCTGCTTGTGGGTTCTGTCAGATTTAATTTTAAAAGGGTTTGTTGTAGTTCATCTGCTGATCTGCTTCTGTAAATTGTACCTTGGTAGTTAAATCTGACTGAAAAGGGGAAGCCCCATTGATACATAATGTTGTGGCGTTGCAGTTCCATTAGTTGGGGTTTCATGGATCGTCTTTTAGTAATAGTAAGTTGGGAAAGGTCAGCAAAAATTTGATAATTGTGTCCTTGAAAATTAAGTTCCTTTTTTTCTCTTGCAGCAATTAGTATTTGTTCTTTCGTTCTGTAATAATGAAATTTTGTGATTATATCACGTGGGGGTCCATCTTTCTTTTTGGCTGTGAGGACTCTGTGTACTCTGTCCAGTTCTAAACGTTCAATAGGGATATCTGGCTTTAGTTTTTGTAATAGAGCAGTAATAGTAGATTGCAGGTCTGTCACCGTTTCAGGTATTCCCCTTATGCGCAAGTTTGAACGTCTGGCTCTATTTTCGTAATCTTCAAGCTTAGTTTGAAGTATAAAATTCTCTTCTTTTAATTGTTCCAATTCTGTTATATTTACTTGGGTTGTAATTTCAATTTCATCCATTTTTATTTCTAAGGCTGCGGTGCGGTTTCCCAGCTCTCTTATTTCTTTGGTTAGGCTTTTTGTTATTTGGTCTGAGGTTTGTTTTAAAGCCTTATGAAGCATCTTTTCAAATTGTAATAATATTACTGGGGATGCTGAGGAGGCTGTGGAGAAGTTTGTGAGAGGATTTGTTCTGTATCTGACTCAAATGGAGAGTCTTGCTGTGACATTTTCTGTCTGTGAGAGCGCCCTGATGCTGTATCTTGTGAGGTGACTGGAGCTGCTTTATTGCAGTGAGTGCCTGTGAGCTCTTTGTGAGGTGATTTTTATTTCTGCCACAGTTTCCTCCCAGTACCATATTTCCTGCCCAAACTTTCACAGTTTGTTCCCTGGGTCAAAAAGGTTCAAATGGATACCTTTTGAGCCTGCAGGCTCTGCTTTGTCCTTCTCTTCTCTCCTCAGCGGTGCGGAGCTCTAACAATGCATGTCTGCTCCGCTAGGCTCCGTCCATCTCCCCCCACACTTATATGTTTTTATATCAGCTATCCACGTGGTGAACAGAATCACTGTATTTATAATATGGGACTATAAAACCTTCTTTAAAACTTTCTTCACATTTAACAGACATTTGAAGACTGTTAGGTTTTCTACACTAAGTGTTGTGCAAAGTTTGAGGTATATGTATCTATTCGTTTTTAAGTTTTTCGGTGTATGCAATATTACAACTGTATATTCATTGGACACAATTAGCCCTACACTTTATATACACTTGTTCCTTTCACAAATGTCCTTTTTTGTTGTGTGAGCTGCTATTGAGTTGAGTAAGCGCAGAGTTTTTATTTAATCTTATTGGCTATGGCCATTGTGCCTTCCCCTAACAGTCTTGTCAAGAGCTTCAGATGAGGGGAAGAAGAGAAAAGACATATTCTAGACTGCATTTACTCTGGCAAGAGTGCCCATCCACCCCATCGAAGAGGTGATGCAGAAGACAAGACAGACATCTCATCCGGTTATGGTTGTTTGCACATGAAAACAATAGGCACTTGACCTGACTGAAGACTTAAGCATGTCGCAACCATTCATTGTTGTCCAGAAAGTCCAAAGATAGACAATACGCCTCAATGTTCAGCCTGCCCAGTAGGTATATTACAATAAAGTATAATAAGTTATAGAGCATTATTGGTTTAAATTCTTTCAGGAGTAAGTTGCTCTGGATGCCCCCCTTGTTTCTGGATATACTGTAGAAGACTGCTGCTCTGTTGTCCATCAGCAGCATAGTACTTGGCTATCCTGTGACCTGGCAGTGTAAGGTTGCCAATTTCCAAGACATTGGACACTACTCCTTTTGAATTAAATTTTCTCCCTCCGCCCTGGACTTGGGTATCTATGCAGTGAGTCCCCTGTCCTTTTCACTAGCATCTGTAGTATCTATGATCCAAGCTAACAGAACTAAAAGGTGAAACTTCTATAAAGATTTCCTTAATGTCTACCAACAGAGACTTCTGATTAGCTGGCTAAGATGCTGCCTTTTCTATTGTTTTAGGAAACCTCTCTGAAACTCCCTGAGATGCCAGTGTGCCCAGGGAGTACATGCCAGCACAGTCCCAAACAGGCTCAGACAGTGGGAAGCAAACAAATAGGGGATGCTAACAACTTGTGGGTTTTCCCTCTGATGGTTTTGATCTTCTTAAGCAGAAGGGAGACTGAACCTTCTGATTGAACAGAGCCCCCAGGTATGTAAGCTGTTGGATCAAAATCAGCTGACTCTTGCTATGGTTGATAACCCAACCACATTTTAGAAGAGTGTCCACAAGGTCTTTTCTGTAACTGTAAGCCATTCAGAGGATGTCATTAAGGGAATGGTAAACCTAAAGACATTGGTCTCTGAGGGTGGCCAGACTTAGTACCTTGGAGAAGGTCCTCAGAGATGTACTCGGGCTAAATAGAAAATTGTGGAATTGAGACTGAGTCTGCCCTACTGTGAATCTTAGATGCTTATGCAAGGATGGTATGTTTGTGCATTTATGTATCCTAGAGGTCTAATGAAAGCATCCAGACCCCTGGGTAAACTGCCTGGAATATCATTCTTAAGGACTCCATCTTGAATTTTTTGCGGAAAATATATTAATTTCGCTTTTTCAATTCTATCACATGGTATTAGACACCATTTTTCTTCTAGACTAGAAACAGCATTGAGTAAAATCATGTGAACCTTTTATAGGAGAGGACAAGAATGACAGTTCTATGCTCTTGGTGAGTTAAGAGGTATTGCTTCAATATCGCCCCTTTTTGGGGTCTGTTTAGAATTTGTGTAGGTGTAGATGTGGGAAGTTGGAGGGTGAACAAATGTCCAAAAGTGTCTGTAAAATAATTATCAAGGTTACCCAAGGATCTTTGCAATGATCCACCTGGACTTGCACAAATTGACTCAGTCTGGCCCCCGTAGTATCTGTCTGGAAGGTCAAGTAGTCAAATGAGCCTCAAATGATCTTTAGGAGCACTAAGGGACTTTTGCCTCTGGGACATCTTGAAAGTTGGAAAGCTTAAAGTCCAGACGGTAACAATGATCATTTGTGTAGGACATCTGTGACCTCAATGAGCAGTGCTAGGCATCACAAACACCACCCAGTCATTGTACCACCAGTCACCTCCACAAACTACCGCCAGTGCCAGCAAGGGAGGGGGGGCCGGGACATTATTCCATCAGAAAGAACAGTCATTTGCTTGATGCAGGAACTCTCCTCTATGCCGCTATTTGGCAATTTAAATCACGGCCTGTCCCAGCCCTGGACCGCATGCTGTGTTGTTTGCGTTCCAAACAACCGGAAGTGCAGGCCGGACGCATTTTCCTATGCGTCTGGCGTCACATCCAGCTGGCATCACCAGCAGCCGTCAGCCTCTACCATTTTATTGAAGATACTTACTAGAGGACAATGGCAGAGAGTAATGCCACTCTAGAACACAGTTTGATGAGTGAGAGGAGGAGGCACATGCTCTCCCCATTAATCTCAGTTTTTTTTGGAACGCAAACAATGCGGCAGGCGGTCCAGGGCTGGGACAGGCCATGAATTAGATTGCCAAATCGCGGAATAGAGGAGAGTTTCTGCATCAAGCAAATGACTGTTCTTTCTGATGGAATAATGTCTCCGGCTCCCCCCCCCTTTGCTGGCACTGGCGGTAGTGTGTGGAGGTGACCGGTGGGACAATGACTGGGTGAGGTTGTGATGCCTAGCACTGCTCATTGAGGTTGCAGATGTCCTACACAAATGATCATTGTTACTGTCTGGCCTTTAAGCTTGATCATTGATATTAATATTATTCTGTTTACTGTCCTCTGTATACTCTGGTTATGGCCCCCTAGTGCATGCACAGGTATCTGTATTGCTAGACATTACTTGCCATGTATATTCACTGTATCAAGTGTATGAATTGCCTAGTGGGCATTAGCCTTTTATCGTGAGCCACTCACAATTGTGGATGGCGCCTCTGGACTCCTCTGGGAAGCTGAAGGGGACAACACTGCTAGGCTCTGAGGAAGAAGGTACCCCTTCAAAACACATCAGCCGGAGGTGGCCCTTGATAGCTCCCTTGTTACCATCTGGAGTCTGTTTGTCAGTCAACTAATTGCTGTCATCTGTATTGCAAACTTTTTCCCACACGTTTGTGAGTAGTTTTCTTTTTTTTTTTTATCTCACTTTTAATAAAAAAGCTGTTTAAGGATAATGCACAAGGCTGGTGCACCCCCTTTTTCTTCTTTTCTTTCT
The DNA here is from genome assembly GCF_042186555.1 of Aquarana catesbeiana. NCBI lineage: Eukaryota > Metazoa > Chordata > Amphibia > Anura > Ranidae > Aquarana > Aquarana catesbeiana. The sequence continues at coordinate 271,602,709 of NC_133328.1, read as the reverse complement.
GACTACTAGGATTTCCCTATCCTTGAGGGCAGCAAGGCCTGAGGCACTTTCCACCACAAACTTTAATCCACCTGGTAACTCACGTGTGTGCAGGGGTGTTTGTTTTTCTGCTATCAAACATCTGGAAAGTTGCCTGCATGATTTTCTATCCTATCTTAAGACTAATGGATATATGGACAGGGGATTATAACGGTGCTAGGGTCAAAAGGTATAAAGGAGAAATACACGAAAAAGAGAGGTGTAAAAGGCAAAAAATTACAAAGTTTATTGCTAATAATACATGAGTAGAAAATTACACTTAAAGCACTTAACATTTAAAATAAGTACGTATACTGTATGTGACCCAAAGAATGATGAGGTAGGCCAGATGGAGATGGCCGTCGAGTGGGGAGGGCTCGATTTCCTACATGTTTCGCCAAGACATTGGCTTCTTCAGGGAACAAGAGCTCAAAAACTGAATATGTAAAACAGTTTTGTATATGGGATATAGAAAACATCATGTAAGCTAAATTGTTTATCGGTACAGTACTTGGTATACACAAAAAAGAGTTAATATTGTGGCTGGACAGTCATGCGACCCACAGGTCCCACTGAACTTCGGTGACGCAAACGTACCTGGGACGTCGGCGCCAAACCCTTTCTTTAATACCTATTTCTCCATGAACTATACTCGCATACACCATGTATTTCTTTCCTCTATGCCCACCCCTCAGTCAGCGTCGCTTATAGTTTCCATCCTCCTTTTCCTCGTATCTGTTCCTTCTTCCCCAGTGTCCTGTATCCCCTTCCCTTGTCCCCTTTCCCCTTCTCTGGTTTTCTAGTCTTTCTTGCCTTTCATTCTTTTGCCATGGCTCCATTTGTTGTTTCTTTTATAGCTCCTTCTAAGATATCTCACACCACTATGACACTGTTATCTGTTATGAATGGATTCCCTTCTCACTAACATTCTTTATTTGATTTTGGAATCTTTGTTTAATTCATAAATTCCTGTTTGTACTCATAGATATGTAAAGTTCCCTCGATATCGTACCAACATAATTTTCTGACCCATATGTTTCTTTATGTAAGCCTATGTCGTATGAGTATTGCTTTCTTTTTCTTCTCTTATTACATGTTTGACTGTACAACCAGGACCCGGTGGTTCTCTATGCATGTTATGCACTTTGTGGCTGGACATTGTGTGCTGACACACAGGCACTTCCTGATATCCCCAGTGACCCCTGTGGATTGTCGGGCTAGTATGGGCCTTGCCCCCCCATCCTGTGTCTCCGCCCACTATCTTTCATGCGCTTGTTGTGCCCCACTGCCGGATCGCATCTGTTTTCTGGCCTCTCTGGGCTTTTTGGGGGGGGCAGGTGGTCGCGGCGCTGGCTTCCCTCTTGGGAGTTGCACTGCCAGCGCTGTTTTTGCCTGTACGGATGCCCAGGGCAGATCTCAGTCTGCCCAGGGTGTCCGCGTCGGTCTCAGATTCTCTGGTCCTCCGCTTCCCATCGGCTGATGGGAGGGGGTGGCGCCTTGGTACCTCCCATTCCATGGTGTCTCGCTCTCCCATTCGCCCCACGGTCCGCCTGTTCTGAGCATGCGCGCGCGGTGCATGATGGAACGTGTAGTTCCGTGGCATCGCGCTGTGCGCAGGCGCGGATGCCCCTCACTTGGTGTCCGCACACCTGATCAGTATCTGATCAGGTGTGGGGGGTATACAAGTAACCGGCCAGTCCCTCAGTTCCTTGTTGGACGAGGGACGTGCCACTCGCTCTGCACACAGCAATAAGGTAATCTCTTTCCTTTATGGCATTTAACAACAACTTTTTCCCTAGTGTATCACTTACCATGCTCCTAAACATCCTTTACAGGAGTCACTCTGGACTTGTCATTCACTTTTTCGGTCAGCATCGATCCCCTTGAGCAACATTGTCTGCTATATGGCGGACTAGGTAATATGCTCTCTGTCTTCTCAGCAGTCCTGTCTTTGCTCAACAAAATCCAATTGTTCCAATTTCTCTTTCTTTTACATCTACTCTCTGTAGGACATTTTGTTATTACTGCCCTTTTCAAAAAATCGATTTATAATCTTCAAGCTAAGCATTTCATGTATGTGACTGCACCAACATGAGATTTCTATTTGACAGTTCACTTTACTAAGTAAGTACCTCCTTGACTTTCCTGAAGTTCAGAGTGATCACCAGTATTACCCCTAAAGCAATCCACTCCTTTATTTAGGCTCTTTTTCAACTGATTGCTGATCTCGTTTACCTTGGCGACTACCTTGCTGTGTGTGTGCATCTATCCACAGGCACTTAGTGTCCACTCCATTCTACCGTTTTTAAAGAAAGACGTAAGTTTATACCTTTCCTAGAGATACAGATACACTGATCCATATATATATTTTTATATATCTTTTTAGCCTAATGCAATTTATGCGTAATTGTTTTATTTCTAGTCTCTCGTATGTAAAAGTGTATAATTATTCATATACTGTCAATACATTCCATCGCCAGGTCTACTGTATGCCCCCTGCAGGCACATTATACGGCGCGGCCTGCTTGCTCCCCCGCGGTGACGCCTCCGTGCGCCCCCCCCCCCTTTTGGCGCCGACGTCCCAGGTATGTTTGCGTCACCGAAGTTCAGTGGGACCTGTGGGTCGCATGACTGTCCAGCCACAATATTAACTCTTTTTTGTGTATACCAAGTACTGTACCGATAAACAATTTTGCTTACATGATGTTTTCTATATCCCATATACAGAACTGTTTTACATATTCAGTTTTTGAGCTCTTGTTCCCTGAAGAAGCCAATGTCTTGGCGAAACATGTAGGAAATCGAGCCCTCCCCACTCGACGGCCATCTCCATCTGGCCTACCTCATCATTCTTTGGGTCACATACAGTATACGTACTTATTTTAAATGTTAAGTGCTTTAAGTGTAATTTTCTACTCATGTATTATTATCAATAAACTTTGTAATTTTTTGCCTTTTACACCTCTCTTTTTCGTGTATTTCTCCTTTATACCTTTTGACCCTAGCACCGTTATAATCCCCTGTCCATATATCCATTAGTCTTTTGATTATTTTGGGGATGAGGTGCCGCATCCTATGGTACCATCTAGCCACCCTTACACTATCCTATCTTAAGGTTCCTTCCCTGAAAAAAAAAAAAGATGTGAAATCTCCATATCTTGCTGCTGAAATCTATTTGAAAAACTGTTCATCTTAACCTTTTGTCGTGCATGAGAAGTCCCGATTTCCCATCTGTAACTGTAGATTTTCTGTCAAATTGAATTGTTCACAAATTTTTCATAGAGGTAATGTCTGAAACCCAGGGCTTTAACCATAACGCCAAGTGAAGTATTACCCAAACAGCATGTCAGTTTCCACATATCCAATGAAATCTGCTGTTATCTTAAGTTCATCTAGTGCCCAAATATTAATTGATAGCAGTTTCAATATCTTGGATCCGTACCCAGATAGCACTGGCAACACTGGTAAGGCTAATCCAGGTCAATTCTTCTATGAAACACATATTTAAAAGAGGCTGAATCCTCCATGGGAAGTGTGATGTTTTGCCAGGCACACTACTGTGGCATCAACCACTGGCAGAGTATCTAGAAAAGCAGCATTGATTTCTACCAGAGGATATAACTTATTAGGATGATTTATTGAGAATCAGACTATACATTTATGCATTCTAAACAGACATCCATCATGACACATCAGGGTTATCTTTAGATTCAAAAAGTATTTTATTTTTTTTTTTCCCAGATCTAATGAGTTCATGTTGAATAAGGCCCTCATTTAGTCTCCAAATCCATGGCATTTCATGGATAGTACCAACGTTCTGATCACGTGCCTGTTACCCTTACTAAGTCAAGGGGGCGTGGCCAAGATGGCGAACTGAGCAGACGTGCTTCTTGAGCTCTCCTGGAGTGTGATCCGACTATTACATCTGTTCCTAGTAACTGCGTGGATCGACACAATCCTGGTGTATCTGGATGCCTTCTAAATCCTTTGGGAGTCAGAAGAAGGGTAAGAGGCTGAAGTTTCCTCCGGAGGCTTTAGCGGAGTCCGCTTCAGCTCCTGACGGCCCTGCATCTCCTGTAAGCCTTCACAATATGGCGTCTCAAACTGACCACGAGGAAGATGCAACTCACTCAACTCCGGGCATACCAGAGGTTATGGCTGCTATCAGCTCCTGCCAATCCGTCCTCACATCAAAGATAGAAGAGGTGCAGATGGACGTGGGATTGATTAGACAGGATTTGGATAAAATCCGGTCCAGAGTGGCAGAAGCGGAGCGGCATGTGGGGGACGTGGAGGATACAGTTACTGCTTCCATTAGAACTCTGCAAACTAAGGTATGGGCGTTGGAATATAGAGCGGAGGATGCAGAGAACAGAAGCCACCGGAACAATTTGAGGATTGTTGGACTCCCAGAAGGGGTGGAAGGAAGATCCCCCACATTGTTCACTGAGGAGCTCCTGCGCACCCTGCTACCGACGGCCCAGCTCTCCCCGTACTTTGCAGTAGAAAGGGCCCATCGTGTTCCACCTAGACCGGGACCGGAGGGAGCCCCACTCCGCACGCTCATACTGCGGCTCCTAAATTTTAGAGATCGGGATGAGATACTTAGGGCTGCTCAAGTGGCTGGAGTTCTCCCCTACCGCAATGGCAAGTTGCTAATATTCTCGGATTACACGATTGAAACCCAGCGACAGCGCCGCTCGTTCGACAGTGTGAAGGCAGCTCAAAGGAATTAAATATAGTGTCATGTTCCCGGCCAAGCTGAGGGTAGTGGATGGTGAGACTGTGCATTTTTTCACTGTCCCTAAAGATGCTGCTGCATGGCTGGAGGCGCTGCCACCGAACTGAAGCAAGATCCCTTAGAGAGGAAGACCTCTGTTATTCCCTTTCTTGCTGTCGTGGATGCGGATTCTCTCCGCCAGGAATTGGATCCTGCTGTAGATCCTGATGTACAGACTTCCACGGTACTGTTCCGTTCCTGTAACTGACCTTTAAGTATGTGCCCATGTTTGGCAGGAGTTAGCAGTTACTTTGCTGTGCCTTTTCCTTACAAAACCATGTTTTCAGTTTCATTTAATTTTTTGATTTTCCACTCCAGGACATTGGCTTGGGACTGTAACTTTTGTATTTTTTCTTTACCACAAGCTCTAGTGCTCATTGTAGTCTGGACTCTGTTCTATTTTGCATGCACGTCCCCAACCTGTGTGGATTGTAGTCTCCGGACTGAGGGGTTATGGGATCCAAGTGTAACTCACTGTTTCGAGTTGCATGGGGTGGGGGTGGGGGTGGGGAAGGTTAACCGTTGTAGTACAAGGTTATGTTTTTTCTTTTAATTTTTTTACTATAATCTTTTTTTGTATTAATGTTCAGGATCAGGTGGTCTATTGCAAGAGAAATTTACACATAGTGGTATTGGTGGGGGTATCATACTACTCGAAGGAGGAGATGCTTTGTCGGGCTCTGCTGTACCTGGGGCAGTGGTTTGCTTCCCTTGGTCCAGGGACCCTTGGGAGTCCAGGGCTTTATCTTTGTTATGTTATATTAGTGTATCTAGATGGCTGAATGTTTAATAGTCTCATGGAATGTACGGGGACTTAACTCAGCTATTAAACGCTCCCTTGTACTTAACTATTTAAGGAAACTTCACCCCAAGATCTGCATACTGCAGGAAACACACCTAGTGGGATCAAGAGTCATGTGTCTTAAGAGGGCGTGGGTCGGTGCTCATTACCACACTCCCTATTCTAATTATGCCAGGGGGGTCAGTGTCTTGATCCATCGATCCTTACCTTTTCATCTAGAAGATGTTAAATTAGACCCTGGTGGGCGCTATGTTATTATACATGCATTGATTTCTGAGACCCCCTATGTGATTGTTGGAATCTACCTGCCCCCCCTGCAGATGTTGATGTGCTTCACCGGATAATGCAGCAGGTCACGATGTATAATGTAGATAATGTGCTATTAGTGGGTGACTTTAACTTGGCTCCATCCAGGGAACTGGATAGGCTCCATGTTTCTGGCTCCCCGAGGCAATGTCTCTCCCATTGGGCTACTGCCTTTCAAATGACTGATGTGTGGAGGCACTTCCATCCCTCGGACAGAGAATACACCTGCCTCTCTACATCCTACCGGACTATGTCGCGCATAGATCTGGCCTTTGTCTCTTCAGCAATGTTACAGAGAGTGGTATCTACGGAGATCCTGTCTAGAGGCATCTCCGATCATGCTCCACTATCGGTCACTATTAGAACCTCAGTGGAGGTGGGTGTGCGGGAGTGGAGGCTGTCCCGGGGATGGATTGCGGACCCGGAGATTCAGGAGGCAATGCCCGAGGCACTTTGCAATTTCTGCATAGACAACTCGGGCTCTGCGGAACCCAAGGTGTTGTGGGATACTTTTAAAGCATGGCTTAGGGGGGAGTATGTTACCAGGATTGCTTGGTGGAAAAGGCAGTCCGTGCAGTCTCTGTGGCAAATGGAGGAACAGGCAAAGCTAAGGGAGGCGGAATGTGTGAGAAGCCCAGGGCAGAGTAATTATATAGTTTGGCAGGACACACTGAGGGACCTATCCTTGCTCAGATTGGACCTGACCAAGAAATCAATGATTGAGGGTGCCCAGCGGGTGTTCGAGTTCGGGGACAAAAACGGTAGGCTACTGGCCTGGCTGGCCAGGGGACAGCACTCAGTGACTCACATAGGGCGTCTGAGGGGTCCTGATGGTCGCCTTCTGACGCTACAAGCTGATATTAATGAGCGGTTCCTAAGATTCTATCAGACCCTGTACTCCTCTAGAGTCTCATATAGCGATGAAGATCTGTCCCATTATCTAGACCAGATACAACTTCCTACCCTTACAGCAGCGAAAAGAGAGCAATTGGAGGGGGACATTTCCTTGGAGGAGGTGCAGGAGGCATTAGGCTCTATGCAATCTGGCAAGGCCCCGGGTCCAGATGGAATTCCTATAGAGTTCTACTCCACATATCAGGAATTGCTGGCACCCAGGCTTGGGGCAATGCTGAAGCAGTTCATGAAATCGGGTAGGTTGCCTGAAACAATGTATGATGCGATAGTGGTGTTGGTACCCAAGCCTGGCAAGGACCCTGAGGAGTGTGCCTCCTATAGGCCGATCTCGCTAATTAATGCGGATGCCAAATTGTTGGCAAAAATAATAGCCACCAGACTCAGAAGAGTCATGGACGATCTTGTCCATGCAGATCAGACGGGGTTCATGGTGGGTAAGGGCACCGATATTAATATCCGTTGCTTGTTTCTTAACCTGTCTACTTATCATAATAACGCAGGAACAAGAGTCATAGCCTCTCTGGACGCGGAGAAGGCTTTTGACTCCGTGGAGTGGGGTTACCTTTGGGAAGTTCTGAAGAGGTTTGGGTTTGGTCCAAAATTCCTCCTTTGGCTAAAGCTGCTATATAGTGCCCCTAGAGCTAGGATACGTATAAACAATGACCTATCGGAATATTTTCTCCTCCAAAGGGGAACCCATCAAGGGTGTCCTTTATCACCCAGCCTTTTTGCCTTGGCATTGGAGCTGCTGGTGGTTTCGATCAGAAACTCGGACCAGATTGTTGGACTTCGGGTTGGCCCTTTGGAGGAGAAAATATCTTTATACGCAGATGACACTCTACCTGCAAGATGCTGAATTATCATTGGAAGCGGCCCTGGCAGCCTTTGATGAATTTGGGAAATTCTCAGGGATCCGAATTAATTGGGCCAAATCCGCCTTATTCCCCCTGGATGAGCAGGCCAGGGTGAATGGGACGCGTACCCCCTTGCAATGGGTGGAAGAATTCACCTATTTAGGAATTAGAATATCGAGGGACCTGGGCTCCTTTCAGCGCCTTAATCTCCAGCCGGTGGTCCAGCGCCTTAGAGATCATTGTTCGCGATGGGCTAACCTCCCGCTTAATCTTTTAGGTCGCATTAACATTCTGAAGATGATTTATCTCCCGAAGTTCACCTATCTCTTCCAGAATTGTCCCGTGTGGTTACCTCTTTCCTTTTTTAGAGAGATAGACAGTAGCATTGGCTCTTTTCTGTGGAAGGGTGCTTCCCCTCGGTTGGCTAGACAGACTCTCCAGCTCCCTGTGTGTAGGGGTGGCCTGGCCTTGCCAAATTTATTGGTGTATTACTGGGCGGCTGTGCTGGTTACGGTAAGGTGGTGGTTTCAGCAGTCTAGAGCCAATGCTGCGGTGTGTTTAGAGGCGGCCATAGTAGGATCTCTTACAGAACTGAGCAACTTAGTGTATAGAGGCTCATCGGCGTATCCCTCACTGCCAGCCCCAACTGTGGTGACCCTGCGGGTGTGGGCTATGGCTAGGCGACGGTTTATACACCCTAATCAGCGGTCCCCCTTCTGTCCCCTGTGGGGGAATCCCTCTCTCCATCACCTAAGGACTATCCCAGATCCACAACTTTGGGCCCGTTATGGGATTAAGCTGTTAAAAGATGTGCTCCAAGAAGGGTCTATTCTTTAATTTAAAACTCTTATAGATAGATTTTCCCTCCCAGTTTGGATGCAATTTAGGTATTATCAGCTTCGTCATGCAATTAAGGCACAGTTTCCATGGACCCCCAGTCTTACAATGGATCCTATTGAGGAATTGCTGGCACAGGAATCCCTTGATAAGATCATGTCCACATTGTACTTTACCCTCATTCACAAGGAGTCACCCAAAATGGAGGCTTTGTGGAATAAATGGAAAACATATTTGCCTGAATTAGACAGAGAGGCCTGGGAGGAATGTTTTGAGGATAGCTCTAAATTAGTCATCTCCTCTAGGGACAAGTTGATCCAAACTAAGTTTTTACATAGAGTTTACTACACGCCCCGGAGACTGCATGGAATATATCCGCTACACTCCCCGAACTGCCCACGGTGTCAGTCAACAGACGGCACTTTTTTTCACATGTTTTGGACCTGCTCCCGAGTATCGAGGTATTGGGCTGAGGTGGGTGAGGCAATTAATATTCGTCTTCAGTTGACTATTGCTGTGACACCCGAATTGGCCCTATTGGGTATTCAAGATGATGAACAGAGACCAAAATATACTAAGATACTGATCTCATTACTGTTTTTTTATGCCAAAAAAGAAATTTTGCTGAAATGGACTTCACCTTTGCCCCACACGATAAGATCATGGGAGGACTCTGTCAATGCAATATTGCCACTATACAAGTTAACATATATGAGCAGAGGGTGCCCTTTGAAGTATGAGCGGATTTGGAGGCCATGGACAGATCCCACATACAGCGTAGACCCCGATTGATGAGGCTTGCAATTGTAATTGTCATTTTTGGGAAATACTTAGTTGTGTTCCTCACTCCCCCCCCCCTTCTACCCTTCCCTACCACCCTTCCCTTTCTCTCCACCTTCCAGTCCTTCTTCCTATGCTCACTAGGAATTTAGAAATAATTCTTCAGAGATTACTCTGACACTCGTGATGCTTACTATTGTGTACCGATACCCCTGTAAGATTCTACTCTGTATGAATATGCTTATATTTATTGTCTGTCCAAACAATTGTTTCGCACTAAATGTATGTATATACTTTTTTCTTTATTTCTCTTCAATAAAGACCAACCTTGTTGTTAAAAAAAAAAAAAAAAAAATGTCAAGAGTGGCATGCTAAATACAAATTTGAAATCAAGCTGGGAAGCTTTAGGAGGTTTATATTGGCCAGTGTAAACATATTTGCCTCTAAATCTTTATTTTCAGGCAGAGATATATCTGCCATTTGCATCTTTCTATTTGATCCATATCTCCTTTTGAAAGGCCACAGTAAAAGGACATCACTATGGAGACCACTCTCAATTTAGAATTAGTAGAATAGTTATGATAAGAGTTATAGTAACTATTTTTACAAGTTTGGGGGGGGGGGGGGATTGTTTTTATTAGTTTCCTGGAAGCATGTAATTTATGACCTCATGCTTCAAGTCCATTAACACTGAGGGACACAAAGTACACTAAGCTCATATTGAGTGAAAGAATGTGAGGAACATGGTGGTCAATTTAATTGAGTGGTCTGATACCAAACGAGAAAGAGGGTGATGAGATGCAAGGAATAGGGAAGTGAAAAAAGCACCTTGGAAGAAAGAGGTGAGCCAAAGCAAAGTTTTTAAAGTATTTTGTACTATAAGTGGTATGGGGTTAGAGGGAGGAGGAAAGGGGGATCAGGGTGTGAAAGAAGAAGAGAAAATTGGAAAGGGGTTGGGATAGGAAAAAGTATAGAAAAAACTATAGGTGCAAAGAACTGATACTCCAGATTCCTAATAAGGAGACTGAGGTACAGTATATCCTAAGTGGGGTGTGTGGATCACTATGTATTCAAGTGATTTAAGCCTTAGGCAACTGTTGGAAGGCAACATGGTTTAATATCATAGTTCTGGAGTTTCTTTCTGGTTGATACAACCAAGTTGGAATGCAACAAGTTGCATCAAAGCTTTGTAGCATATCAGAATATTCAGAGATCAGGCCTCCATCAAGGCTGAACAAAAGCTTGGCTCCTGATCGACTGGTGTGATAACATGGAAATCCTTGATTAGCCCTCTGCAAGATATTCCAGATTCCTAATAAGGAGACTGAGGTATATCCTAAGTGGGGTGTGTGGATCACTATGTATTCAAGTGATTTAAGCCGTAGGCAACACATCAATTAACTGTAATGACTGTTAATAAAGCCCTTGGGAAGACTGGGAGGCCTAAACCCTGAGCCAGAGAATGTGAGATAGGAAACAAAGGTTGTAAAATGGTAAACTTGCACATTCCACTTCCATAGTCTTATTATTAAGTCATATATAAACCACAATAACAGAACCAACAAAACATTTTGTCTGAAATTGATGGGCCATGAGGTTCACCCAGATTAACCAGTCATCCAACCCACAAGTGGTTCATGACATCTCATCCTCTGTACTTCAGTCAAGGTCCCTTATGCTCTTCAACAGAGTCAGATGCAGCAAGCAAATGGGGGACACACAGGCCACTTAAGCCCCAATGCCCTCCTCCTATCAAACTCCATCCCAAAGCCTGCTGTTCCGCTGGACACAAGAAATGTCATCTGTTGACAGTAGAATAACATTAGTAAGAAACAGTGTAAATATAACACACATAGCATATGATTACTGAGAGATCAGTGCATGTAAGCGAGTGCCAGATAGTGAACCCACAAGCACTCTCCAACCCATCAGATCTTAGGCATAACATTAACCACTTAAGATCTGCCCTATAGCAGTTTAACTGCTACAGGGTGGCCCCTGTGTGCTGGATCACATATATATATTCGTGATCCGACTCTTCTGGGTAAGGGGCGCACATGCGCACCGCTGGAGGCTCTTTTCCGCTGTAATTACACACAGCAGAAGCCGAGTGGCGGATGCACAGTACCCGATGTCTTCCACACCCGCCGATCATTAGGCAGAGAGACAGAACAGCGATCTGCCTATGTAAACAAGGCGGATTATCATTCTGACAGGAGGGAAGGGATGGGATTTGTGTCCTTGCAAAACAGGGAATACATTTAATCTCTTCCCCTAGTAAAAGCACCTCACATAGTATAGTAAAACACTGGCTAGGCACACAGTTAACCCTTTGATCCCCCCTGATGTTAACCCATTCCCAGCCAGTGTCATTAGTATAGTGACAGTGCATATTTTTTAGGACTGATCACTATTTAATGTCACTGGTCCCCCAAAAGTGTCAGAATGTCCTTCACAATATAGCAGTCTCGTTATAAGTTGCTGATCATCACCATTACTAGTAAAAAATGATTAAAAATAAATAAAAATATCCCATAGTTTGTAGAAGCTATAACTTTTGCGCAAACCAATCAATATACGCTTATTGGGATTTTTTTTACCAAAAATATGTAGCAGAATACATATTGGCCTAATGACGAAATTACATTTTTTTTTATTGGATGGGTTTTATAGCAAAAAGTAAAAAAAAAAATTTTTTTTCAAAATTGTTGGTATTGTTTTGTTGAATTTGATAAAATACCACCAAAAGAAAGTTCTATTTGTGGGAAAAAACATCAATTTAATTTGGTACAGTGTTGCATGCCTGAGCAATTGTCAGCTAAAGTTACGCAGTGCGTATTGCAAAAAATGGCCTGTTCATTAAGGGGGGTAAAGTTTGTAGAATTCCTTTGTAGGGAAATGTCAAGTGGCCACCTCATCACCACTCCATGATTAAATGCAACCAACGCAAAACTTGAATAGCAGTCTCTGGAAATCCTGTGCCCTAAACTAGACAGACACCAACCTAATACATGTCCACTCTGGAAAATCATATAGCGGTGTCTTTAAATTTGTTCACCTAAAGTATTTTCGATTGTTTTTTATTTATATATTGGAAAATTGTAGTTTTGGTTATTTATGGATTCAGCCTTTTAGGAGGGGATTTTGCAAAAGGAGCAAAAGAGGAATTCTTGAGATCATTATATATAAATTAAATTATCTTTATGAGAAAAAAATCAAGAACCTGGTGGGAAATAAGTTTTTTCGAAAATACCTGGAGGATAATATTTGTCCGCAGGGTTTTAAAATAAAACTTTTCCCAAGATTGGAGATTACAAATGATTTTCAGAAGAAATCGAAGGAGAACTTACAAAACTGTAATAAGGTGTTGATTAGGGGTGGGTGAACGGTTCGGCCCAAACATTTTCCTGTTCAGCCATTCGCCGTACACCTGAATTTGCAGGGTGTTCGCCCCGACGAACACCCTGCAATGCACTGAGTGCTGCACAGTGCTTTGCCCAATTAGGGTGCAGTGTGCGCTGGTTGTTAAGGAGCGGTGCCGGAAAGCCAGTCTTGGTGTCCTTATCAATGTTTTTGTCACCTATTATGGGTCTCTGTTTGTGAGTACTGTATTTATATATTTTGTCACTATGGTCAAGTGTTAAGCACTTTGTGTATAGCAGCTACATTCATTCTTTATCACCCATTTTCTACACCATCAGCGCGAGTTGATATATTCAGATTATATATTTTTTCCAGTCCTTAACAATCCGATGAGTCATCAGCTGTCAATGGGTTTCCCTGCTGACAGCTGAATAAAAACAAAAAAACAACATGGTGTCCCTCCTTTGGGTCTGGTATGGATTTTAAGGGGAACCTCATGCCAAAATTAAAAAAAAACTGACATGGGGTCCCCCCAAAATCCATACCAGACCCTTATCTGAGCATGCAGCCTGGCAGGAAAGGGGAGGGGATGAGCAAGCCCCCCTCCTGAACCATACCAGGCCACATGCCCTCAACATGAGGGGAAGGTGCTTTGGAGCAGTGGGGCTCTGCCTCCTCCTCTCCAAAGCACTTTGTCCCCATGTTGAACAGTGCTGTAGTTGTCAGGGTCTGCGAGCAGGGGGGCTTATTGGAATCTGGAATCCCCCTTTAATATCAGAAGGGGGTGGTGACAACAAGTGACGTAGCTGGGTGGCCCCGCCCCTTGTCTTTTCATAATTGACGATGGATATACATTGAGGGACACTATTTTTTAATAAAAGACTTGTCAAAAACAGTTTCTTGTGGTTATTACTTTTTTTATTATTATATTATATTACTTTTTTATTACACTTTTTTGGAGAATGGGTAGGGGCACAATGTACCCAATATCCATTCACATGGGGGGGTGGGATCTGGGGGCCGCCCTTGTTAAAGGTGGCTTTAATAAGCCCCCCGCCAGCAGATCCCATCAACCACAGCCCAGGGTTGTCAGGACGAGGCCCTTGTCCTCATCAACATGGGGACAAGGTGCTTTGGGGTGGGGGGCTCGCACCCACCCCCCCATTTTCAGGGCATGTGGCCTGGTATGGTTCAGGAGGGGGGGCTTGCTGGTCCCCTCCCCTTTCCTGACCTGACCAGCATCCCCTTCCCTAAAGCACCCACCCCCCCTGTCATGTTGAGGGCATGTGGCCTGAGCTGCCTAGCTGCATGCTCGGATAAGGGTCAGGTATGGATTTTGGGGGGGACCCCACGCCGTTTAAAAAAAAAATGAGGGCATGAGCGACCCCATGCAGTTTTTTTTCTTTATTTTTTTTACCGCCACTTTTTGTTTTAATTCAGCTGTCAGCAGGGAAACCCCTGATGACTCATCGGTTGTTAAGGACGCCTTGACCGGCTTCCTGGACCCGCTCCTTAACAACCAGCGCACATTTTGCCTGATCAGGGCGCAGAATGCACCGTGCAGAGCTCAGTGCATTGCAGGGTGTTCGTCTGGACGAACACCTGGCGAACACCCTGCAAATTCAGGTGTTCAGCAAATGGTCGAACAGGCAAATGTTCGGCCCAAACTCATGTTTGGGCCGAACCATTCACCCATCCCTAATCAACACCTTATTACAGTTCTGTAAATTCTCCTTCCATTTCTTCTGAAAATCATCTGTAATCTCCATTCTTGGGTTTTATTTTAAAATCCTGTGGACAAATATTATCCTCCAGGCATCTTTGAAGAAAATTAGAGCATCCCCTTCCCTAAAGCACCCACCCCCCCTGTCATGTTGAGGGCATGTGGCCTGAGCTGCCTAGCTGCATGCTCGGATAAGGGTCTGGATTTTAGGGGGGGCCCACGCCGTTTTTTTTTTTTTTACATTTTGGGGTGGGTGACTAGAGACAAAGAGAAGGCAAATGTATTAACTACTTTCTTCAGCTCTGTGTATACATACAAAGGAGCATGGGGGAGCTCATGTCCATAGTGGGGTTGGTATTGACACAGCCCCAAATGATCCACAATGGCTCAAAGGTGATTTGGTCTAGAAATATTTAGACAGAATAAAGGTGTATAAAGCACCTGGCACCTGGACCAGATGGTATCCACCCACGGATCCTAAAAGAATTGAGTGTTGTCGTTTCAAAGCCATTGTTTTTATTTTTTGGGATTTGTTAATGACTGGAATGGTACCACTGGATTGGCGAAGGGCCAATGTGGTGCCCATATTTAAAAAGGGATCAAAGTCTTTACCAAGTAACTATAGACCTGTTATTTTAACTTCTATAGATGGAAAGATACTGTAGAGTTTAATAAAAGACCACATAGATGAATTCTTGCTGGAAAACAATATTTTAAGCAACAGACAGCACGGATTCATGAAAGACAGAAGTTGTGAAACAAACCTGATTTCTTTTTATAAAGAGGTAAGTAAAACCTTGGGGTGGCTGTGGATGTGGTATATTTGGATTTTGCAAAAGCATTTTACTCAGTTCCCCACACACAGCTAATGTGTAAGATAAAGTCTACAGGCTTGGAATGACTCTTACTCTGAATGGTCTAAGGTCATCAGTGGAGTACCCTAAGGTTCAGTGTTAGGACCCTTAGTTTTTAATAACTTTATAAAATGATATAGGGTCTGGGATTAAAAGTACCATTTCAGTGTTTTGCAGATGATACCAAGCTATGCAGTGGAATAACGTCCTTACAGAATGTCTCCAACTTACAAGCCAACCTCAATGCACTGTTTAATTGGGCAACTTTGTGGCAAATGAGGTTCAATGTTGATAAATGTAAAGTTATGCACTTAGGGGCTAAGAATATGCATGCATCATACATACTAGGGGGAGTATAACTGGGGGAATCCATAGTGGGGAAGGATCTGGGGGTTTTAGTAGATCATGAGCTTAATGATAGCATGCAATGCCAAGTTGCAGTTTCCAAAGCAAACAAAGTCCTTTCTTGTATTAAGAGAGGTATGGACTCCAGAGAGAGAGATATAATTTTGCCCCTGTACAAATCATTAGTAAGACCTCATCTGGAATATGCAGTTCAGTTTTGGGCACCAGTTCTCAAAAAGGATATTGGGGAACTGGAGAAAGTGCAGAGAAGGGCAATCAAACTGACAAGAGGCATGGAGGAGCTCAGCTATGAGGAAAGATTAGAGGAACTGAATTTATTCTCTCTTGAGAAGAGGAGGTTAAGGGGGGATATGATCAACATGTACAAATACATAAGTGGTCCACATAGTGAAATTGGTGTTGAGGTATTCACTTTAAGGTCACCACAGAGGACAAGGGGGTACTTTTTGTGTCTAGAGGAAAAGAGATTTCATCTTCAAATACGGAAAGGTTTCTTCACAGTAATGCCCCGTACACACGGTCGGACTTTGTTCGGACATTCCGACAACAAAATCCTAGGATTTTTTCCGACGGATGTTGGCTCAAACTTGTCTTGCATACACATGGTCACACAAAGTTGTCAGAAAATCTGATCGTTCTAAATGACGTAAAACACGTACGTCAGGACTATAAACGGGGCAGTGGCCAATAGCTTTCATCTCTTTATTTATTCTGAGCATGCGTGGCACTTTGTCCGTCGGATTTGTGTACACAACGGATTTTGTTGTCGGAAAATTTTATATCCTGCTCTCAAACTTTGTGTGTCGGAAAATCCGATGGAAAATGTGTGATGGAGCCTACACACGATCGGAATTTCCGACAACAAGGTCCTATCACACATTTTCCGTCGGAAAATCCGACCGCGTGTACGGGGCATAAGAGCTGTGAAAATGTGGAATAGACTCCCTCCAGAGGTGGTTCTGGCCAGCTCTGTAGATTGTTTTAAAAAAGGCCTGGATTATTCCCTTAGTGTACATAATATAACTGGATACTATCATTTATATGTAAAGTTGATCCAGGGAATATTCGATTGCCTCTTGGGGAATCAGGAAGGAAGTTTTTCTCCTGCTGCAGTAAATTGGATCATGCTTTGCTGGGGTTTTTTACCTTCCTCAGGGTCAACTGTGGGTGAAGGATTGTGCAATAATATCGTATGATATATTTGTTTTTTTTTTGTTTTTTTTGTTTTTTTATTGGTTGAACTGGATGGACTTGTGTCTTTTTTCAAACTGACTAACTATGTAACTATGATACAAGAGATGGTCAGAGACTGCAGACATCATACAAGAGATGGTTAGAGACTGCAGACAAGATAGAAGAGATGGTCAGAGACTGTAGACATACTACAAGAGATGTCAGTTTAATGGAGACCGTATCCATTGCAGAGGTTTCGTTAATCAATGTCGTTTATACGTTCAGAAGAAACCTGCTGCATTTACTTCTCACAGGAAAAATGTGCTGTTTATTATTAACCTCCTGACTGAGGAAGCCTTAGCCTTGGCCTCCCCTTATGTGCAGAAAGATGATGTCATCCTGGATAATTTAAATTCTTTTGTGGCTGCTATGAATCAAGTTTCCGATGATCCTAACCGCTTCCCTACTGCTGACGCAAAATTGCACAATTTATTTCAGGTCTGTTGCAGAGTACACAACTTCTGGTCAGGAAAGGGGGTGGGGACGAGCGAGTGCCCCCTCCCTCCTGAACCGTACCAGGCCGCATGCCCTCAACATGGGGGGTAGGTGCTTTGGGGCAGGGGGGCGCCCTGCGGCCCCCCACCCTAAAGCACCTTGTCCCCATGTTGAGGAGGACAAGGGTCTCTTCTCAACAAGCCTGGCCATTGGTTGTCAGGGTCTGCGGGTGGGGGGCTTATTGGAATTCGGAAAAAAATGCCAATAAAAAACACACTAGACAGGTTTTTAAAGTAATTTATTAGGCAGCTCCGGGGGTCTTCTTCTGATTTTGGGGGTCTCTTCCCATGCCTCCACTCTCTCCGGCCTCTTCTCCGTGTTCTCCCACCTCTTCTCCCAGTCTCTGGTTCTTCTCCCGCTCTCTGGTGTGTTCTGCCGGGCTCCTCCGCTATCTTCTGCTCTTTTGCTAGCGTTGGCCCGGTTTTCTCCATCATCTTTTTCCCTCTGGTCTTCTTCCGATGTAAACACGACGCTCTCTCCTGCTGTAATTCCAGGTGAGCGGTGCGCAACGACTTATATAGTCATGGGGCGTGGTCACCGTGTGATGTCATCCGGTGACTCCACCCCTTATGACGTCACTGCCCCATCATGTCCCGGGTGGTGACATCATAAGGGGCGAAGTCACCAGATGACATCACCTGGTGACCACGCCCCATGCCTATATAAATAGTTGCGCACCGCGCACACTGCATTACAGCGGGAGAGAGCATTGTGTCAACATCGGAAGAAGACCGGAGGGAAGAAGACGATGGAGAAGACCAGGCCAATGCTAGAAAAAGAGCAGGCAAAAGAGCAGAAGATAGCGGAGGAGCCTGGCAGAAGACACCGGAGATTGGGAAAAGAACCGAAGACCATGAGAAGAGGCTGGAGAGAGCAGAGAAGTTGGAAGAGACCCCCCAAGTCGGAAGAGACCCCCGGAGCTGCCTAATAAATTACTTTAAAAACCGGTCTAGTGTGTTTTTTTTTTTTCCATTAAAAGATTTATTAAAGCTTAAACATGTTAACAATCAAAGCCATATTTCAGAGTTAGTATGTTACATAAGCACAAGTTGTCATATAAACAGCAGTAAAGCGGACCTTTTGCTACCTTTATCAATAACTTATAACTGACATGTAACAATAATATCCATCTTTAGTGTAACCTTTGCAAGATACTGGGTCCTGATGAGGGTCTATCTTTCATTCACCAGCTGGATATCTGAGGTTGATTTAGTCTACACAACCACAAGCACACTAGAACTCTCAACTTTGATTGCACATAGAAGTGAAGATTTAGAATAGTAGAATAGAAGAGATGAACGTGAAAACAGAAGAGAGGAGTAGAACAAGTTACCTAGATTTAATAAAAACTCTCTCCCTGGTCGTCACGCGTTGCAAGTGTGAACTTAGGCAGATTTCTAGTGGGTCTTATCCGTTCCTCAAGCGGTCATAATCTGTTGAGACCTTGAAATGGAGCCATGGGGACCATGTGGTATGGTATCTCTCAATGTTGTCTGAGGCTTGTGCCACAGCATCTTCCATCAGGCAAATCTTGGACACTTTCTGTAGCCAGTCTCGCACCGAGGGAGCCTGTGTGATTTTCCAGCGTAACGGTATTAAAGCCTTGTGGCATTCAGTAAGTGCTTTGTTAAAGATTTTTTGTATCTTTTATATGGAAAATTAGAAATGTGAAGTAAGCAGCAAGCCGCATCTAGCTGAATTCTAGTCTCTGTGATTTGCCGTATGGTTTCTCTCACCATGGTCCAGAAAGTGTCTAGGGCCCGGCATTGCCACCAAATGTGTATGAGAGTGCCAGTCTCCTCCCCACATCTCCAGCATTTTTCTGATACCTCCGGGAACCATGTATTGAGTTTATGTGGAGTGGCGTACCAATATGTCAAGAGTTTATAAGCCGTCTCTTGCGTTTTCGTGCTAATAGAGCACTTATGAGAGAGGATACAAGCTGTGGACCAGGCTTTCCTAAATTTGTCTTCTGGTGACATTTTAGAGTATTGTAGCCAGTTATATTGTCAGTTGAGGTCGCCTTACTAACGATGTCACCTTTGTGACAAACTGATTCTAGTTCCATCAGTGGTCTTTGAAAGAGGGGTCTGTTAGTTTTGGTTGTGACGTAGCTACGGATTTGAAAGTAGGCCCAGACAGGTAGAAGTGGGAGATTGTTGTCTTCTTTCAACTCGTTATAACTTTTGATTCTGTTGTTACTGAAGCAGTCCCCCCCAGTGATCTGTTTCTTTGAGTCAATGGGTCGAAGAGCCCCATTGTCCATTTCCGGAGCAAATCCAGGGTTGTTGAGCAGTGGGGTCAATGGACTTAGTAGTGATGTTAGGTCTGTCTTAGTTGTCACAGTCTGAAATACGCTCAACGTGGCTCCCGTTAATGGGTGATTTTTTTGTCGCATGAGACTAGCAGTTCCAGGCTATCCATGGGGCGAATTGTAAGGACCTATGGTGCAATGACTCTTCCAGGGTGACCCAGTCTTTGGATGAACCGTGGCAGTGCCAGTCGATCACCCTCGTGAGATGAGCTGCCCTATAATAGTTTTGAAAGTGTGGAAGACCCATGCCACCAAAGTCTTTAGGCCTAGTTAAGAGTGCAAATTTAATTCTGGGTCTCTTATGACTCCAAAGGAATTGTAACAAAAGGGATTGAAGGTTTTTAAAGAATTTCTGTGGGATTCTGATAGGGAGCGCTCTTAATAGGTACAATAGTCGTGGGAGGATCGTCATTTTGAGTTTAGCGGCTCTTCCGAACCACGAGAAGTATTTGGAGTTCCAGTTCTGTAAGTCAGTCGCGATCGTTTGTAGTATTTGGGGGAAGTTTTGGTCGTAGGTAGTCTTCAGGTTTGGTGTTAATATAACCCCTAAGTATTTGAGGGCCGAAGTGACCCAGCGAAATGGACAATTTTCCTTTGTTTTATTGATAGTGTCTTCCGTCAGTGTGATATTCATTGCTTCGGACTTGCTGTAGTTAATTTTAAGGTTAGAAATGTAGCCAAAAAGTGTAAATTCTTTAATTAAGTTTGGGATTGTAGTATGTGGTTTAGTTAGGAAAAACAATAGATCATCCGCATAAGCGGCCGTCTTGTATGTTCTATTGGCCACCTCAAAGCCAGTGATCGATTGTTTTTCTGTTAACCCGTCTGATGAATGGTTCTAGAGATAATATAAATAATAGTGGTGACAGGGGGCACCCCTGCCGGGTCCCATTGGAGATCTGCACTTTATCTGATAAGGTGCCATTAATTTTTAACCTAGCTGAGGGGTTCTGGTAAAGTGCCACAATCAACGTCATCATGTGTGGTCCCAGGCCCACGTGACGGCAGGTGTCCAACATATAATCCCAGGAGACCCTATCGAAGGCCTTCTCTGTGTCTGTGGACAGGAGAAGGCCCTCGACACCCCGGTATGTGCCGCGTGAGTCAGAAGTAGAGCCTTAATAATGTTATCCCTTGCTTCTCTAGCCGGCATAAACCCAACCTGTTCCGGGCCCACCAAGGAGGGAAGGAGAGGTTGTAGTCTGTTTGATATGATTTTGGCTAGAGGCTTGAGGTCTAGATTTAGCAAGGAGATGGATCTGTAATTTGAACAGTCAGATGTATCTTTGTCCGCTTTAAGTATTAGTGTTATATGTGCTGACAGGAACCTGTCTAGGTGAAGAGAGAGAATTTAGCGCCCCCATTAGGGGAGTTGATAGGATGTCACTAAATGTTTTATAATAAGCGGATGTGTAACCATCCAGCCCTGGGCTTTTCCCCGGCTTCAAACCCTTGATTGCCACCTGAATCTCCGTCAGGGATATCTGGTCCTCCAAAAGGGACACCTCTAAATCCGCCAGCTGGGGGAGTCCACTGTCAGTTAAATAGTCCCATATCGCCTGTCCTCTCTCGTTTGGCATCTTGGGGGGTTTGTGTTGGGGTGGCAGATTATAGAGTTTCGAGTACATAATCACACACATAGGTTGGACTTGATGGACTTGTGTCTTTTTTCAACCTCACCTACTATGTAACTATGTAACTATGAGTAGTAATGATGGAACTGTGCAGCTATGGCCTCCGAGGTAACTGCCAGTGTGCCATCTCGTGTTCTAACACCTGTAATGTTGTTAGTGGACTGAGCATCTTTTAGAGCCCTGGCCAGCAGTCTGCCTGTCTTATCTCCGGATTCATAATATACTTTTTTTTTGAAAAATAATGATCTCTTAGTTTGGGTCTCAAATATTTGTTGTAGGGCTTTTCGGGTGTCTAAAAGGTCCTGGGCTGACCATGCGGCTAAGGAGTGTTTGTGGGTTGCTTCTAGCTGTCGTATTTTTCCCGTTAGTCTGTTTATTTCCTGATCTCTAGCCTTTTTATGTTGGGTGCCTAATTTGATTAATTCCTCCCTTATCGTGCATTTGTGTGCTTCCCAAATCAGCATTGGGTCCATGCCCGGGGTAGTGTTATTTAGGAAGTAATCTGAAATCGCTGCTCAGATACGAGGCAGCAATTCCAGATCCGTTAACAACGAGGTGTTCAATCTCCATGTGTTTGGTCTTATCTTTGGTGTGCTGAGGTCTGCTTCCAGAGATATGGGGGCGTGATCTGAAAGTGATTGGATGCCGATGTGGGCCCCTGTCACTATCTGTAAGTCCCTTTGAGATATATAAATGTGGTCAATGCGCGAGTGTCGATCATGTGGGATCGAATGGAAAGTAAAATCTCTGGCCTCTGGGTGTAGGATCCGCCATGTATCCACTAGTTGTAGGGAACTTAAGAGTCGTTTCATTTTTTTAAGTGCTCTGTAAGTTATACAGGATTTCCCGGTGGAGGAATCAACTGTAGGGTCTAGCGGGATGTTAAAGTCACCTCCCATAATTAGGAGGCCCGTTGAGAAACCCGTGAGTTCGTGCATGACCTTCTGGCAGAAGGTTATCTGGGCTGAATTGGGAAAGTAAACATTTGCCAACGTTAGTGTCCTATCTCTGTAAGTTCCTTTAAGAAAGATATAACATCCTTCAGGGTCTACTAATCTGTCCGTAAGTGTGAAGGGAGCCTCTTTGCTGATTAGGATAGACACCCCCTTAGTCTTTGCTACATCGTTGGTTGCATGATGGGCCGCTGTGAAAAACGAGTTTGTGAGTCTAGGGATTTGGTTTGTCCTGAAGTGTGTTTCTTGCAGGAAAACGAACTGTGGCTTACCTTTCTTCAACTCCCGGAGTAGCGACACGCATTTCTCTGGTATGTTCAAACCCCTGGTATTGTGAGAGGCTACCAAAGGTGTCTTCCTGAGTGACGAATAAGCCATGTGGAGTGTAAATGTTTAGTTCAGACACTGCAAAATAAATCAGAGTTATCTGGTGTGTATATCACTTCGCAACAGACCAGGGAGAGGTAATTCAGTTGAGTACAGGTACAGAAAGAATGAGAGGTGAAGGATTAAGTCAAGTAGGAGAAGATCCAAAGATAGAAAATGGCTCCTCGGTATCTGGAGCAACAGAGAAAAACACCAACAATAAACTTTAGAAAACGTATCCCAATATCTAAAGTAGAAAAAAAGTAGTGCACCTGGGTCAAGTGCTTCGCCCCAAGTGAACTTCTTGGGTGCGTGGGAGGTCGCCACCAGGGTGGTATTTTCTTAGCTGTTTTTACCATAGTTAATGATCTATCAAACCTGAGAAGAGGTAAAAATAGTAAAGATACAAACCCTAATGAATGAGGAGACACAACAAAAAGAAATCGAATGACACAGCCCAAACTGATGGGCAAGAACAAGGAAAAAATGACCCAATTGGTCAACTTAGGTCACCCTAAAAATAAAAAACAAAAGAGTACAGGGCAGTTAACCTACCACGCTTAGACCTTTCCCGTAAGGCAGTGAACATTCCAAGTTATTTCTAATAGAGGTATCTGCCTGGAACACAGATTCTGAATATTCCTAGATTGCTCTTCAGTTGGCCTATGAGCTGAAGTGAACCCACTGTCCAAGTAAAGTTCCTGGATGTGAATTCCGCCAGTATGCGTGGACTTGGCCAAATCTGTGTAATGATCATTAGGAGTATAAACGCAGTCCATAGATGCAGAATAGGAGGATGTTCCTGTTGTATTTTCTCTAAAGTTTAAGAGAGAGCTGGGGCAACCGCTGAAAGAGAAAGCGTGTATATGGTAGCCACTCTCTCATGCCTCCACTCTCTCCGGCCTCTTCTCCGTGTTCTCCCACCTCTTCTCCCAGTCTCTGGTTCTTCTCCCGCTCTCTGGTGTGTTCTGCCGGGCTCCTCCGCTATCTTCTGCTCTTTTGCTAGCGTTGGCCCGGTTTTCTCCATCATCTTTTTCCCTCTGGTCTTCTTCCGATGTTCACACGACGCTCTCTCCTGCTGTAATTCCGGGTGAGCGGTGCGCAACGACTTATATAGTCATGGGGCGTGGTCACCGAGTGATGTCATCCGGTGACTCCACCCCTTATGACGTCACTGCCCCATCATGTCCCGGGTGGTGACATCATAAGGGGCGAAGTCACCAGATGACATCACCTGGTGACCACGCCCCATGCCTATATAAATAGTTGCGCACCGCGCACACTGCATTACAGCGGGAGAGAGCATTGTGTCAACATCGGAAGAAGACCGGAGGGAAGAAGACGATGGAGAAGACCAGGCCAATGCTAGAAAAAGAGCAGGCAAAAGAGCAGAAGATAGCGGAGGAGCCTGGCAGAAGACACCGGAGATCGGGAAAAGTAAAGTTCCAAGTAAAGTTCCTGGATGTGAATTCCGCCAGTATGTGTGGACTTGGCCAAATCTGTGTAATGATCATTAGGGGTATAAACGCAGTCCATAGATGCAGAATAGGAGGATGTTCCTGTTGTATTTTCTCTAAAGTTTAAGAGAGATCTGGGGCAACCGCTGAAAGAGAAAGCGTGTATATGGTAGCTGCGCTGAACAGGCTGGTAAATTCCCCTGCGATTGGGTGGAAGTCATATGTCGGAGACCTCTTGAATTGTTGAATGTTTGTGCCAGAGTTACCCATGGAGCATCTCTCAACTATTGTGTGTAACGGGATCAGGCATCCGTGATGGTTGCAAAAGCCTTAATCGTCCAGTTTAAAGGAACAATGTTTTACTCCGTTGCTTGAGACCTGGACGGGGTCTGCCTTTGGCTCGGTGTTCCCCAGTTCTGGTTGTTGCCACGTCCATTTTTCAAACGCTTTGGTTGTTGTTTCTCTGGTGTGGAGGCGGAGGAGGTAGGTGGGCTTCTGGTGGTTGGTGGTAGTGTGAATTCCTGGTACCACTCTGGGAGGTCCATCAGCTCTATGCCCAAACCCTCACAGAATTCCAGCAGGTCAGATGGTGAGCGTAGAATATGCTGCCTTCCGGTAAGCGTCACCACCAGTGCGAATGGGAAGCGCCAAGTATATCGTAGGTTACCTGAGTTTATCCAGGAAAGGGCGCAGGGCTCTGCGGTTTTTCAAAGTTATTTGTGAAAGATCTTGAAAAAGCATAATGCGCGCTCCATTAAAGACAATATGATTCTCATTATGTCCTCCTTGAGTGGGTAGCTCTGGAGACAGCAGATAATGTCTCTGGGCGATGCAGTGTTCGGTCCTCTAGCTCTAAGGGCCTGATGTGCTCTCACAAATTCTATATCTGCGTCTTCTTGTCTTTCTAATAGGGTATTGAAAACTCTTTGCAGGGCCGGTATGATTTGATCAGGATCCACTGTCTCTGGGATTCCCCTTACACGGATGTTACTCCTCCTCCCCCTGTTATCTAAGTCTTCTAAATGGCGGTTCATTTCTATGAAATGAGTGGCATGGGAATCCGCAATTGTCCCCAAGCGGTGCAGCCCTCTGTCCCTGAGCTTGCCTGTGGCTTCTACCGTCGCCATTTTCTCAGTTAGAACTAGCAGGTTAGACTTTAAGTCCGTGATGGATTTAATGTCCGCTGCAAACCTGGACATGTCTGCGTATGTAAGGGGTTTATTTGAGCGGTTGCGTCCCCTACCTGACTCCTCAGTGGCGGACTGTGAGTCCTCACTGAAATCGTCCATATCATGCTGGGACTGCGCCATCTTGGGGCCTGCTACACTGCCTCGTGGTGCCGGCTGGGCTTTGAGTAGCTCCGATATGCTCCGGACAGCGAGGAAGTGGCGGCATTGCGTTGAGACCTGGAGTGGGGTGTTTGGAGGTTTGATTTTCCCATTGCCAGGTGTGTGCAACTAAGGGTGACCGGCTCTGGGCTGTGTCATTTGCGGAGCTCCTCTAGTGCGCATCCATCCCGGTTGCTTGCCAAGCCACGCCCCCTAGTGTGTTTTTTTTATTGACTTTTTTTCCCCAGGTGAATGGGTAGGAGTACGATGTACCCCATGCCCCAAAGCACCCACCCCCCATGTTGAGGGCATGTGGCCTGGTATGGTTCAGGAGGGGGGATGCTTACTTGTCCCCATCCCCTTTCCTGACCGGCTGGGCTCAGATAAGGGTCTGGTATGGATTTTGGGGGGACCCCCATGCCGTTTTTTTCGGCGTAGGGGGTTACCCTTAAAATCCATACCAGACCCAAGGACCTGGTATGCCCTTGGAGGGGGAACCCATGCCGGTTTTTTATTTAAAATTTGGCGTGGTGTTCCCCCTCAAGATTCATACCAAACACAGTGCCTGGTATTGGCGGAGATCCAAACTGGATCCCTGTTCATTGAAAGTCAGACGTATGTTGGCTTCAAGTCGCAGGGCAAATTTGGATCCAAAGTAGAACGGCTGTTGTGTCGCACCAGTGTAAATCTTAGAGTCCAAGAGTTCTTCAGGATTCTGACACTCCTGAACCTAAGCAGGTGGATGTAATTAAAAGATCTATTACTACTCAGGAGAAACAAAGATGACGTTCAGAGAACATATGGCTTTATTGTGGAGACTCTGGACACGCAGTTAATTAATTAAATAACTTTAAAAGAACAATTGCGGCAACTGATGTTACAGTATCTGAACAAATAAACTAAATTTCTCTGTCTCTCCTTTGATACAGAAAGCAAATAAAGTTAATTCTTTATCAACTCATTTGTCATCCCCATAAAGCTTATCGTTAAAAACTGTGAAATACCTTGCTCTGCTATGCTGGACTCAGGGGTTTGGGGAAACTTCATGGACATTGAATTTCCTCAAAATAATAACATTCATATAAGAAATAAACTTGCTCCTATTGATATGGAAACTATGGATGGCTTACCTGTAACCCACGAGAATATCCCATTTAAACTCCTAAATGAGACTGACCATCAGGAGACTATCAGCTTTCAGCTGATCACATCACCAAGTTCCCTTTTATCCTTGGCATTCCTTGGTTCTCCATAATCCCGCCATCAACTGGGAGACACGTTATTTATTTTTACATCTGACCATTGCAAAAAACATTGCAAACAATCTTATCAAATAAGCCCCCACCAACCCAGGATTCACAAGCAGTTATGGTAACTACCCAGGCATACAACAAGCTACCTCCACGATATCTTGAGTTTCAAAATGTTTGTGATAAAAAAACGCAGATAAGCTGTCTCCTCATTGCTCTTATGATTGTCCCTCTGAATTGCTTCCAGAGGCAGAAATACCGTTTGGTCACCTTTATTCTTTATCAGAACCTGAACTGAAGGTGTTCAGGGAATGGCTTAATGAGAATCTAGAGAAGGATTTCATCAGGCACTCAACCTCTCCTGCTGGGGGAGCCTTATTCTTCATAGAGAAAAAGGACTCCACCCTGCGTTCGTGTATTGACTACAGAGATTTAAACAGGATGACAATTAAAAATCTCTATCCACTCCCACTGATTCCAGAAATGCTCGAGAGAGACTCCACTCCGCCAAGCTATTTACCAAATTAGGTTTACTGGGGGCATACAACCTCGTCCGCATTCGTCCTGGAGATAAATGCAAAACTACTTTCAGAACCAGATATGGACATTTTGAGTCTTTAGTCATGCCCTTTGGAATTTGCAATGCTCCCACAACTTTTCAACATTTCATTATTGATGTTTTTCGAGATTTGCTGGATCAGTTTGTAATAGCATATCTGAATGGTATTCTAATTTTTTCTGATAATTTGGAAGAACACCACAAGCATGTCTGTACTGTCTTCCAGAGATTAAGGCAGAATCAACTTTACATCTAACTAGAGAAATGCTAGTTTGAACAAACTCAGATCCAGTCCTTGGGATACATCATGTTTTCTGAAGGGGTAATCATAGATCCTGATAAGATCAAAGCAGTGGTGGATTGGCCTGTCCCTAGGAATGTTAAGGAGATACAACGATTTGCTGGATTTGCCAACTTTTACAGAAGTTTTATAAGGAATTTCTACAAGGTAATTGCTCCAATTATACTGCTGACAAAGAATTCAATGCCCTTTTTGTGGTCACCTGAGGCACAGGATGCCTTAAGTAAATGAAAAACTCTCTTCACTTCTGCACCAATACTGGTACATCCAGATCCTGAACTACCTTTCATTGCAGAAGTTGATGCTTTAGATTCTGCTGTGGGAGCTATCCTTTCTCAGCGAATTGGAGACAAATGCAGCTTCATCCTTGTGCTTATTTCTCTCGACTGATGTCTTCAGCAGAGAATAATTATGACTTTGGAAACAAGGGGCAATTGAGGAAGCATTTTCTGAGTGGAGGCATCTGTTGGAAGGGGCTAAGCACCCTGTAACCATTCTCACGGATCATAAAAATTAAATTTAGTTGTTCTGCCAAAAGGTTGTTACCTAGACAAGCACGTTGGACCCTATTCTTCTTCAGGTTTATTTTGTTATCTCATACAGCCCTGGGTCAAGGAATGGTAAGGCTGATACCCTATCACGGATGTTATGTGAAAATGTCCTTCGCGCTAGTCTTAGTAAATAGAACTATGTCAAATGACAAATGTGTGTGATTGTAGTGAGCAAGACCAGCAGCAAAACCTAAAAGTGTTCATAATACACAAAGCTAAAAACAAATTGTAAAGTGATCTTGCGCGGTCCTTTAAAAAAACCCAAAACAAAGAAATATTCATCAGCGTGGAAATGTGTCAAGTGCTAATAAGAACACAATGTGAAAAATAAAATAAACTCAACACATCAAAATACAGTGCAATGTGAAATAATTCCAAGGGAGTTTACACTATAATAGGTCTCCACAGTTAAAATGGTGAACTGTGAAGAGGTGAAATCCAAGGTCAATGGATGGGAACAGTGAAACAAAAAAATAATAAAATAGTCTTTCCAGGGAACTGAAGTTCATAAAGAAATGGTGTACAAAAGATGGCTACGTATAGAGATGGTAAAAGAAGAAAAGTTCCCGAGCAACTCCACAGATGGTTTCCTAGTGGCAGTGGTCTCACAGAACTCTCACCTCCCATATTTGAAGGAGTCAGCATCAACAGCATCCAGATAAAACCCAGTAAGAGTCTCATGCATAGGCCATGGCTCTGGCGGCCTCTCCTCAGACTCTGTGAATTTCCATATTCTTATCTTAATAAACTCCGGTGTATTACAGGTAATATAGAGAAGAAAAAAGGCCTCCAATAGTGTAGTAGGTTAAGATAAACTGGGGGTTCATTTATTAAACGCTAAAGAAATGGCTTCTTACATTTAATATTTACATTTAAAACAATAAAAACAAGCATATAGACAGAAGGTTTGGCGTTTACAGCGCCTTCTCACATTACTTCCGGTATACGTCTGCTTATACGTCACGTGACTTCATCTGGGGAACCGGATTGGCTGAATGGCTATTCCTTATATATTGTAAAACCGGAAGTTCATTTTGGAAGACCATTTTCTTGTGGTCCGCTCTTATGTTGACACCGCTGCCATTTTATTGATTGTCTAACGGTGCTGATAACGGCCATTTTCTTGCAGTCAGACATGAACATAGATAAATATTCATACGCGGCGGTGTTAAATAGAGAGATGCATCAAAAAGTTGAAATGCAGTATAGGATAAATATAAAATTAACAAAGTAGGCTCAAGGTAAATATGAAGTGTTAATATCAATGACGGTACATATAAAAAAATCACTGGACATAGATAAAAATAAAATGTGATTATACTGGGCCAAGCAGTCGCACAGCAAAGTACGTAAAAGGGAACGGTTATCACACATGATGATTAGACATATATATATCATATATACATACAGACCAAGTTCCATGGATTCAAAGATTTTTATTGGTTTTGACCAAGAAGATAAACAGCAAGTACAATCTTTCAATAGAAGGAATCACATTACTTTATGTCAACAAACACATAAGTGTATTATGGAACAACAGGATAGTCGATCAGTTACTGACATTTACAATCTAAAGGACCTGACCCACAACTAAGGCGTACAGGATCATGGGGAGAATACCTCCGGCACCCCTATTGGGAGCAATCTGTGCCCGGAGGATTCCCCCGTTGATCTCAAGGATAGCTAACTACCTCGTGGGCACTAGTTAATTGATAATGTTGGGTCAATTAGCTCGGTGAGGAAAGCTATATGACAGACTATTGTTCCAAATTCAAACCTGGCAACAGGCCACATTGGGTTAGAAAGTACTTTAGATGGGAGGAGATAGGCAGAAGAGGGTGTGGAGAAAGAATAGCAGAGAGAAAAGGTGGAGGAGAGAGTGATCAAATCTTACTGGGAGGGAGCCGAGTGGCCATCCCCAGCAGCAACTGGTTTGGCCTGGAATCCTGGGTGTAGAGGAACCCCCACATACAGGGACCAGGGTTCCCAGATGGCTTTGAACTTCAGGACCATGTCCATTAATATGCTGCCAAGTTTCTCTTGCGACATGATCCAGGAGATCTTACATTTGGCTGTTGAGAAGGTTACTGTGGGTTGTTTCCACGCTTTAGCTATGGTCATCTTGGCCCCTAGCAGCATAAAATGTATTAGTTTACAGCTTGCTTTGGGAATTACAGGGAGATTGGAGTTCAGGAAAGCTATAGCTGGAGTTCTCAGGAGCTGGTGAGTAGTCACAGTTTGGATCAGGGAGAACAACCTACTCCAGAATGGTTTAATTCTATTGCACTCCCACCAAATATGGGCCATGGTGCCTGTGAGCTGGCATCTGCGGAAGCAGAGAGGCTTCGCTGTTGGGAAAAAGGAGACCAGCTTTGAGGGGGTAAGGTAATATCTGTTCATAACCTTGACTCCTGATTTAACTAGGGAGATGTTTCTCACCCCCTTGAAAGTTCTGGAAAATGATGACTGCCACCTGTCGAGGTCCCAGCTAATTTGGAGGTCATTTTCCCACACTAACA
This sequence comes from Aquarana catesbeiana, assembly GCF_042186555.1. Lineage (NCBI taxonomy): Eukaryota > Metazoa > Chordata > Amphibia > Anura > Ranidae > Aquarana > Aquarana catesbeiana. The sequence continues at coordinate 271,572,151 of NC_133328.1, read as the reverse complement.
TGTATGGGAATTTGGAGGACGGGAGAGCAAGCGATTGGTAAATGATGGAGATTCTGCCCCTCTGATCCCCAGCCTGTCCGCACCACATTTCATAAGGTGTGAATTTTGGTGGGATTGGTTTCCCTTTCCATAGTCTGTGTAGGAAGTGCTGTATCTGTTGAAATCTGTAGTGCTCCGATGCTGGCATTTCCAGTTTCTGCACACAGAATTTCTGTGAAACTGGGCCTGAGGGGGTGAAGAAGTGCCCAATGTGATACAGCCCCTTGTCCAGCCACCATTAAAAGGACTTGATGTCCTGACCAGGGGGAAAGTCTGAGTTGCGGAATATATGTGCCAGAGGTCTACATTCTGAGGACAAGGATGCTGTTGGTCTAAACTTGTCCCACAGAGACCGGGTTTGTGATAAGATAGGTGATAATATTGGGGGGCGGTCCTTGGAGGGGGCCCATAGAAGGTAGTCTAAAGTATGTGCTGGAACAGACTGTCTCTCAATGTTGACCCAGTCAGGTTTTTCAAACTTGGAGTAGAGAGTGGATAATTGAGCTATTCGTGCTGCTTGAAAGTACCAAAGGAGGCAGGGGAATCCTAATTCACCCCGAGTTCTAGTATGGAATAGAATTGTTTGGGGAAGTCTGTGGCCCGTTCCCCCCAGATGAATTTAGTAACCTTGCTTTGGAAGGATTTTAGGTGATCTTTTCTAATGTTTATGGGAAGGGATCAAAATAAATATAGTAGTCTGGGGAGCAGAGTCATTTTTACTGAGTGGATCCTCCCCAACCAGGACAAAGTCCCGCCATCCCTGTATGTAAGGTCAGACGCAAGTTTCCGGTACATGGGTGGGAAATTGGAAGGGTACAGGTGCTCAATCCTGGCCGTGAGAGTGATCCCCAGATACTTAGTGGAGGAAGCGCTCCACTTGAACTTGAATGAGTTTTGTAACGCTGAGACTACCTCTGGTTTGAGGGAGACATTAAAAACCTGCAATTTGGTATAATTTACTTTAAGACCTGATGTGATAGAAAAATCGTTCAGGAGTTTGCAGAGATTAGGGTGAGTGGTGGTCGATGAGGTGAGAAACAGAAGAATGTCATCAGCGAACAAACCACATTTGTGAGTTTGCGGACCACAGGTTACTCCTTGGATATTTGGATTTGAGCGTATTGCTATCGCTAATGACTTGATGGCAATGGCAAAAATTAAGGGGGATAGGGGACAGCCCTGTCTAGTACCCCTTGCTATATTGTGGTTGTGAGTGGAGTCCCTGTAAACATATCATAGCTTTTGGAGAGGAATAGAGGGCATGGATCACCCCTATGAAGCGCTGGCCAAAACCCCATCGCTCCATAAGGACAAAAATGTAAGGCCAGGTCACCGAGTCAAACGCTTTGTGCAAGTCAAGAGAAAGCAACATACCCTCCTGTTTGGGGCCAGAGTCCCAGCCGGATTGTAGAAGGGAAATAATATCTATTGCCCTTCTGACCTGATCTGGGCCCTGTCTTCCTGGTATGAAGCCAACCTGGTCCTTGTGGATGTACCGACCGATGAAGGATGCCAGGCAATTAGCCAGGATTTTTGTCAGGATCTTAAGGTTGTTATTTATGAGGGAGATGGGTCTATAATTCCCCACCTCCTCTAAGTTTTTGTCCGGTTTGGGTATAACAGTTATATAGGCTGTATTGAGGTGGGGGTCTAAGGGTAAGCCCTGGGTCTTGGCGTTGAAGAATTTTGCCATGTATGGGGCCAAAATATCAGCAAATGCCTTATAGTAGGATACTGATAGGCCGTCGGGACCAGGCGCCGTGCACTTCTTTAATAACCTCCAGGATTTCTTCCAACGAGAAGGGAACTTCTAGCAAGTTTTTATGCTCGGTAGATAGGGACGGTAAAGGAAGGTCTTTTAGGAAGTCAAGGATTTCCAGACCCTTGTCTGCTGTGGGTGAGCTATAGAGCTGGGAGTAGAAGTCCTGGAAAGCTGTAAGAATTTTCTTTGGGTTGGCTGTGGGGGGCTGACTCGCTATCCTAATCCGGGGGGTGGTTTGTGCAAGGTACCTTGGAGACAATCTAGAGGCCAACATGGCGCCCATGTTATCTCTCTGAATATAGAATTTTGCCCCACTCCAACGGATGTGTTTTTCTGCTTTCGCCGTGAGGGCCAGATTGAGCTCTAATCTCGCAGAGTCTAGCTTCCATGGAAGTTTTAGTAGGGGATCGTTTGTGTTTGGTCTGAAAGTTTTGCTATGTCCAGTTGTCGTTCCCTCTTAACCCGGGTAGCCATATTAATTTGTTTGCCTCTTACCGTTGCCTTGATGGCAGCCCACAGGGTCTTTGGGGAGGTATTGTCCACATCGTTTAGGGCAAAGTATTCCTTTAGGGAGTCATTTATTTCCTTAACTTTGGTGGGGTCGCTGAGCAGCGATTCGTTAAGTCTCCAGTGTGTACCTGTTTGTCGCGTGAGGAGGTTGTGGAGGGCAAGAGTCACCAAGGAATGGTCAGACCATGCAGTGTCTTTGATGGAAGAGGTCAGTGCGGTCGGGATGAGATTTGGAGAGACCAGGACATGGTCGATCCTAGCGTCTGTCTGGTGGGGGCAGGAATAGTGGGTGTAGTCTCTTTTAGATGGGGTCATTTCCCTCCAGATATCTGTCAGGTCGTGTGAGTGGAGGAGTTTAGCTATTTTTAGACTGGCTCTAGTAGGGCGGGTTAGCTGAGCCCTAGGGGGTCTGGACCTGTCCAGGCCCTAGTCGAAGGCTACTATCGAGTCCCCACCAAGGATAACTTTGCCTTCCAAGAGGGGGACCAGAGTTTTGAAGAAAATTTGGAAGAATTGCGTCTGACCTAAATTGGGGGCGTAATATAACACCACAGAGTACAGGGAGCCTTCCATGGTGCCCTTTACCAATATAAATCTACCCTCTGGGTCTCTGTGGACATCCATCATGGAGCACTTGCTACGTTTTGAAAACATGATTGCAATCTCTTTGGTCTTGTTTACCGCATTTGCCAGGTAGAATGTAGGGTATTTTGCGTGTAGGAAATTAGGGCTGTATCGCATCGGGAAATGGGTTTCCTGGAGCATGATTATGTCCAGTTTAAGAGAATGATAGTAATCAAACGCTTTTCTTCTTTTCAGAGGGGAGTTTAAACCTTGGACATTATGTGTGGCTATCCTGACATTAGATCCTGGGGGTTGTGGGCTAGCCATGGGGCCAGAGGAGCGGAATGCTGTCATAGATACCTTCACATACCCCCTTCCGTCTTATTCGGTCCCGAGTGGGCATGTGGGTGTGGCAAGATACAGTTCGGTGCTGGATCTGGTCTCGGCTCCTCCCCGGCAGATCAGCTGGAAAAATTAGAAGAGTTAAAGAAGGAAAGGAAGAGAGAGATAAGGAAAAACAAAATAGGACAAGGCGTCTTCCAGGAAGACCTATTGGGTTTGGCATAGTACAGTTCTGCCAAACTCCAACCAGGAAAGATCAGTTACCCCAAAATGGGGGCTGACTGCCAATCCCACAGGTACAGGAAAACTGTAACTATGGGAGAGGAGGAGGCGCAAGTTGGTTTCGCTGTAAACAAGAACATAAATAACTTACAACCGTATGTAACATAACCCAGGGGCTGTGTGGGACCCAAGTTCCCCAGGGCCCCTGTGGGGGCAACCCCCCTTATATGGGGGGGAGAGGCCCCCCGGGCGCCCAGTGACAGCCTCTGGTACCATTATTGTCTATGCACAGGCACCTCGTGACCGAGGTAGTGCTGTCCCCTAAGTTTCGGAAATCTGCAGCTCCACAACGTCCCTGGACCCTCGCACAAGAGGATGCAGGGAGCTGTCAGAGGCATTCTGCAAAGTTCTTGAAACTTATGTGCGTGGAGGAGGACAAAGCCATGTGTAAACATCAAAAATGGAACATTCAAAAATAGAACAATCAAAAATAATTAAAAACTGAGGAAATCGACTTGGTTGAGTAAGAGTCCAGTCAATGTCTAGACTTCTGAACTAGCCAGTAACAGGTGTCTAGAGAAAACTGGATGAGTAAAAAATAAAACAGAACAGTTGTATAATCGATGCAGAAGGGGGAAAAAAGAAAAAAAAACACAAAGGGCCAGTAGGGCCAGGAGCGTCTAGCTCCATCAGGGTAAAGCCACCCTTAATGGTGAGGGGAACGAAGGAGAGGAGGGTGAAAGTAGGACTTGCTTGTCGTCTTATGGAGGTCTACTGTCCTTTGATCGTTTGTGCATTCCTTTGTTCCAGACCGGAGAGATCGGGCTAGTTGGAGGAGGTCGCTTTGAAGAACCAGCTGCTGCAGTGGAGAAATCCATGGGAGCTTCCTGAGAGATGAGTTTGAGGTTAAAGAAGATCTTCTCGCCGCCCGGCAAATTTGAGGAGTGCGTCTTGCCGTTCAAGGTGAACTTCACAGCAAACGGGAAGGCCAATCTATATTTAATGTCCTGTTGTGAAAGGACCGTCAGGAGTGGCTTAAAGCGGAGTTACACACAAAAATGGAACTTCACTTTTCGGAACCCTCCCGCCCTCCGGTGTCACATTTGGCACCTTTCAGGGGGGAGGGGGGTGCAGATACCTGTCTAAGACAGGTATTTGCACCCACTTCCGGCATAGACTCCCATGGGAGTCTATGCCACTTCCCGTCCCCACCGCGCTGTCTCCTGGGAACACACAGCTCCCAGGAGAGAGCGGGGACCACTTGAGACGCGCAGCGCGACTCGCGCATGCGCAGTAGGGAACCGGGAAGTAAAGCCGCAACGCTTCACTTCCTGATTCCCTCACCTAGGATGGCGGCGGCAGCTGCCGAGAACCGAGCGGGTTCTCGGCATCCCCAGCCGACATCGCTGGACCCTGGAACAGGTAAGTGGCCATGTATTAAATGTCAGCAGCTGCAGTATTTGTAGCTGCTGGCTTTTAATATTTTTTTTTTTTGGCGGTGTGGGTGGACCCCCGCTTTAAGGGATCTCCGCTTCTGGATTGTTGAGGGGGAGAGGTCGGCGAATATTTGCACTTTGTGGCCCTGGCAGGTCACCTTTGGTAAAGAACGTGATTGTCGCATGACCGCCTCCTTCACTGCATAAAAGTATGGCTTCACAATAATGTCCCGGGGAGTACCATCCTTCCAGAGAGGTCCCAGGCCTCCATGGGCTCTGTCCAGTTCTAGGTGATGAGGAGGGGTTTCGGGGATTAGGGTCTTGATGAGGTCTTGGACTGCAGAGGTCACGTCTGTGACATTTTCAGGCAGGCCACATAGTCTGAAGTTGTATCGTCTGGACCTATTTTCCAACTCATCAATTCTGGAGAGGGCTGTGTCAAGCTGTTCTTGTAGGACCTGGATGTGATCTGAGTTTTGATTGGTTCTGGATACTGTGAAGTCCAAATTATTTTCTATGGCCTCCATTCTGGAACCAAGGTTCTGGAAATCTGATTTAATGTCCCTAGTTATTTGGGCGGCCAGCCCCCTCTCCAGGAGGTCTGAGAGCCTGAGGAACAATTCTGGTGGCGGTGTGGCAGGGTTTCGGTCCAGGTATCCCAGGGATGGGGTAGCCATGAGGGGAGTGTGTGTAGGCCCGAGCGGGGATAGGGCAAAATCCTCCATGGTGTGGCCCAGCAGGGATTCCGTGGAGGCTGGTGAGGGGGCCGGGGGGGCTGGTTAACCCTCCTGTGTCACCTGGGAGTAGGTGAGGGTGGCTGGGGCTATGACTTGCCTCTGTTTCAGTGTCCCCTCCGTGTGGGCCTCATTCAGCTGAGGTGCTGTGGAGACAGTGGCCATCTTGGTACACCCACTCCTCACTACTGAATCTAGCTGCAGCCCGAGATCACGCCGGGTAAGCGGAGCGAACATTCGGGGGTGCGCACGGGGGTCTCCGGTGCTCTGGAGACCCCGTTACAGCACTCATGGCTGGCTGTGGAGACTGCTGTAGGTGCCAATGGCCCGGGGTGATGCGGAGCTCCTGGCTTACGTGGCCATCTTGGAGCTCCGGCCCACCCTGTTTTTTTATATATTGCTACTCAAACCGTTTCATGAAAATCCTTTTTCTGGAAGAATTGATCCTCCTTCTACATCTGTTGAGGTACAGGGTGAATAAGAATTTGTGGTGAAAATCTTTTTTGGCTCCAGGATCTTTAGGAACAAATTACAATATCTGGTTCACTGGGAAGAATATGGGCCAGAAGAAAATTTTTGTGAGCCTGAAGAGGATGAATGTTCACACCCCTAGATTAACAAGGGAATTCCACCAGAGGTTTCCTCACAAACCTGGCCCTAAAATGTCCAGGGACATCCAGGGAGGAGGGGAGTACTGTTAGGACCTGGACTTGACCTGAACCTCTGCTGTGTCTGACTCTACTTGCTGAGCCACCTGGAATGCTGGAACGTTTCTTAGACAATTCCTTGAATGATCCTGTCTTGAATCTTATTTGCCTTGAACTCTTTGCTCCTCCCATGAATTTCCTGATTTAAGCCATGTCTTTGCACTTCCTGGTTGCCAAAATTTTGTCCCTTCACCAGCCAATATCTCGCTTTTGTCTCTCCTGCTGTTGACCGTATCTTCACTACCATTCATTACCGACATTTGACATTTGACCTCGACTACGCTTCTGCTTAATCCCAACCTGCAACTATTTGTTACCGACATTTGGCTTGTTCCTCAACTAAGCTTATGTCTGATCCCTACCTGCTATATCTGTTACTGGACCCCGGCTTGCTCACCATCTGGTGGGGCTATCCTGAGGACCACGACCTGGTACTGACATGCAGCAAAGCCCATCAGCACCATCAGGAGAATACCAGTTAGTACTTAGACCCTGCACCTCAGGTGAACCTGTGTCATCAGCTAGGGTGACCTGCATAAATATCTGTTCCACTTGTCAGTGGGTACTGCTACAGCTAACGGCCTCTGAGCCTGACTCCAGACCATGACAGTTAGACTGTGGACATGATACAAGCGATGGTTAGAGACTGAGGACATGATACAAGAGATGGTTAGAGACTGAGGACATTTTTTTAATTTTTTTTTTTTTTTTGCCACTTCAGCCAAGTAATATTTTTAGAAGGATATTATTTCAACTTTCAAGTCAATCTTATCCCTTAATACTTTCACATCATTGTGGCATTCTCTTTTTGTTTCTTTTTTTTTTTTTCATCCATTTAATAAATCATTATGTTTACAACTTACGTTACTAATGTCCCTATACCAAAGAGCGCTACCCCCCCTCATATCCCCCCACCCATCCCTAAACCCCGTTGCCCACCCAACCCCCCCATCTCCCCCCCATCTCCCCCCCACAACTCGTCCATCAGAAATCTTGACCCGAGCCTCTCTCTATCCTCCTCCTACTCTTTATTCCTGTTTGAGTGTGTATCCTCTAGCTCGGATTTAAGTTTGAATTTTTCTAGGGTGGATTATCAGGCTCCTTTTCCCACACCTCGGCAGCCTGCATAGAGGACTTATACTTTGCCCAGTCTCTCCACGTCTCTTCATACTCTTCCATCTCCAGCCCTTCACTATACCTCAAATATTCCAGGCAATGAATTTCCTCTATTTTGTTGAACCACTCCCGCATTGTAGGTCTCCTGCTATCTAGCCAGTATTTGGGGATGAGACTTTTGGCAGCATTGAGGAGGTGCGGTAACAATAGTTTCAAGTACCTCTTAGAGGGCATGTCGCTCCCGTGATGTAAACAAACCCAGGGGTCATCCGGGATCCTCATATTAGTAATCACATATATAATCCCCCTTATCTCCTCCCAGAATTTCTTCATTACTGGGCATAACCACCATATATGCGCCATTGTCCCTGTACAGTATCCTTGCACCCCCTCCAGCATAATTGCGATGTTTCTTTCTGTAATTTATGTGCTATATCCGGGGTGATATACATTCTTGCCAAGATTCTGAAATTCATTTCAGCAATCCTATGGTTCACTGAGGTAGCATTCACTCTGCTCAAGACCCTCCCAACCTCACTTTCACTGATCTTCTTTCCTAATTCCTCCTCCCATTTCCTGAGATATACCGGGCGCTCCACTTCTCCCATTCTAATCAGAATTCTATAAATCCTAGACATTCCTCCCCTCCTGTTTTTCTCCATACACACTTTTTCGAGGGAGCGGAGATCTTCCATCGACCTAATTGGCTGCGGGAGAGATTCAACAAAATGTTTCAACTGCCTATACTTCCAATTGTCCATAACAAACCAATTGTCTCTAGCTTTAAGTTGCTGGTAGGTGCACACCTTACCCTGACTTGTAATATCTTTAAGTTGGGCCTCTTCCTTTAAAATCCATCTCCCAATCATATCTTCCCTCCCAGGGAGAAAGTAGTCTGTATCCTTAAGCGGGACTAGTGGTGAATTATATCCCCACTTCTCCCTGTCGTGTATTTTATCCCATAAATTTAAAGCGTGTTTGGTGACATCCAGTGTTTTCGTGCTCAGTTTTCTATATTGTGGTGGTATCCACACATTTTTACCCAAATCCACCCCACTCATTACGTTCTCTATTTTCACCCATTGTTTTTCTTTATTATTACTCACCCAATCTAAAATGCATGATATGACTATAGCTACATAATATTTTTTAATATCAGGTGCCCCCCCCACCTTCTTAACATTCACTAATTGTGCGTACTTAATTCGTGTTTTTTTTTCCCCTCCATATGAATCTAACCAACAATGTGTGTAATTTATGCAAAAAACTCTGTGGTATTAAAATTGGGAGCATTTGGATTTTATATGTGATTTTAGGGAGGACTGACATTTTAAGTAGGTTTATTCTGCCTCCCTATGAGAGTCGGTTCGGCGGAAATCTATTCAGCTCAGACCTGATCTCATTAAGGAGTGACATATAGTTGGCTTGAAACAGTGTCTCTTTTGCTGGTGAAATTTTGATTCCTAAATAATTAAGCTCTTTTATCCCCCATTTAAATGGTAGACTCTTCTGATACGCCTTATCCCCATCTTTGTCCTCTACAATTTCCAGTATTTCCGACTTGGTTGAATTAACTCGAAAGTTGGATACTCTACCATAGCTCCTGACAATCTCAAGCAGGTTCGGAAGGGTGGTCCTCGGACGTGTGACGTACAATAAGACGTCATCCACAAAGGCAGCTACTTTATGTTCTACTTCACCAATTTTAACCCCGCTGATGTCCGGGCTGAGTCTTATCTTAGCCAGTAAAGGTTCCAACGTCAACACAAAAAGCAACGGGGAAAGTGGACACCCCTGTCTAGTACCATTATACAACACAATAGGTTCGGATAAAGTACCATTTATCTTAACTCTTGCAGTGGGGGAGGTGTACAGGGCTTTTATCCTGCTAAGCATTCTATTACCTATGCCAAACTCTTCCAAAGTGGTCCACATGAAGCCCCAGTCTACCCTGTCGAAAGCTTTTTCAGCATCCATCGACAGGTGTAGCCCTGGGGCTCCCCTATCCTTCATTGTCTGGGCCACCATTAGTGTTTTAATGCCGTTGTCTCTCCCTTCCCTTCCAGGTACAAAGCCTACTTGGTCGGAGTGAACAATCTCATTTATTATCTTTTTCAATCTATCGGCCAAGATCTTTGCGAAGAGCTTCGTGTCGACATTCAAGAGGGAGATGGGCCTGTAACTGGAGCATAACATGTTATCCCTCCCCTCCTTCCCAATGATTGCAATACTTGCTTCAAGTGCTTCCTTCCTCATATTTCAACTTTCCCCAATCCCATTCATATATGAGCACAATATAGGGAGCAATGGTTCCTGGAGTGTTTTATAATAAAGGGCGGTCAGCCCATCAGGGCCTGGACTTTTCCCATTTGGAGTATCCTGTATGGCTTTTCTTAGTTCCTGTACAGTCATAGGGGCATCTAACATGACTCTGTCTTCTTCCGTGATTTTTATTAAATTTGCCTCTTTTAAGAAAGTTTTACTGGCCTCACACTTACGACTAATAGATTCCTGAGAATTGTCTGCATTTATTGCACCATAGAACTCTTGAAATGCTTTCGCTATATCGCACGTTTTGTATTTAGTTTCCCCTGATTTGGTCTTGATCTTTTCAATATAATTGCTCGTTTTCTTTTTTTTCAGGGCCCTAGCAAGAAGCTTGCCCGGTTTGTTGCCATAGATGTATTTTTCTTTCTTAACCAAGTTATAGGTTTTACACGTTTCCTGTTCTAAAGAGGCCCTCAGCTCTTCTCTTCTTTTATGTAGGTTTATCCAAACCTCCCTCCCTCCTGATGCTTTGTGTTGTTGCTCTAGTTCTTGAATCTCTTTAATCAGAGTTAACCTTTTGTTTTTCAATCTCTTGTTTTTTTTTCCACCCCTACCATCATAAATATGCCCCTGATGTATGCTTTGTGGGCCTCTCATATTGTAGCTTCATTTACTTCCCCAGGTATATTTATTTTGAAGAACCACTCCAGCTCCTCCTTGATTCTCTTTAAGATATCTTTGTCTAGTAACAGGTCTTTGTTCAATCTCCACCCTGAGCCCTGTGTATCGATTTCTCCTATTTTTATTTGTAAGCTCACCGGTACATGATCGGAAAACGTCATATTTCCAATAGATGCCCCTGTGACATCTTCCAGCAACCTGTGTTCCACCAGGAAAAAGTCGAGTCTCGAGTACGTCGCATGCACGGGGGAGTAGTAAGTGTAGTCCCTTGTGTCGCCTTGCTGGGTCCTCCATACATCCACTAGCTGAAGCTGATGCAGCTTCTGTTTGAGTTTTCCTACCCATACTCCCCCCCTCCCCCGGACATGCGACGAACAATCCCTTTCGGGGTCTAAACACAAATTAAAATTCCCTGCCACAATAGCCTTCCCCATCCTAAATTCTTCGAATTTTGCCAGTATGCCCATTATTTTTCTGTGTGTATTTTTATTTGGCACATAGATGTTTGCAAGGGAGCATTTCGAGCCCTTAATTTTACCTTTCAGGAAGAGAAACCGACCCTCTGGGTCAGCTAATCCTTCCTCAAGTTCAAACCTAATCTCCCTGGCAAACCCTATGGCGACACCTCTTGCCCCTTTGATTGGTGAGTCACTGTAATACCAAACAGGGAAGTCTCTGGAAAAGATTTTTTGGTTCTTATTGACACTTAAATGTGTCTCTTGAAGCATTGCAACCTCAGCCTTCAAAAACTTTAGTTCCCCTAAAATATTAGCACGTTTTACGTAAGAGTTCAAGCCCCTAACATTATAAGAGACAATTTTTAAACTAGGCATCATCACTCACTCTCATTTGTTTTCTTCCTTCTGTGATGCAGGCTGCTAATACTATTATTTTAATTAATCCCTTCCTTACCCCACCCCCCCAACCTCCCAAAACCCATCATCTCCTACCCCCATCCCTTATCCCCTTTCCCCAAGCTTTTGGGAGTAGAGCGGGCCTCCACTGGGTCCAATACATAACCGTGGCCCCCCAATTCCTCCCGGCCACCCGGTTGTCCCCCAGAGGTTGAACTCGGGGTGGGATCCAATCGAGACCGCAGGTTTCCCACTGAGTATGGGGGGGTTGCCTGTCCCGAGCGTCCCTCCCGCACACCTCCCGCCCCCCCCGCCACCATCTCCCCCGCCCCCCCCACCAGCCCCGTAGGAGAGAACAGACTGCATATATGTCTATAATGAATCCCTACTAAGCCCCCAGGCTTTTTTTTTTTCGACCCTATGCTCTTTTAGCAATTAATACTGGTTTCCAGGTGGAACTCGGGGTGGGATCCTGGTTTCCCACCCCGAGTTCAACCTGGTTTCCAGGTTGAACTTGGGATGGGATCCAATCGAGACCGCAGGTTTCCCACTGAGTATGGGGGGGTTGCCTGTCCCGAGCGTCCCTCCCGCACACCTCCCGCCTCCCCCTGCCACCATCTCCCCCGCCCCCCCACCAGCCCCGTAGGAGAGAACAGACTGCATATATGTCTATAATGAATCTCTACTAAACCCCCAGGCTTTTTTTTTCGCCCCTATGCTCTTTTAGCAATTAATACTGGTTTCCAGGTGGGCAGATCTCCTGTTGGCTCCTGGTTGGCAGTTTTCTCCCACCAACCCGGGATCTCTATCTCAGGTATTCCTAGACGTTGGCAGAATTTTTGTGTTTCTTCCGGAAATCTCATCACGGCCATTTGGCCCTCTTTACGTCCAATTAGACAGGCAGGGAAGCCCCAGGAGTATTGGACTCCATGCGTTTTCAAGATTGCCAGGAGTGGTTTCAGAAGTCTTCTCCTGTTGAGGGTCTCTGCTGCGAGGTCCTGAAAAATATGCAAACTTGTTTCTCCATACTTTGCCTGCGAGTTTTTCCTTAAGTTGGAGTTGATCTGCTCTTTATCCAAGTAATTGTGGAATCGCGTGGAGCATCTCCCCTGATTTCCGGTGGTTTTCTGATCCTGTGAACTCTGTCCAGTTTTAATTTGCCGCTAGCTTCGATCGGGTTCAACAGGTCTTTAAAGATTACTTCCATTTTGTCCTGTAAATTCTCTGTTTCTCCTTGCGATTCCGGAAAACCTCTGATCCGGAGGTTTTTTCTTCTACTACGGTTCTCTTGGTCTTCCGATCTGTACCTTATGTTTCTTTGTTCGATCTGTATTGCTTCCATCTGGCGTTTCAAGTTTTGGATTTCTACTCCTTGCTTATCAACTATGGATTCTACTTCCTCCACTCTTTTTAGAGTGTGGCTCATGTTTTCGTGCACAATACTGATCTCTTCTTTGATTGAGGCCTCCAACCTAGCAAACATTTCTGCTATTTCTCCCTTGGTGGGGAGAAGTTTTTCCTGCTGGATCTCCACTGGCATTTCTGCACCTGCCTCACTGCCTGGGGGTCTTATTTCCACATCGGCCATTTGTCTTCTTGTTCCAGTTTTACCTGGGCGGTCTGGTGTTTTATTTTTGGCCCCTGTTGATTTACCCGGGCTTTCTTTGCTACCCTCATTCACCATATATTTCCTAATGGTGCCTGGGCTTGTGCTGGCTCTAGGTGGGTTTGCTGTGGCCCCTTTTGTTGATTTGCCTCTCATTTCTACCTACCTCTCAACCCCCTTGAGAGAGCAGAACAGTAGGGTAGGCAGATAAAAAAAATATAATAGACAAATGGTGGTGAGCATGATGTAAATTGTCTCTTCAACCTTTTCACAAGTCGCTCAATGTCCGCCAGAGAGCAATCCCCCTGCCCCAGCCACCCATAAATTATACTCCCACCTGCGCAGAAACCCCCAGCCCTAGGTGTATTGTATGAGGCTGAGAGAACTTTCTTTAAATGCTGCCCCAGGCGCTAAAGACTCCTGTTCCCCCCAAGACCCCCTAATGCAGAGTGTCCCCCCTGCTAAATCACACCTCCCTTTTTCACTCCTTCCTTTTCAGCAGGCCACCCTCAGTGTCATGCCCTGAGCCCAATATGACATACAATGCAAAACTTGTACACCACTTTAGCTGATTATTGCAATGATACTTGTGATAATAAATGCAGAGTGAATGCAGAGTAAAACTTAAGGCAGCAGTCCCATAGGAGGAGAGTTCTGTATGTTTTAAGAAGTAACTAATAGGTTACTTACCCTCCCTTCCAAATTTAGCATTGGCCAAAGTCTTATCCACCATGCGTCCTTTGTACTACTCCTTTAAGGCTCCTGGGGCTTTCTCCTGTGCTTGGGATTCCCTTTCATGCAGCTGTCACTTTCTTTCTTCATCTCCTGGTAAAGAGACGCTGTCTTCTCCTTCACAGATGGCTACGTGCCTGCACATCTCTCCCCAAACCCCTCTACAGGCCCTGCATACTCCAGCACGAGATGGGGAAGGCACGGCCGTCCCGGCCGAGCTCCAGACCGTGACAACCCTTCACCGCTGCTGGCTCGGGCGCACCGCTCCCACCGCCTTCACCCCTCACAGCCCACACCAGGGGCCGGGAGGAAGGATGAATGGACTGCAGGGACGGCAGGAACGGCAGGGACCGCACACAACGCGCTGCTCTCCGGGGAGATGCGGCGAGAGACTAGCGTGCGGTCCGTGAGCTCCTGGCGTGCATCACGGCTAGAGGGACGCCGAGCTCCCCGCACTCAGCAGCAGCAGCCTGACCTTGCCCACATCCGGCTCCTCCCTCCTCAGAGACTGAGGACATGATACAAAAGATGGTCAGAGACTGCAGACATGATGCAAGAGATGGTCAGAGACTGCAGACATGAATGGGTTGAAATTGCACTGCATCTGGGTCACATGTGAATTGCACAGAATGCACAGTGCATTCCTGGAACTCACACTTGGCTCCACTAACTTGCCTAGGATAGGGGCACTAGTTTGGGCACCTGGGGCAATTGTCCACATCTCTTGTGGCGTGCCTAGGGCCACCCCCTCTGTGGCAGACAGGATCTTTTTGATTTGGGGGAAGAGTATATGTGCTAGGGGGGTGATTTTGGAGGGTAGAAGACTTGTGCTTGGGGGTGGAGGGGGGGTGGATTTCATATCCAAGCCCCCTTGTAGCACAAGTCCTAATGTGCTCCTTAGCATATATCCTCTCCCCAAATCACTTGTCCCCCCTCTTCTTTATGCCCCCCTCCTCTGCAAATCTTACTTTAGATTAGTTGATTACAAACCTCAGACCAGCGCTGTCTCAGCACAGTGGTGTGCCTCCTCACTTCCTCCTCTGTGTACAGGAAAACATCACAGCAGGAGGAGGAGGAGGGGCATGTTCAGTTCGCTCCACTCTGCACTGTGTGTGTCAGAGGAAGCCGGGGAGAGATGCCAGCTGCCACACACACACAGGGGTTGAGTTACTAAAGGCAAAAAGACTGCGCACTTTGCAAAGTGCAGTTGCACTCTGCAAGTGCAGTTGTGCCAGAGCTTAGTAAATAAGCAGAAGCTCTGCTGACTTCCATCATCCAATCGTGCATGCAAAAATGCTGTTTTTTTAAATTTTCCTTACACAAGATTGTGTATTCTTTGCAAAGTGAAGCTTTACCTCATTTACTAAGCTCTGGAGCAACTGCACTTGCAGAGGGCAACTGCACTTTGCAAAGTGCACAGTCTATTTGACTTTAGCAAATCAACCCCACAGTGTTGTTCACAGCGTGTGGGAATGAAGACACCCTGCAAAAGCTGCAAGCATTCCGATACTCTGATTCGCTGGGACCCGTCCCGGCTAATTCACTGGGACGGTCCCGGCGAATCAGGGAGGTTGAGGTATGGCCAAATTAGGTGGACACAAGGCCCCTGGGAGCGGGAGGCCTTAGGCACCGCCTAATTTGTCTAATTAGAGAGCCTCCTTTGTTGGTGCTACATTAGAACCCATGACTGTACCTTGAAACTGTTGGACAAACTGATTATCAAAGACAAGATAGTTTCATTTGGGGGCTGTCTTTAAAAGCTGTAGCTTCTTGGTAGCATCAAGAAAGAATGGCCTCATAAATGCTCCCTTAAGCTGCAACAGTTGATCCAAATCAGTTCTTGTCATAATTGGATGATCTAAGGGGTTCTGAGGGTCGAATGTTCAGTAAGAAATAAAATAAAGGTGTTAAAAAGTATCTGATAATAGATTACCCACTAGGTTTAGTAGCAATGATCCCCATAGAGTGTGCCCATTCAAAAAAAAAAAAAACCTATCAATTTCATGCTTCAAACACTAGATAGGGTCACCAGATGGTTAACAGTAAATCATCTCATCTGGCAATTTACCTGATACTTATGCATGGTAATCTGTCTTATTTATCACAATGGTGCTTTTGACAGTTGGTTTTACGGTAATGGAATATTTACATGTAAAGAGTCTAAAGCAATTTTTTCATCATGAAAAAGTCCCAGTCACGTACCTCTTAAGTTATTGTTGCCAACTCAAACAATAAACAGTACACTGGACCATCTCTACAAAGGCTTCAACCACTTGTAAAGAAATAGGATAGACCAGGGATATGCAATTAGCGGACCTCTAGCTGTTGCAGAACTACAAGTCCCATGAGGCATAGCAAGACTCTGACAGCCACAAGCATGACACCCAGAGACAGAGGCATGATGGGACCTGTAGTTTTGCAACAGCGTCCGCTAATTGCATATCCCTGGGATAGACCAAGTTACACACTTTTAAATTAATAACTGGTAAAAAGATTTTTTGGTAAAGTTAAAGTAAGCCTTAAGTCTAAGCATTCTGAGGAATTTTTCTAATTCAATGTTGATGTCCACCCAAGTAGATAGGAACTGTTCAAAATGTGTCCTAGTAAATGTATTAAAGTAGTTAGGTAGTTACTACAATATTTGGGGGCCTTTTTGAGACCCCACACTGTTTTCCTTTTCTTTTCTTTTTTTTTTTACATGGTATCCCTCTTGACATCCATACCAGATCCTCATCAAGGATAAGGGTCTTGTATGGTATTTTATAGGGGGCCCATATCCTTGTGTGTGTGTGTTTGGGGGCTTATCTAGGATAAGGGTCTAAAATAGATGAAAGGAATCCCTGGTAATTTGTTTACAAACAAAAGTACAGTTCCCTGAGCTGGTAATTTAAACAAGCCCCTTTTTCTTTGTAAATTACAGTTTTGCTAAAGTAGATTGTATATATTGTAAAGATGCATCACTTCACAGGCAGGATACGGGCAAACCCCATGCATGTTATGCATAGGAATTATATCACTCCACCTATCGACCTGACAGTGGCTTGGAAGTGATGCAAGTACATGTCACCTACATAATTATCCCAGAAGTACCCGCCGGATGCCTTCCACCGTGAAGTGCACTCTGATGGAAAGCATTGCAAGACAGACCGCCCACACTTTCCCCATTCCCAGAATTCATCCCGGATGGGGATGGACAATCCTATCTGCAATTAGAGTGGGGACACGGGTTGGGAGAAACCACAGATGCAGCCCTCCAAAGGTACAAAAAAAAACCCCAATGAAAAAGGAAAAAGGGGGAGGTTGTTTTTGGTAACCAAAATTAAAAAATAAAATATAATATAATAATAAAAAAAGGGAAAAAATATTAGATTATATTTAATAATCAAAATGAAATCAAATAGATACCACTGTCGCTCCATGACTTTCTATTTACCGCCCCCAAAAAAGCTTACAATCTGCATAAATAATCTAAAATATCATTCATTAATTAACTATAATATAACATATAATAATTTTTAGGTCAGAACCTTGATGGCTTTGAAAGTTACAAATAATTCCAAATTAAACTATACAGAAAAAAAGGGAAAAAAGGAAAAAAAGAGGAAAAAGGAGAGACCCCTATAGTCGTTAACCCCTACTTCTACTCATCTTTTAAAAAGGGGGAAAAACAAATGTTTTCATTGAGCCCCGGAGGGATCATAGCTTCTAATGTAAAAATTCATTGGTCTTAATTTGTAAAACTTTGTTATCAATATCTCCAATGTAACCCATACCCATTCGCAGGGGGGGGATCTGGGGGCCCCCTTGTTAAAGGGGGCTTCCAGATCCTGATAAGCTCCCTGGTCGCAGACCTCCACAACCACCGGGAAAGGGTTGTGGGGATGGGGTCCTTGTTTTCATCAACAATGGGACCCCAAAGCACCCTCCCCATGTTGAGGGCATGTGGCCTGGTATGGATCAGTAGGGGGGACACTCTCTCTTCCCCCCTTTTTCCTGTGGCCTGCCAGGTTGCATGCTCGGATAAGGATCTGGTATGGATTTTGGGGGGATCCCATGCCAATTTTTTTATATTTTGGCATGGAGCTCCTCCTAAAATCTATACCAGACCCAAAGAGCCTGGTATGGAATGGGGAGGGGGGGAACCCATGCTGTTTTTTTTTTCTTAATTCTGTCATAGGGTTCCCCTTAACCACTTCAATGCACTATATTATATATTGTACACTATACTATACTGCATTATATATATACTACACTGACTGCACTATATACTCTGATCTTCAGTATATATACTATACAGACTGCACTATATACTCTGAACTGCAGTATATATACTATATGGGCTGCACTATATACTGAAAAATTGGGCCTCAGGTGTTGGTGTCATTTTTGCCAGTTTTAGAAAAACATTGCACGCAAAACTAGAGAAAAAAAAAAAAAAAACTTGTGAAGCAATTTTATATATCATAGTGGGGAACATTTAGGCCCCTTTCACATCAGCTTTCCGATCAGGTCCGCCTGTCAGTTTTTCAGTGGTCTGCCACTCCCCCAGGTACAGGTTGGTATATGATGGGGCACAACAAGTCCCCATCGCTACCCCCTGCACCTGGAGGTAGTGGGAGCCATTAAAAGTGAAGACATTATGATGTAAGATATATTCCAGGAGGGACAAAATGAACTTGTTATTTACTTGTTCACAGCTGCCACTCTCTAGTCATGGGGAATGGAGCTGTAAAGAGCCTCCACATCTATGGTAACCAGGTAGGCACCTTCAGGAACCACAAGGTTCTCTATAATTTTTAAAAATTGAATGGTATCTTTCATATAAGACTACAAACTGACAACATGCGGTTTAAGATGCTCATCAATGAGCCGACTGGCATTCTCACTAATGGACCCCCTGCCTGATATGATTGGTCTACCTGTAGGATTTTGAGCATCTTTATGGATTTTGGGCAATGAATAAAAGGTAGGTACTTTAGGGAAACTGGTTCTGATATATTCCCATGTAGTCTTGTTGATCACATTATTGGAATAGGCCTGGTCAACTAGATGTTAGTACTTTAAATTAAATTTTTCAACAATGTCTTTAGTTATCCATCTTTACCAATTCTTGTTTTTTAGAATTTTGGAACACATGGCAACATACTGGGTATTGTCCATAAGGACAATGTTGCCCCCTTTGTCCACCTGCTTGATTGTAATAGCAGTATTATCACTTAAAGATTTTAAAGCCTGTTTTTCTGATATGCTGATGTTTGCTGGTCTAGTGGAGTGGACATGAAGTTTATCGATCTCCCCATTGACCAACTTCAGAAAAGTGGCAATATTTGAATTTGAACTGGGGGGTGGAAATAGTGCAGATTTTTTCTTAAGTTTAGATCCAGAGGGTAGGTCTTGGGCAGTACCCAATACAGCTTCCTGTGATAGGGAAATGACACTAGGTAGATCGATACAATCAATCAAGTCCCTAGTGTTGCTTTCCTCTAACAGAGAAACCAGCTGGTCAAGGGCTCTATTTTCACTCGGAGTGAGATCAGCTTGCCCCTCTGGTTTTTTCTATGAAAAGTTTTTTCTATGTTACAATTGGGATGTTCCCATCTGTAACCTTCTTCCATTTTGGAAAGTAGACACCCCAAGCTATTTGCTGAGAGGCATGTTGAGTATTTTGCAGATCTCACTTTTTGTCACAAAGTTTTGAAAATTGAAAAAAGAAAAAGAAAATATATTTTCCTTTTCTTTTTTCATTTTCCAAAACAAATGAGAGCTGCAAAATACTCACCATGCCTCCCAGCAAATAGCTTGGGGTGTCTACTGTCCAAAATGGGGTCATTTGGGGGGGGGGGGGGTTTGTGCTATCTTGACATTTCAGGGCCTCCCAAACTGTGATAGGTAGTGAGGAGTGAAAATACAATTTTACGCCATTAGTAAGCCAGAAGGCAGTGCTTGGTTTTCGGGGTCCTGTACGCGGCTAGGCTCCCAAAAAGTGCTACACATTTGGTATTCTCGTACTCAGGAGAAGCACCACAATGTATTTTGGGGTGTAATTTCACATATGTCCATGGAATGTTTGAGCAATATATCATTTAGTGACAACTTTGTGGGAAAAAAAAATATTGTAATTTTCCTGAAACTTGTGGCAAAGTATAAATTATTCCATGGACTCAATATGCCTATCAGCAAATAGCTTTCCAAAAAGAGGTAATTCGGAGGGGTTTTTACCTGTCCTGCACAACATTAGAAGCTTATGCCACACATCACCCACTCTTCTAACCACTTTCTGACACTTTTTGTTTACAAGAAAAATATAATTTTTTTGCTAGAAAATTACTCTAAACCCCCAAACATTATATATTTTTTATAGCAAAGGCCCTACAGATTAAAATGGTGGGTGTTGCAAAAAAAAATTCACACAGTATTTGCACAGCGAAATTTCGAATGCAATTTTTTTAAATTTTAATGCACTAAAACACACTGCATTGCCCAAATGCTCGGTATATTATAAAAGATGATCTTATGCCGAGTACATAGATACCAAACATGACATGCTTTAAAATTTCAACCGTGCAGCAGCGACAAACTACATACCGATGCTTGTCTTTGCGTGCGAGCACGGGGGGACAGGGATGCATTTTTTTTATTATTAGTATTTATTTTGCTTTTTTTATTTTATTTTTACACTGTTCTTTTCATTTTTATTTTTTTATCATTTTTATTGTTATCACAGAGAATGTAAATATGCCCTGTGATAGCAATAGGTAGTGACAAGTACTCTTTTTTTTAAAAAATGGGGTCTATTAGACTCTAGATCTCTCCTCTGCCCTCAAAGCATCTGACCACACCAAGATTGGTGTGATAAGATGCTTTCCCAATTTCCCAATGGCGCTGTTTATATTCGGCGAAACCGAAGTCATGAAATGCTCGTAGCTTCGGTTTCTTAGGCCAAAGAGATGATTGGAGCTGTTCTGATCTTTGATCAGTTCTATGGTCAGCTGGCGGAACCAACATCTGCATTATCAGGTTCCCTGATGGGACAGGAGAGCCCGAGAAAACAAAGAAAAGCGACGGGAGGGGGTGGGGAGGGGTTGACATTCCCTCCCTCTGCTTGTAAAAGCAGTCTAGCGGCTAATCAGCTGCTAGGATTTCTTTTACATGAAAGCCGACCGCTGGCTGAAAAGAATGATACTAAGATGATACCTAAACCTGCATTCTGGTATAACCACTCAAAGTCCAGCAACATACCAGTACATTGCTGGTCCTTTTTGGGTATATATTGTAATGTTCTTTTTTTTCATGCAGCCTGTGGGCTGAATGAAAAAAGGATATTGATCAGTGGGTATGCCCACCTGTAAGAGAACTGGTAGTGTGCGCCTGGCGCGCACTCGTGCGCATGTGCGATCACGGGCAACTACGGACCCTCCTGAATACCAGGGTGCATGCGCGTACGCAATGGACGGCATGCACAAGCAGGAGCACGTCCCTAACTCCAATTGGCACCAGATGACCTATTTAAAGGGCGCCTTGACTCTTTAATAAACCCTGTTTAACCACTTGCAGACCGCCTCACAACGATGTACGTCAGCAGAATGGCACGAGCAGGCAGAATCACGTACCTGTACATAATCTGCCTCCCGCGGGCGAGGGGTCCGATCGGACCTCCCCGACGCCCGAGGCGGTCGGCATATCTCCCCCGGCGATCGGAGGTGAGGGGGAGGCCATCCATTTGTGGCCCCCCCTTGCGATTGCTCTCAGCCAATGGGATCATTCCCCTGCCTCTGTATAGTACACAGAGGCAGAGGAAATGATGTCATCTCTCCTCGGCTCGGTATTTTCCGTTCCAGCGCAGAGGAGAGAAGACTGCAATGTGAGTGCACAACACACACACATACAGTAGAACATGCCAGGCACACAATACACCCCCTTTACCCCCCGATCCCCCCCGATCGCCCCCCAATCACCCATCCCCCTGTCACACTGACACCAGTTTTTTCTGATTACTGCATTGGTGTCAGTTTGTGACAGTTAGTGTGATAGGGCAATTAGTGTTAGCCCCCTTTAGGTCTAGGCTACCCCCCTAACCCCCCCTAATAAAGTTTTAACCCCTTGATCACCCCCCCATCGCCAGTGTCACTAAGCGATCATTTTTCTGATCGCTGTATTAGTGTCACTGATGACGCTAGTTAGGGAGGTAAATATTTAGATTCGCCGTCAGCGTTTTATAGCGTCAGGGACCCCCATATACTACCTAATAAATGTTTTAGCCCCTTGATTGCCCCTAGTTAACCCTTTCACCACTGATCACCGTATAACCGTTACGGGTGACGCTGGTTAGTTCGTTTATTTTTTATAGTGTCAGGGCACCTGCCGTTTATTACCTAATAAAGGTTTAGCCCCCTGATCACCCGGCGGTGATATGCGTTGCCCCAGGCAGCGTTAGATTAGCGCCAGTACCGCTAACACCCACTCACACAGCATATGCCTCCGTTAGTGGTATAGTATCTGAACGGATCAATATCTGATCCGATCAGATCTATACTAGCTTCCCCAGCAGTTTAGGTTTCCCAAAAACGCAGTGTTAGCGGGATCAGGCCAGATACCTGCTAGCACCTGTGTTTTGCCCCTCCGCCCGGCCCAGCCCACCCAAGTGCAGTATCGATCGATCACTGACACTTACAAAACACTAAACGCATAACTGCAGTGTTCGCAGAGTCAGGCCTGATCCCTGCGATCGCTAAAAGTTTTTTTGGTAGCATTTTGTTGAACTGGCAAGCACCAGCCCCAGGCAGCGTCAGGTTAGTGCCAGTAGCGATAACACCCATGCACGCACCGTACACCTCCCTTAGTGGTATAGTATCTGAACGGATCAATATCAGATCCGATCAGATCTATACTAGCATCCCCAGCAGTTTAGGGTTCCCAAAAATGCAGCGTTCGCAGAGTCAGGCCTGATCCCTGTGATCGCTAACAGTTTTTTTGGTAGTGTTTTGGTGAACTGGCAAGCACCAGCGGCCTAGTACACTCCGGTCATAGTCAAACCAGCACTGCAGTAACACTTGGTGACTTGGTGAGTCCCATAAGTGCAGTTCAAGCTGGTGAGGTGGCAAGCACAAGTAGTGTCCCGCTGCCACCAAGAAGAAGACAAACAAGCATTTTATCACACCGATCTTGGTGTGGTCAGATGCTTTGAGGGCAGAGGAGAGATCTAGGGTCTAATAGACCCCAATTTTTCAAAAAAGAGTACCTGTCACCCATCACCTATTGCTATCATAGGGGATATTTACATTCCCTGAGATAACAATAAAAATGATTAAAAAAAAATGAAAGGAACAGTTTAAAAATAAGATAAAAAAGCAAAAAAAAAAAGCACCCCTGTCCCCCCCTGCTCTCGCGCTAAGGCGAACGCAAGCGTCGGTCTGGCTTCTAACGTAAACAGCAATTGCACCATGCATGTGAGGTATCACCATGAGGGTCAGATCGAGGGCAGTAATTTTAGCAGTAGACCTCCTCTGTAAATCTAAAGTGGTAACCTGTAAAGGCTTTTAAAGGCTTTTAAAAATGTATTTATTTTGTTGCCACTGCACGTTTGTGCGCAATTTTAAAGCATATCATCAAACATTTGGGTAATATAGTGTGTTTTAGTGCATTAAAATTAAAAAAAGTGTGTTTTTTCCCAAAAAAATGCATTTGAAAAATCGCTGCGCAAATACTGTGTGAAAAAAAAAATGAAACACCCACCATTTTAATCTATAGGGCATTTGCTTTAAAAAAAATATATAATGTTTGGGGGTTCAAAGTAATTTTCTTGCAAAAAAAAAAAAAATTTTCATGTAAACAAAAAGTGTCAGAAAGGGCTTTGTCTTCAAGTGGTTAGAAGAGTGGGTGATGTGTGACATAAGCTTCTAAATGTTGTGCATAAAATGCCAGGACAGTTCAACCCCCCCAAATGACCCCATTTTGGAAAGTAGACACCCCAAGCTATTTGCTGAGAGGCATGTCGAGTCCATGTAATATTTTATATTGCGGGAGACAAATTTTTTTTTTTTTGCACAAAGTTGTCACTAAATGATATATTGCTCAAACATGCCATGGGAATATGTGAAATTACAACCCAAAATACATTCTGTTGCTTCTCCTGAGAAAGGGGATACCACATGTGTAAGACTTTTTGGGAGCCTAGCCTAGCCCTAGTCCGGGACCCCGAAAACCAAGCACCGCCTTCAGGCTTTCTAAGGGTGTAAATTTTTGATTTCACTCTTCACTGCCTATCACAGTTTCGGAGGCCATGGAATGCCCAGGTGGCACAAACCCCCCCAAATGACCCTATTTTGGAAAGAAGACACCCTAAGCTATTTGCTGAGAGGTATAGTGAGTATTTTGCAGACCTCACTTTTTGTCACAAAGTTTTAAAAATTGAAAAAAGAAAAAAAAATGTTTTTTCTTGTCTTTCTTCATTTTCAAAAACAAATGAGAGCTGCAAAATACTCACCATGCCTCTCAGCAAATAGCTTGGGGTGTCTACTTTCCAAAATGGGGTAATTTGGGGGGGGGTTGTGCCATCTGGGCATTTTATGGCCTTCAAAACTGTGATAGGTAGCGTGGAGTGAAATCAAAAATTTACGCCCTTAGAAATCCTGAAGGCAGTGATTGGTTTTCGGGGCCCCGTATGCGGCTAGGCTCCCAAAAAGTCCCACACATGTGGTATCCCCATACTCAGGAGAAGCAGCTGAATGTAGTTTGGGGTGCAATTCCACATATGCCCATGGCCTGTGTAAGCAATATATCATTTAGTGACAACTTTTTGTAATTTTTTTTTTTGTCATTATTCAATCACTTGGGACAAAAAAAATAATATTCAAAGAGCTCAACATGCCTCTCAGCAATTTCCTTGGGGTGTCTACTTTCCAAAATGGGGTCATTTGGGGGGGTCTGTACTGCCCTGCCATTTTAGCACCTCAAGAAATGACATAGGCAGTCATAAACTAAAAGCTGTGTAAATTCCAGAAAATGTACCCTAGCTTGTAGATGCTATAACTTTTGCGCAAACCAATAAATATACGCTTATTGACATTTTTTTTACCAAAGACATGTGGCCGAATACATTTTGGCCTAAATGTATGACTAAAATTGAGTTTATTGGATTTTTTTTATAACAAAAAGTAGAAAATATTTTTTTTCAAAATTTTCAGTCTTTTTCCATTCATAGCGCAAAAAAATAAAAACCGCAGAGGTGATCAAATACCATCAAAAGAAAACTCTATTTGTGGGAAGAAAAGGACGCAAATTTCATTTGGGTACAGCATTGCATGACCGCGCAATTAGCAGTTAAAGCGACGAAGTGCCAAATTGTAAAAAGTGCTCTGGTCAGGAAGGGGGTAAATCCTTCCGGGGCTGAAGTGGTTAAACCTGCATGATACCCATTGCTGATCCCAGCTTTCACTGACTCTGCTTTGGGACTCTGATGTAATCTGACTACTGGTTCCTGATTCCGGCTTCCACCTGACCCTGCTCCTGCTTAATGCCTTGTACCTTGCTGCCCGCCTGTTACCGAACCTGGCTACCCTCACGACTCTGCTTTTGTCTGCTGTCCAGCTCCAACACTGCCTCTGGATACCTGTGCTGGCTCCCTATCATCTCAGTTCTCCTGAGTCCAATATCCTCCTGTCTCCTGACCACAGGAAGTTCTGGCAAGCCACAAAACCTGGACCTGCAACTTGATTGGAGTGCCTCTTTAATATCAGCTGAGCTACTGAGCTTCATTCCAGCTCCCTACCTGTTGTCCTGCCTGTGCCACCAAGCCTACAACTTCAACCGCAAGTTCTGCAAGCAACATTCCCTGGCTCTCTTGTTCCTCCTGTCCCCAGCCACCATCTGTTCCACCTTCAGTGGGGCTTGGGTCGGAGATACAAGGGAGGCCAACCTCATCATATCAGACTCCTATCAGGTACGTGACACCACTAGGGATGAGCCGAACACCCCCCTGTTCGGTTCGCACCAGAACATGCGAACAGGAAAAAAGTTCGTTCGAACATGCGAACACCGTTAAAGTCTATGGGACACGAACATGAATAATCAAAAGTGCTAATTTTAAAGGCTTATATGAAAGTTATTGTCATAAAAAGTGTTTGGGGACCTGGGTCCTGCCCCAGGGGACATGGATCAATGCAAAAAAAAGTTTTAAAAACGGCCGTTTTTTCAGGAGCAGTGATTTTAATAATGCTTAAAGTCAAACAATAAAAGTGTAATATCCCTTTAAATTTCGTACCTGGGGGGTGTCTATAGCATGCCTGTAAAGGGGCGCATGTTTCCTGTGTTTAGAACAGTCTGACAGCAAAATGACATTTTGAAGGAAAAAACTCATTTAAAACTACTCGCGACTATTGCATTGCCGACAATACACATAGAAGTTCATTGATAAAAACGGCATGGGAATTCCCCAAAGGGGAACCCCGAACCAAAATTAAAAAAAAAAAATGACGTGGGAGTCCTCCTAAATTCCATACCAGGCCCTTCAGGTCTGGTATGGATATTAAGGGGAACCCCGGCCAAAATTAAAAAAAAAAATGACGTGGGGTTCCCCCTAAATTCCATACCAGACCCTTCAGGTCTGGTATGGATTTTAAGGGGAACCCCGCGCCAAAAAAAAAAAAAAAAACGGCGTGGGGTCCCCCCAAAAATCCATACCAGACCCTTATCCGAGCACGCAACCTGGCAGGCCGCAGGAAAAGAGGGGGGGACGAGAGTGCGGCCCCCCCTCCCTCCTGAACCGTACCAGGCCACATGCCCTCAACATTGGGAGGGTGCTTTGGGGTAGCCCCCCAAAACACCTTGTCCCCATGTTGATGAGGACAAGGGCCTCATCCCCACAACCCTGGCCGGTGGTTGTGGGGGTCTGCGGGCGGGGGGCTTATCGGAATCTGGAAGCCCCCTTTAACAAGGTGACCCCCAGATCCCGGCCCCCCCCTGTGTGAAATGGTAAGGGGGTACATAAGTACCCCTACCATTTCACGAAGAAAGTGTCAAAAATGTTAAAAATGACAAGAGACAGTTTTTGACAATTCCTTTATTTAAATGCTTCTTCTTTCTTCTATCTTCCTTCATCTTCTGGTTCTTCTGGTTCTTCTGGCTCTTCTGGTTCTTCCTCCGGCGTTCTCGTCCAGCATCTCCTCCGCGGCGTCTTCTGTCTTCTTCTCCTCGGGCCGCTCCGCACCCATGGCATGGGGGGGAGGCTCCCGCTCTTCTCTTCTTCTTTTCTTCTCTTCTTCTCTTCTTCATTTTCTTATC
This sequence comes from Aquarana catesbeiana, assembly GCF_042186555.1. NCBI lineage: Eukaryota > Metazoa > Chordata > Amphibia > Anura > Ranidae > Aquarana > Aquarana catesbeiana. The sequence continues at coordinate 271,545,300 of NC_133328.1, read as the reverse complement.
CGGGCCGCTCCGCAATCCATGCTGGCATGGAGGGAGGCTCCCGCTGTGTGACGGCGCTCCTCGTCTGACAGTTCTTAAATAACGGGGGGGGCGGGGCCACCTGGTGACCCCGCCCCCCTCTGACGCACGGTGACTTGACGGGACTTCCCTGTGGCATTCCCCGTGACGTCACAGGGAAGTCCCGTCAAGTCACCGTGCGTCAGAGGGGGGCGGGGTCACCGGGTGTCCCCGCCCCCCCGTTATTTAAGAACTGTCAGACGAGGAGCGCCGTCACACAGCGGGAGCCTCCCTCCATGCCAGCATGGATTGCGGAGCGGCCCGGAGAAGAAAAGAAGAAAAGAAGAAGAGAAGAAGAGAAGAAAAGAAGAAGAGAAGAGCGGGAGCCTCCCCCCCATGCCATGGGTGCGGAGCGGCCCGAGGAGAAGAAGATAGAAGACGCCGCGGAGGAGATGCTGGACGAGAACGCCGGAGGAAGAACCAGAAGAGCCAGAAGAACCAGAAGAACCAGAAGATGAAGGAAGATAGAAGAAAGAAGAAGCATTTAAATAAAGGAATTGTCAAAAACTGTCTCTTGTCATTTTTAACATTTTTGACACTTTCTTCGTGAAATGGTAGGGGTACTTATGTACCCCCTTACCATTTCACACAGGGGGGGGCCGGGATCTGGGGGTCACCTTGTTAAAGGGGGCTTCCAGATTCCGATAAGCCCTCCACCCGCAGACCCCCACAACCACCGGCCAGGGTTGTGGGGATGAGGCCCTTGTCCTCATCAACATGGGGACAAGGTGTTTTGGGGGGCTACCCCAAAGCACCCTCCCAATGTTGAGGGCATGTGGCCTGGTATGGTTCAGGAGGGAGGGGGGGCCGCACTCTCGTCCCCCCCTCTTTTCCTGCGGCCTGCCAGGTTGCGTGCTCGGATAAGGGTCTGGTATGGATTTTTGGGGGGACCCCACGCCGTTTTTTTTTTTTTTTTTTGGCGCGGGGTTTCCCTTAAAATCCATACCAGACCTGAAGGGTCTGGTATGGAATTTAGGGGGAACCCCACGTCATTTTTTTTTTTAAATTTTGGCCGGGGTTCCCCTTAATATCCATACCAGACCTGAAGGGCCTGGTATGGAATTTAGGGGGACTCACACGTCATTTTTTTTTTTTAATTTTGGTTCGGGGTTCCCCTTCGGGGAATTCCCATGCCGTTTTTATCAATGAACTTCTATGTGTATTGTCGGCAATGCAATAGCCGCGAGTAGTTTTAAATGAGTTTTTTCCTTCAAAATGTCATTTTGCTGTCAGACTGTTCTAAACACAGGAAACATGCGCCCCTTTACAGGCACACTATAGACACCCCCCAGGTACGAAATTTAAAGGGATATTACACTTTTATTGATTGACTTTAAGCATTATTAAAATCACTGCTCCTGAAAAAACGGCCGTTTTTAAAACTTTTTTTTGCATTGATCCATGTCCCCTGGGGCAGGACCCAGGTCCCCAAACACTTTTTATGACAATAACTTGCATATTAGCCTTTAAAATTAGCACTTTTGATTTCTCCCATAGACTTTTAAAGGGTGTTCCGCGGCATTCGAATTTGCCGCGAACACCCCAAATTGTTCGCTGTTCGGTGAACTTGCGAACAGCCAATGTTCGAGTCGAACATGAGTTCGACTCGAACTCGAAGCTCATCCCTAGACACCACCATTAGAATACCACCCTTCATCCACCCACTTCTAATGATGGGCATACATGCACCATTTTTTCTTTTTCTATGTTAGTGAAATCACCTCCTCAGCGCTAGATTCGCTGATTTACGTATCGTGAGATTACAGCTGTTGCTGTCAAGATAAATAAATCAGTGCTGCAGCTGAATGGTGTACCTGAAAAGCAAACAATGGTAACAATAAAACATTACTTCAATAAAATAACAATCTGTGCCAAAAAAAGCATAAAAAATACTGTATATTCCAAAGCATGGGGCAATCCGCCCCTAATGTTAGGGGTAAATCACCCCTCCACCCCTGCCCCCATGCTTTGACATATATGCTCTTTTTTTTTTTTAAACTGTGATGGTGAAATCACCTCCTACAGTGCTGGAGTCACTGATTTACGGATTGTGGGAGCAAACGCTGTTGCTGTCAAGATAAATAAATCAGTGCTGCAGATGAATGGCGTACCTGAAAACAAAAAAATGGTTAACAATAAAAATCAGTAAACAGTAAAGTATAAAAGAATTACATACCTGCAAAGCAAACATAATAAAACATAGTAACAATAAAACATTGCAGTTAAGCTTAGAATACAGTAAAAAAGAGCAGAACAATAGAGAAAGAGAGAACAATAAAACAACATCTATTTTTGGCTTTTTTATTTTATATATATTTTTTTGTTTTTATTTACACTTTTATTTGTAACTGTAATGGTTCGGTTCCAGGTTTGGGTCTAAATTTACTGGTACAACTAGTTGAGACTCACAGAAAAAATGAGCATCCGACTGTCAGCGACTGCTTCAAACACTACCAAAAAACTGTTAGCATTCATAGGGATCAGGCCTGACTCTGCGAATGCTGCAGTTATGTGTGTTGTGTTTTATGTAAGTGACAGTGATTGATTGATACTGCACTTGGGTGGGCTGGGCTGGCCTGGGCAGAGGGGCTAAACACAGGTGCTCGCAAGTATCTGGGCTGATCCTGCTAATGCTGCATTTTTGGGAACCCTTAACTACTGGGGATGCTAGTATAGATCTGATCAGATATTGATCCGTTCAGACACTATCCTACTAAGGGAGGTGTATGATGCGTGCGTGGGTGTTAGTGCTACTGGCACTAATCTGATGCTGACTGGGGCGACGCAGAACCTAACTGAAACTAAAACTAAACTGGTGATCGGGGGGTTAAACCTTTATTGGGTAATATACGGTGGGTGCCCTGACGCTATAAAAAACAAACTGACTAATTATAATTACCCATAACACTAATACAGTGATCACTGGTGACAGGGGGTGAAAGGGTTAACTAGGGGGCAATCATGGAGTTAAAACCTTTATTAGGTAGTATATGGGGGTACCTGACGGTGAAACTAATCAACTAACTGGCTAACCCATGACACTAATACAGTGATCAGAAAAAAGATCTATTAGTGACACTGGTAACAGGGGGGAAAGGGTTAACTGGGGGGAGATCAATGGGTTAAGCCTTTATTAGGGGGTTTATGGGGTACCCTAGACCTACCTGGGACCTACTACTAACTGCCCTAACACTTATTACAGTCACAAATGACACCAATGCAGTGATCAGTGAAAAATTTGACAACTGCAATTGGTGACATAGTGACAGGGAGTGAAGGGGTTAACTGGGGGGTGATCGGGGGGTGACAAGTGTACCTATGTGTACTGGTGTTAGTGTAGTGTTGTGCAACTCACGTTTAGATGTCCTCTCTCCTCTATGGAACCGAAAAGAGTTCCACGAGGGGAGATGACATCACTTCCCCTGCCTGTGTTTACACTTACAGGCAGGGGAAGCATTTTCATTCAACAGAACCGATCAGCAGGTCCAGGCCAGAAACCATTGGCCTGGACCTGAAGATTGATTGATTCTGGAATGAATCCGAATGCCGCAGGCACAGGGGGGGGCGCAGGAGCGAGGGACGCCCATTTGCGCACCCGTGCCATTCTGACGACGTATATCAGCGTGCAGCAGTCAGCAAGTGGTTAAGCTTGAACAATAAAACCTGGAAGCTGATTGATTTTTATGCAGAGCTGCACCAGATTGTGCACTCTCCAGTTTTTGTAAATCTCCCCCAATGTGTGTGCGTGTGTAGTTGCCTTTTAGTTTTCTTCTATCTAGGGTCAAGCAGGTTTGAACATTTATAGATTTTTTTTCCATATTTACAGAATTAGGAATTGCAAGATATAATGTATTCTTCTGACAGAGAGGACTTCTTTTTCACTGTAAATTCTCAGAGTAAACTGCCACAGAAGTTTATTCTTTAACATATCTACAACTCAGAAATGAAATCCAACTGACAAGAGGCAGCCTTTACATCTTCTAAAAGATACACATTGTTTTGAAAATGTCAGTCATTTAAAAGTCAAAAATCTTTATTTACTAAAAAGTAGACAGGATTTATCTTGCACTGATTAATGAGAAAAGAGCTGACCTCAGATACAATTGAAGTAATTCAGTTCTCAAACAGCCAACAAATGCATATGTAACCAAATATACCAGTTCTAACAGTAAAGCGGCCTGTCAGCTACTTCATCTATCAGCACCTGTTCAGGCCATCAAATGAAGACAGCAGGATATGTACCAAGGTAAAGCATGTCAGGGGGATTTAGATGGAAGCCAAAGCCAGTCATTCTCTTCCTTCATTGATAAGAAAATGAACATAAAAGAGATAGCTACCGCTCCCAGAGGTAGTATCAATAGCTAGCTGTTGCCAACAAAAGGTACTGAAATGTTCAACAATCCCAGCAATCCAAGGCACATGGACAAAATAGATCAGATTTAGTTAATTATAACTTTAAAAAAAAAAAAAAATATATATATATACATATATATATATATATATAATATTACATCAAAGCATACATTTGCAAATCTTTACAATCATTATTAAGTGTAAACAAAATTATCTGTATTTTTCACTATAATCATTACTAGTGTGCATGTGTGTTTTGTGGTAATGTTAATAAATCTAAGTTTGTTTATTAGTTACAAGCTTGTCCAAACAGTATTCAAAGCTGATGTATCTGATTTAGTAGAGATTAAGATTTAAGTCTCTTTGCTTCCACATGGATACATTGTTATATACACATTACAGAGATATCGATAAAAGATATAATTTTAGTCTGTGAAGAATTACAGAATGTAATAGGCCTGCAGTGTTTAAAATGTTTCATTATTTATAGAGAAAAACTTTGTTGCATTTTACAATTTGCATACGCAGCTTAATAATGTTGTGTGTATGCACACTATTGCAAAACCTCAGTTTTACAGTTTGATAACTTGCAGTGTGTCAGTAAAGAAACACAAACATGGGATTGCAATAAATACAAAATTTGTTATGTACAAAACTGTGTACAAAACATACAAAACTGTGCTATGCATTCTCTAATTATGTGACATATATTTTCTTAATAATCTTGATGTAAATTCTACAAGATAACATGTGATTAGAATAGACAATAACAATATTATACAATAACTTTATGGTGTCCGTACCATTTCTAAAGTCCTTCCTTGCCAGCCAAAATAAAAATCTCCATTGAGATGTAAGATATCACTATTATGAGTATACTGGTGGTAGCTAAAAAATATATTGATATTGTTAACAAAATGATGATGTAAATTTGGGCTTAATTCTACACAGTCCTCCTCCCTATTTCAGAACTTTCAGTAGTCAATCTTTAATATTGTCACAGTCATGGGCTTTCCTTTGGTAGTGGAAATTACATCTGGCTTTACTCTGAAGAAAAGAAGCTCATTGTAACTGAATAGACACTGGAGTTGTGTGGAAATGCCTTTTTTTAAAAAAAAAGCTAGAATATAATGTTTCTGTGTGGTGGGAGGAAAGCTCTAATAGCACTGCAATTATTATTGCTGTATTATTATGTATAGTGGTGGCGTGAGTAGAATGTACTTATCCTTCTTTGCCTCATCCACTTATGAGATTAAGCATTTCTTTTTATTTCAATAAATGTTTTATTTGAAGTTGCTTCCATGCTTGCATCAAGGTTATCTTGGCACCTAGCAGTAAGTGAGTAAGTTTTAGGAGGGGCTTCAAGCATCCGAATGGCTTGCTATTCAGCAAGGCAATTTGGGGAGTTTTAGGATTGCAAGGCAGGTGAGCAAATGAAAAACTATATTCCAGAAGCCCCTAATATGTGGGCATTCCCATCAAGTGTGAAATAAAGAACCCACATGGCCACATCCCCTGAAAAAAGAGGAGACAAGCTGGGAAAAATTATTGCCAGTCAGGAGGGAACCTGGTTCCAGTAAGTGAATAATTTGACACTCGCTTCCATAAGAGAGATATTCACTATTCCTTTAAAGGACCTGTGAAATAAACTATACCATGTGTCAACCTCCCAGCTGGTTTTCAAGTCCCTCTCCCAACTCAGTGCATGTGAGGGTTTTTCAGAGGCCTCTGCTAAAGCTGTGTAAATTAAAGAGATACCACCCTTCTGGTCCAGGACTCCAGCGCACCACTGCTCATAAGCCATGATACGCAGGGGATCTGGTTTGGAGCTCCAAAGTGAGAGGATAAAATGTCTAATTTGGTGCAGTTTGAACCAGATTGGGGCATCTCCAATTTGTTAGTGTAATGGGACACCGTCAAAGGGCCCAAAGAGGAAAGGAAATGTCCGATTCTGAATAGCCCCTTGTTCGTCCAACCTGGTCTATGCATCACACATCCCTAAGATGTTAGTTCCCCTAATTTTTAACAGCCTGCCTTTTCCCCGTTTCAAATACCTGTGCAGATCCTTTGCTTGCTGCCTCGTTTGACCACATTTCTACCTTCTATGTTAACTGACCCTGGCCTGTTTACCAATGATGCCTCTGTCTGCCGTTTTTGATTGCTTCTAAACCATGTGTCTACCTTCCACGTTATCTAACCCTGGCCTGTTTACCAACGATGCCTCTGCCTGCTGTCTGGATTGTTTCTAAACCACGTTTATGCCTTCCACGTGCACTGACCTCGGCCTGTGAATCGACCATGTTTTTTGCCTGTCACTTGGACTGATTTTTGCCCTGCTACTGTAGTACACAGGGGTCTCACATATTTGAAGAGGGATCAGAAGAGTTTTCTGAGTAGAGAAAAACAGCTTTTGGTTTTCTCTTGGTTTTGTAATTCTTAAAACAGGGTCTGGAGGCTTCAAAGGGTGAGATCATTTGGGTGAAAGAAGCCTCTACCCCTGTCCCCATTCTTTCCTGACCGAGGCCCTAAGCTTGATGTTCGTGCCTGCTGTCTGGACCAATAATTTGGCTGTGCTGACCATATCACTGCCTTCTGCCTGTAATGACCTAGAACTTTATGGACCATGTTCCTCCCTGCTGCCTAGACAATTCATTTTGCTGCTTCTGACAGTGTCCCTGCCTGCTACCTGGACCAATGCTTTGGCTGTGCTGACAGTATCTGCCTGCTGTCTGTACTGACTATGGACAGTATTCCTGCCTGCTGCCTGGATGATTCCTGACCACGTCCCTGCCTGCTGCCTGGACCAAAACCACAGGTAATCTTTTGTTTACCATTTTCTCAGCAGAATGTATTTTGAGGTGTAATTGGTATGTACATGCTATGTGTCAGAAATATGAAGGGTCTTCATAAATGCAATAGGTTGTCAGGAAACCATACGATTAAACAATACTTCCCAGGCGCATGCACGGAGCCTGGAAGATGGCGGCTTGAGCCAGGAGCTCCTCACCACCCCAGCCCAGCGGAGCCTTTCAATCCACATACAGCACTCCGGGAGCGGAGCCATCGCTAGCCACAGCACCCCCAGACACCTGGGCATCCCCCCATATGCCCGGTACTGCAGTACGGAAGGCCGGAGGATCCAAGATGGCGGCCACAACGAGGCATCATGCTTACAGCGCTGAGGACAACACTGATGGGAGGCTGCAGCTACCATGCAGTATACCCCCCTGGTACATGTGAGTATCCAGCAGGTCCTGACATCGTCCCCGGCCTCCACAGAATCGCTGATAAGCCACTCCATGGAGGACTATGCCCTCTCCCCTATGGGGCCTAACATGGCCAGCCATGCTGACACACTCCATGCTGATTCCCTGGCTGCAGCCTCAGCCTTTTCAGTAGCTGACTTGTACCAGAAACTGTCAGACCTCCTTGACAGGGGTTTAGCCCAATCTGCAGCTAAGATAACAGGAGACTTAAAGGCAGACTTTCAGAATCTTGGCACTAGAATTGAAGCTATTGAAAATAAGCTGGAGCAAACGATCGTGACTACAATCAAAACTCAGATCACATGCACATACTACAGGAACAATTGGATGTGGCCATGTCCAGGATCAATGATTTGGAAAACAGATCAAGTAGGTATAATATCAGGATCAGAGGCCTTCCCGAATATATTACTAACGTCCCAGCAGCAGTACAAAATTTGATCCAGAACCTGATTCCAAATAGCCCACAACACCGCCTGGAGCTGGATAGGGCCCATAGAGCTCTGAGGCCCCCCAGAAAGGATGGATCGCCGAGAGACATTATTGCTAAACCCCACTTCTATGCAGTTAAGTAGGAGGTAATGAGACAAGCTCAGTCCATATCCAAGGTGAAGTGCCAAGGACACCCTGTCCAGCTATTTGCAGACCTCTCGCCCTCCACAATGCAATGCAGGTGGTCTCTGAAACCGCTACTCCTAGCCCTGACATGGAAGGACATTAAATACAAGTGGGCCTTCCCATATGCTGTGAAGTTTTCAGATAACGGGAAGAATTACTCATTCTCCACTTTTCCTGAGGGTGAAAGACTGCTGCTACATCTCAAGTTCATCTCACAAGAAGCAGATATGGATACTTCTCACAGCAACCCTGGATCATCCAAGAGACTGACCCCCACCAGCCCCCAATTCCCCCTGTGCAACAGATCGAGGACCAAGAAGGCTAAAGACAACGGACCCCCTGACCGATGCCAGGACGACAAGAACTGTCCAATATGATCCACCTGATTGTGAGCCCAGATTAGATCTGGGCCGGGGACTTGAATACACCTCCTACATTTACCAAATTTCTAGTCAGATGTTTATAAATATTTACTTGAGTAGGGGCGGGGTTCCCCCCTTTGGGGGAGGGATCCCGCACCTTCTAACCAAGGGCCCTCCCTCCTTGACCCCCTTTGGGGGGGATGGAGGGCCACCTGCGCTGGACCTAGGTCCCGGTAACCTAGCCCATAACTTGAGTATGTTGTTCCCGGTTGTTGCGGTTTAGAAGATATCCTCATTCATCAGGGGCGCCCTGGCTGGGGTGGGCCCCATGTGCCTCTACCTCTCCCTCAGACACCGGCCGGTCTCTGGGGGACAGGTTGCCTATTCCTATTTGGAACAGGCCCTACCTGCTCTACCTAGGTAGAGGTTTTTGGGGGGCTTCTCCCCCCCAGGAACAGTTCCTTTGTGTTAGGAGACTTCTCCTCCATCTCTCTTCCTTTCTCTACTATCCTTTCTGTCTCCCATCCCTATCTACCCCACATGTGTCTAACCTGGTTATACTTTACAGATCACATCACCACTGCAAGAAGGGGGACCTGCCGGCTGCCGAGGGTACGCACAGGGGATCCGCGGGACCAGTCGGTCAGAAAACGTTAAAGGGTGAGTGACGAGAGAGACGGGCACAGAACCTTTCCTGGACCTCATGGCTGACCCCACACAGAGCTCCCTCAAAATAGCCACACATAATGTGCAAGGGCTAAATTCCCCCATCAAAAGAAGGAAAATATTTAACTATTAAAAGTCTCTTAAACTCAATATTCTCATGCTCCAAGAGACCCACTTTCCTAGGCGGTACAGTCCAAAGTTCATCCACTCCCAATACCCCCATTTCCATCTCGCTAATGCTGACAATAAAACTAGAAGGGTCGCAATACTCCTCTCCAAATCCTGTGACTTTGAATTTCTTTCAGATTTTAGGGATCTGGAGGGAAGGTTTTTCCTGATCAAGGGTAAAATAGGGGGACACCTGTATTCCCCAGTTCTTCCACCTCATCTTAGACACCCTAACTCCCCTGTTGGAAGGCACAGTCATATGGGGGGGACTCAAATGTGGCTTTCGACCAGGGGTTGGACAAATCTAAACCCCCATCAACCCAACTTACCAGACCCACTAGGGTAAACCTTAAAATTGCCAAGCTCCTCCATGATAGGGGATTAGCAGATGTCTGGCGAGAATCTAATCCTTCCAAAAAAGACTACACCCATTTTCCCACCCGCACAACACCTATGCAAGGATTGATCATATTTTGATCCCCCCAAATATACTCCCAGCAGTTCTCAAGTCTCAAATCAGAGACACGGTCCTGTCCGACCACTCTCTGGTGCTCATGTCTATCTGCTGGGGTATCAATATGGCTAAACGGGGACACTGGCGACTAAACGAGTCCATCCTACCCAAACCAATTCAAAAAACAGTAATTAATAGGGAGCTTTGAGAATATTTCACACTCAATAATGTAGAGGGCACCTCCGCAGAGACCCTGTGGGCAGAGGTAGGATTATACAGATTGGGACGCAAACTAAAAAAGAACACAGAGCGGATGTTGAGCACCTGGAGAGGTCATACAGGACCCTGAAGGCACAACACAAAAAGACTCGTTCCCCAGCCTTGCTTGCTCAAGTAGACAAACTAAGACTAGAACTTCTGCTCAGTGTGAGGCTGTGGAACTTAGTCCAAGTGCAACTGGTCTACGTGGTGAGTTAAAAACCAGAGGGAGAGTGAACAAGTCTTGCTTTTTGTTTGCTGGGTTGCATTTTTGGGGCTTTTCCTTTTAGTTTTTCAATTACCTTTTTCTGTCACCTTTTAAATAGCTTTTTTTTTTTTTTTTTTCTCTGGTTCCTTCAGGCTATCAATTAAGCGGGTGGTTAATTGCCCACAGGTGCCTATATAACTGTGTGTAGGACTCATCCTGAGCCTGCTCAGTGTGAGGCTGTGGAACTTAGTCCAAGTGGAACTGGTCTAAGTGGTGAGTTAAAAACCAGAGGTAGAGTGAACAAGTCTTGCTTTTTGTTTGCTGGGTTGCATTTTTGGGGCTTTTCCTTTTAGTTTTTCAATCACCTTTTTCTGTCACTTTTTAAATAGCTTTTTTTTTTTCTCTGGTTCCTTCAGGCTATCAATTAAGGGGGGTGGTTAATTGCCCACAGGTGCCTATATAACTGTGTGTAGGACTCATTCTGAGCCTGCTCAGTGTGAGGCTGTGGAACTTAGTCCAAGTGGAACTGGTCTAAGTGGTGAGTTAAAAACCAGAGTTTAAAACAGGAGGTTATAACAGGGGTCATAGTACCTGTGTAGTGTGAGTACCTGAGTGTTTTCTGAGTAGTGTGGGTGGATCGTTAGTACTTGTGTATTGTATACTGTATACTTGAGTATTGCGAGTGCACGTAGGTCTGCGACTGTTCTGTGATTGCACGTAGGTCTGTGAGTACCTGTGTATTGTCTTGTTGTGTACCTGTGTATTGTCTTGAGTATTAGTGCCAGGAAGCTAGCTGTTAGGTAATTTGGACAGGGTAAAATCCCCAAACCCTCACTAAATTTAATAAGTATGATGCCCGACGGGTGTGGAGAGGCGACTCTTTGTACATCTTGCTGCATGTATGCGTTCCTTGATCATCCGATCGAGGGCGAATACTGCTGTGCAAAATGTAAGCACATTGTTTCCCTGGAAGCCCAGGTTCTGAATCTGGGGAAGCAACTGTCAGCACTGAGAAGTCCCCCCATACTAAAGGAGAGCCAGGAACGTACACGGCAGGTGCTGGCAGGGGCCAGCACAGAGGCGGGTGGAGACAAAGAGGTGCAGGCACTAGCAAAGAGTAGATGGGTGACAGTCAGGAGGGGTAGAGGGGTAAGTGCCAGGGAGGCCGATCCAGGACTGGAGCATCCCAATAAGTACGCTCCATTGAGTGACATTGGTGAAACCAGTCAGGGACCAGCACTGCTGGAGCTGAGGGACTCTCCTAGCTGCCGGGGGAAGAACTCCTCCAGTGAGAGTGGGGGGGGGCAGAGAGAAGGATAGAAGGACAGAGAGGGCAATCTGTAACAAAGACCTGAAGCGCCGAACAGTATGTTGTCTACCGGGCGCTCGGGTTCAGCACATCACGGATCTTGTGGACAGATTACTGGGAGGGGCTGGGGAAGACCCGACTGTCATTGTGCACGTTGGCACCAATGACAAAGTCAGAGGCAGATGGAGTGTCCTAAAGAACGATTTTAGGGATTTAGGAGCTAAATTGAGGAAAAGGACCTCCAAGGTGGTATTCTCAGGAATACTACCGGTACTTCGAGCCACACCAGAAAGGCAGAGGGAGATTAGGGAAGTAAACAAGTGGCTGAAGAGCTGGTGTAGTAAGGAGGGGTTTGGGTTCCTGGAGGACTGGGCTGACTTCTCAGTCGGTAACCGGTACTATAGAAGGGATGGACTGCACCTAAATGAGGAGGGTGCAGATCTGCTGGGAATGAAGATGGCCAAAAAGTTAGAGGGGTTTTAAAACTAGGCGATGGGGGGAGGGTCCAGAGACAGAGATAGCCAGCGCGGAAGATATTCCAGAGGGTAGTATTGGGGGCATTAGTGGTAGGTTAACCAAAGCACAAAAACACAAGGTGAGTATAGTAGCAAGTCCTAGTTGCAATCTCGAAACACCCAATACGAGGACAATCTGTGACCGGTCTAAAGTATGTGGCATGTTCACCAATGCCAGGAGCATGGCGGACAAGATGGATGAACTAGAGATACTGTTGTACAAGGAGGATTTGGATTTTGTGGGAATTTCAGAGACCTGGTTCAACAGCTCTCATGATTGGCTGGCAAACATTCAAGGGTATACCCTATACCGCAAGGATAGAGAGAGTAAAAAAGGGGGAGGGGTATGCCTATATATCAAGAATAATGTACAAGTGAATGTGAGAGATGACATCACTGAGGGAGCTAGAGAGGAGGTGGAATCCTTATTGGTAGAGCTCCAAAGGGATGCAGCTAAGGGGAAAATAATATTTGGAGTATGCTAAAGGTCCCCTAACCTGAGGGAGGAAGTGGAGACAGATCTCCTATCACAAATTGGATTAGCAGCAAGGATGGGAAGTGTTATCATAATGGGGGTTTTTAATTACCCAGACATAGACTGGGTGGAGGGAACCGCGCATTCATTTAAGGCTCGCCAGTTCCTTAATGTCTTGCAGGACAATTTTATGGGTCAGATGGTAGACGCCCCAACTAGAAATAAAACATTACTGGATCTACTGATTACCAACAATACAGACCTGATCACGGATGTGGAAATACGGGGCAATTTAGGTAACAGCGATCACAGGTCAATTAGTTTCAGTATAAATCACACAAATAGGAAACATAAAGGGAATACAAAGACACTGAATTTCAAAAGAGCCAACTTCCCTAAACTACAAACCTTGCTAAAAGGCATAAATTGGGATAAAATATTAGGAACAAAGTATACGGAGGAGAGATGAGTTTGCTTTAAGAGCATATTAAATAAGGGCATTAGCCAATGTATCCCATTGGGTAATAAATTTAAAAGAGCGAACAAAAATCCTGGATGGCTTAACTCCAATGTAAAAATGCATATAAAAGCAAAGTAGAAGGCCTTCAAAAATTACAAGGTTGAGGGATCATCCTCAGCATTCAGACTTTATAAAGAATGCAACAAGAAATGTAAGGGTGCAATTAGGATGGCTAAGATAGAACATGAAAGACACATAGCGGAGGAGAGCAAAAAAAATCCCAAGAAATTCTTTAAGCATGTAAACAGTAAAAAAGGGAGGACAGACCATATTGGCCCCATAAAGAATGAGGAAGGACATCTGGTTACAAAGGATGGGGAGATGGCGAAGGTATTGAATTTATTCTTCTCCTCAGTCTTCACGAGTGAATCGGGGGGCTTCAGTAACCAAAACTGCAGTGTTTATCCTCATGACACAACACAGGAAGCACCTCCATGGTTAACAGAGGACAGAATTAAAATTAGACTTGAGAAACTTAACATTAATAAATCACCGGGACCAGATGGCTTGCATCTGAGGGTACTTAGGGAACTCAGTCAAGTGATTGCCAGACCGTTGTTCCTAATTTTTACAGATAGTCTACTGACTGGAATGGTACCAGCTGATTGGAGAAAAGCCAATGTAGCACCAATATTTAAAAAGGGCCCAAAATACATCTCTGGGAATTACAGACCAGTTAGCCTAACATCAATAGTATGTAAACTCTTGGAGGGGATGATAAGGGACTATATACAAGATTTTAGTAATAAGAACGGTATCATTAGCAGTAATCAGCATGGATTCATGAAGAATCATTCTTGCCAAACCAATCTATTAACCTTCTATGAGGAGGTGAGTTGCCATCTAGATAAAGGAAGGCCCGTAGACGTGGTGTATCTGGATTTTGCAAAAGCATTTGACACAGTTCCCCATAAACGTTTACTGTATAAAATAAGGTCCGTTGGCATGGACCATAGGGTGAGTACATGGATTGAAAACTGGCTACAAGGGTGAGTTCAGAGGGTGGTGATAAATGGGGAGTACTCAGAATGGTCAGGGGTGGGTAGTGGGGTTCCCCAGGGTTCTGTGCTGGGACCAATCCTATTTAATTTGTTCATAAATGCCCTGGAGGATGGGATAAACAGTTCAATCTCTGTATTTGCGGATGATACTAAGCTAAGCAGGGCAATAACTTCTCCGCAGGATGTGGAAACCTTGCAAAAAGATCTGAACCAATTAATGGGGTGGGCGACTACATGGCAAATGAGGTTCAATGTAGAAAAATGTAAAATAATGCATTTGGGTGGCAAAAATATGAATGCAATCTATACACTGGGGGGAGAACCTCTGGGGGAATCTAGGATGGAAAAGGACCTGGGGCTCTTAGTAGATGATAGGCTCAGCAATGGCATGCAATGCCAAGCTGCTGCTAACAAAGCAAACAGAATATTGGCATGCATTAAAAGGGGATCAATGCCAGAGATAAAACGATAATTCTCCCGCTCTACAAGGCTCTGGTCCGGCCGCACCTGGAGTATGCTGTCCAGTTCTGGGCACCAGTCCTCAGGAAGGATGTACTGGAAATGGAGCGAGTACAAAGAAGGGCAACAAAGCTAATAAAGGGTCTGGAGGATCTTAGTTATGAGGAAAGGTTGCGAGCACTGAACTTATTCTCTCTAGAGAAGAGACGCTTGAGAAGGGATATGATTTCAATTTACAAATACTGTACTGGTGACCCCACAATAGGGATAAAACTTTTTCGCAGAAGAGAGTTTAATAAGACTCGTGGCCACTCATTACAATTAGAAGAAAAGAGGTTTAACCTTAAACTACGTAGAGGGTTCTTTACTGTAAGAGCGGCAAGGATGTGGAATTCCCTTCCACAGGCGGTGGTCTCAGCGGGGAGCATTGATAGCTTCAAGAAACTATTAGATAATCACCTGAATGACCACAACATACATGGATATACAATGTAATACTGACACATAATCACACACATAGGTTGGACTTGATGGACTTGTGTCTTTTTCAACCTCACCTACTATGTAACTATGTATGTAACTATGTAACTTAACCTTGCTCTCACGACGACAGCTGAGAGATTGATCCGCTGGAGTAGTAATATATTCTACACTAGGGATGAGCTTCGAGTTCTAGTCGAACTCATATTCGACTCGAACATCGGCTGTTCGCCGAACAGAGAACAATTTGGGGTGTTTGCGGCAAATTCGAATGTCGCGGAACACCCTTTAAAAGTCTATGGGAGAAATCAAAAGTGCTAATTTTAAAGGCTTATATGCATGGTATTGTCATAAAAAGTGTTTAGGGACCTGGGTCCTGTCCTGGGGGACATGGATCAATGCAAAAAAGAGTTTTAAAAACTGCCGTTTTTTCCAGGAGCAGTGATTTTAATAATGCTTAAAGTGAAACAATAAAAGTGTAATATCCCTTTAAATTTCATACCTGGGGGGTGTCTATAGTATGCCTGTAAAGGGGCGCATGTTTCCCGTGTTTAGAACAGTCTGACAGCAAAATGACATTTCAAAGGAATAAAAGTAATTTAAAACTACTCGCGGCTATTAATGAATTGCTGGTCCGACAATACACATAACAGTTCATTGATAAAAATGGCATGGGAATTCCCCACAGGGGAACCCCGAACCAAAATTTAAAAAAAAAATGACGTGGGGGGTCCCCCTAAATTCCATACCAGGCCCTTCAGGTCTGGTATGGATATTAAGGGGAACCCTGGCTAAAATAATTTAAAAAAAAACGTTGTGGGGTCCCCCCAAAAATCCATACCAGACCCTTATCTGAGCATACAACCTGGCAGGCCACAGGAAAAGAGGGGGGGATGAGAGAGCTCCCCCCTCCTGAACTGTACCAGGCCACATGCCCTCAACATTTGGATGGTGCTTTGGGGTAGCCCCCCAAAACACCTTGTCCCCATGTTGATGGGGACAAGGGCCTCATCCCCACAACTCTAGCCCGGTGGTTGTGGGGGTCTGCGGGTGGGGGGCTTATCGGAATCTGGAAGCCCCCTTTAACAAGGGGACCCCCAGATCCCGGCCCTCCCCCCTGTATGAAATGGTAACGGGGTACAAAAGTACCCCTACCATTTCATAAAAAAACTGTCAAAAATGTTAAAAATGACAAGAGACAGTTTTTGACAATTCCTTTATTTAAATGCTTCTTCTTTCTTCTTTCTTCTTTCTTCTATCTTCTTTCTTCTGTCTTCTATCTTCTATCTTCCTTCGGTTTCTTCCTCCATCTTCTTCTTCTTCTGGTTCTTCTGGTTCTTCTGGTTCTTCCTCCGGTATTCTCATCTGGCATCTTCCTCTTCCTCCGTGATGTCAGAGGGAGGCGGGGTCACCCATTACATAACCCCGCCCCTTCTGATGTCACAGGGAATGCCACAGGGAAGTCCCCGTCAAGTCCCTGTGCATCAGAGGGGTGCGGGGTCCCCGGGTGGCCCCGCCCCACGTTATTTAAGAACCGTCAGAAGAGGAGAAGCGTCACACAGAGGGAGCCTCCCTCCATGTCATCATGGATGCGGAGCGGCCCGAAAAGAAGATGAAGACAAGAAGATGAAGAGAAAAAGATGAAGAGAAAAAGATGAAGAGAAAAAGATGAATAGAGAAGCGTCACACAGCGGGAGACTCCCTCCATGCCATCATGGATGCGGAGCGGCCCGAGGAGAAGAAGATAAGAAGACACCGCAGAGGAAGATGCCGGACGAGAACACCGGAGGAAGAACCAGAAGAACCAGAAGAACCAGAAGAAGAAGAAGATGGAAGAAGAAACCGAAGGAAGATAGAAGATAGAAGAAAGAAGAAGCATTTAAAGTGTAAGTATACCCCCCTATTGTTTTTCAGCCAAGGAAGCTGCCATCTTTGCCTCTGTTTAATCTACAACTGCCATGATGCTGCACATGTGATTAGTTATGACACCAGCCATTGGATGGTTTGACAGTTTGGTTGAGAGCACAACCAATAGGAGTGTTACATTTCCGGCACGTGTTAAAGGGGGCTTCCAGATTCCGATAAGCCACCCACCTGCAGATCCCCACAACCACCAGGCAAGGGTTGTGGGGATGAGGCCCTTGTCCCCATCAACATGGGGACAAGGTGTTTTTATGGGGCTACCCCAAAGCACCCTCCCAATGTTGAGGGCATGTGGCCTGGTACGGTTCAGGAGGGTGGGGTCACTCTCTCATCCCCCCTCTTTTCCTGCGGCCTGCCAGGTTGTGTGCTCGGATAAGGGTCTGGTATGGATTTTTGGGGGACCCCACGCCATTTTTTTTTTTAATTTTGGCCGGGGTTCCCCTTAATATCCATACCAGACCTGAAGGGCCTAGTATGGAATTTAGGGGGACCCCCCACGTCATTTTTTTTTTAAATTTTGGTTTGGGGTTCCCCTGTGGGGAATTCCCATGCCGTTTTTATCAATGAACTTCTATGTGTATTGTCGGACTGGCAATTCATTAATAGCCGCGAGTAGTTTTAAATGACTTTTTTTCCTTTGAAATGTCATTTTGCTGTCAGACTGTTCTAAACACGGGAACCATGCGCCCCTTTACAGGCATACTATAGACACCCCCCAGGTATGAAATTTAAAGGGATATTACACTTTTATTGTTTCACTTGAAGCATTATTAAAATCACTGCTCCCGAAAAAACTGCCATTTTAAAACTTTTTCTTGCATTGATCCATGTCCCCTGGGGCAGGACCCAGGTCCCCAAACACTTTTTATTACAATAACTTGCATATATGCCTTTAAAATTAGCTCTTTTGATTATTCGTGTTCGTGTCCTATAGACTTTAACGGTGTTCGCGTGTTCGAACAAATTTTTTGCCTGTTCGCAAATTCTGGTGCAAACCGAACAGGGGGGTGTTCGGCTCATCCCTATTTTACACCCAGAAAGATAAGATTGGCCTGATGCTGGCAGCCAAACTGTCCCCTAAACCATGGATTTCTGCCTTCCCCAAGATACACGTAGCGGGTCAGGATCCCACTGCTTACCCTGCCAAAATATTGGAGGCAATCCATAAATTTTATTCAGACCTATACAGCTCCCCCCACAGCCAACTGGGAACGCGATATCCGAATTCTTAGATGGCATGACCATTCCATCCCTAGAAACTGAGCATAGAGACATTCTCGAGGCTCCCTTTCAGGAGGAGGAGGTGGCGGCAGTTATCAATGTCCTTCGTACGGGATCTGCCCCTGGACCTGATGGCCTATTGGCTCCCTATTATAAAGCCTTTTCAGACACCCTTGTTCCACAAATGACAGAATTTTTCAACTCCAAAACACAGGGCAGCCTCTTGGGCACACAGCTTAACACCGCATACATTACGGTCATACCAAAACCGGATAAAAATACAGAGGACGTTGGTAGTTATCACCCCATTTTACTTATCAATAATGACCTCAAAATATTAACTAAAATTTTAGCAGATCGACTTTCCTCATTTATAAGTAAATATATTCCCAAGGACCAGGTGGGGTTTATACCTGGCAGACAAGGCCCGGATCAGGTGAGAAGGGCAGTGGACATTGTCTCCATACTGCAATCCACTTGGGAGGGGGGTCCTAAACAACAAGGTTTTCTCCTAGCACTTGATCTGCAGAAGGCTTTCGACTCCGTGTCATAATCATATCTCTTCTCCCTGCTAGGGAGATGGGGCTTTGGCCCTCGCTTTATGGGGGTGATGCAAGCCAAAGCCCAAATCCGCCTACAGGGTCATTACTCTCCCCCAATAGAAATAGCCAGAGGTACCAGACAAGGATGCCTGCTTTCCCCGATAATTTTTGCCATAGCAATAGAGACCCTAGCTACAGCTATCTGACAGAATGCAGACATACAAGGGTTAACATGTGGAGATCGGACCCACAAATGCGGTCTCTTCGCAGATGATATACTTCTGTTCGGAATTCTCTAAAATCTCAGGGCTCAAAGTGAACTACACTAAATCACAGGCCCTAAATGTGTCCCTTCCGCCATCCGCAGTCTCCCTACTCCAACAATCCTTTAAGTTTGAATGGAGCCTATCCTCTATCAAATATCTGGTGGTCACCCTCACAGCTCAAACAGAATCCCTCTACGCTAACAACTACCCTCCCCTATATAAAAAATTAGAAGCAGACCTGAAAATCTGGGCAAGATATGAACTTTCCTGGATGGGCAGAATAAATTCTATTAAAATTACATTTTTACCTAGAATCCTGTATCTGTTTCGATCTCCCCCCATTTCAATCCAAAAGGACCACTTGAGGTCTTTACAAAGTAAATTATTAAAATTTATCTGGGGCAACTCAGGATACAGGATTCCCCAACACACTCTATATCTCCACAGAAGAAAGGGTGGGGTGGGCTTGCCGCATCTGTACAAATATTACTTAGCCGCCAGACTGGCCCAATTATCTACACTATACACAAGACTGGAAAAACCAGACTCCAGAGTCCATATAGAAACGCAGGCTACCCCCCAATACACCCTGGATTATCTACTATGGTGCCCCCAAAAACAAAGACCACCAATTATGTCACCTTCCCTCTCTCATTCTTACATCATTTGGGATAGTATCCGCAATCTTCCAACCTTGGTTTCTAAGGGACAACCCCTAGCCCATATATTCCACAACCCAAACTTCCCTCCTGGACTGGACATTAAAGCCTTTAAATGGTGGCTTGACAAAGGCCTGTACCGCATAGGACATTTCTTCACAGCTAGGAGCCCACTCACCCTGGGCCAATGTATAAACAACCTGGATCTTCCAGATTCTGAGAAATTCAGATTCGGACAGATCTCACACTTTTTACACAAAATCTGGGTGGAAAAACCACTCCCACCCAGATTCACGGACTATGAGCTCTGGTGTGGGCAGGCCATGGTGCTGAGGGGTGGTATATCAGTCATCTACTCGTCACTCACCCGACCGACAGGGAAATCTACGTATATGACGGCTTGGGAGGCCGACCTCCAACATGAGTGGGACCTGGGGACCTGGCAGGCGGCTTGCTCTAGAGCCTTCCGGGGTGTCCTAAACACATCACTTATGGAAGCAAATTTAAAAGTACTAATACGATGGTACATGACTCCCACCAGGCTCGCAGCCATTTACCCAACAGCAGATCCCAGTTGCTTCAGGGGCTGCCAACTCTTGGGCTCGATGGTGCACGTCTGGTGTGAATGCCCCAGAATCAGACCAGTATGGAAGAGAATCTTTAACCTCATTTACAAAGTCACTGAGTTCAATATGCCCAGGTCTGTATCCGTAGCCCTTCTCAACGCCCAAATTCCACATATCTCCAAATCTAATCGAAGGTTGATTCACTTTATGCTCCTGGGGGCGAAACTCACCATTGCCAGAGCATGGAAACAACCAAAGATATCCTTCTTAGCTATACAGCGCAAGATCTCATGGATAATGACCCAATAAAAATTAGCCAGTATCCTATCAGACACAACCCACAAATTTGAATCAGTGTGGACACCTTGGGCAGCTTATTGTGGAATTCCCCTCGTGGCTGGGGTTCCCCCGGATATACCCTTAACATCCAGCTAAAGACAGGCATGTGATCCCTATACTTCCCCTCTCCCCCTTTCCTATCTTTTCTTCCCCCTCTTCTTCTATCATCTTTTTAAATACGGTTTGATTGAAGGTTTTTACATTTGTTGACTGTTATGGAGCTAAATCGGCAACACTGAAAGCCTGTTTGTGTAAGTGATACCGATCCTGCGATAAGCAGGGGCCACCTATGATAGGACCTATGGCCTCACAAGACCGACTATGGGTGGGGGGCTGTGGGGGGGAACCTGGCCAGGGCACAGGATGATCCCATTTGGGGTGCCCAGGATGGGTGTGTCCTCCTAGCCCACTAGTCCTCTTAACCAGAATGCCCACCACCATAATGCTCACTAGCCAAGGGTAAAGTCTGAATACCTCCTACTTCGACTCACTGTATGGTTCTGTATCACTAGTAAGATCCTCGATGCTGATTCCTTCTAATTTTTGTTCAAATCTGTTTGTATTTTTGTATTTCGGCACTTATGTTGGGCCATCGAGTTGTTATGCCTATCTCTTGAGCTGCTTTGAAAATAAAAATATATTGAAAGTAAACAATACTTCCCAGCCCCGCAGGAACAGAGGCCAGATAACAGAATGGCAAATCTGAAAGGAGCAGGGCTAGTAAGAATAGAGAGCACTACTCCGGGAGAAGGAGGCAGGGAAGCTATGAACAAGTCGGAAACTCGGCGGGTCGGAGGTGTCTCCGAGATAGCACTTCCCCGACAGGGGCAGCGTAATAAGGAGGAGGACTTAAGATCTTTAATACAAGCCCTCCCTAAGAAGACAGTCATCAAGGCCCTCAGTTATAAAGTGGAAGAAGCACACCGCACCGAAATGCAGCAGGTAAACACAGAGATTCGACTGATAATGGACCGCCTTACAGCAGGTGAGGAAACAGTGTCTTCCCAGGAGGAGAGAGTGGAGATGATGGAGAGGGAGAGAGAGGCTTATGAGGAGACGGTGGCAAATATGCGGCTTAGGATCGAAGATCTTGAGGATCAAAGCCGCTGATCAGGGCTGGACTGGGACAAAAATGTGGCCCTGGACTTCATCCAGACCGGCCCAGGGCACAACACATCAGGGTACAGTGCACATCAGGGTACAGTGCACATCAGGGCACGTTACAGAGCCCAGCACATCAGGGTACAGCACATTAGGGTACAGAGCCCAGCACATCAGGGCACAACACATCAGGGTACAGCACATCAGGGTACAGGGCACAGCACATCAGGGCACAGCACATCAGGGTACAGAGCCCAGCACATCAGGGCACAACACATCAGGGCACAGCACATCAGGGTACAGAGCCCAGCACATCAGGGCACAACACATCAGGGTACCGGGCACAGCACATCAGGGTATAGCACATCAGGACACAGCACATCAGCATACAGGGCACATCAGGGCACGACACATCAGGGTAGAGTGCACAGCACATCAGGGTACAGCACATCAGGGCACGTCAGGGCACAGCACACCAGGGTACAGGACACAGCACATCAGAGTACAGGGCACAGCACATCAGGGTACAGGACACAGCACCTCAGGGTACAGGGCACAGCACATCAGGGTACAGGGCACAGCACATCAGGGTACAGGGCACAGCACATCAGGGTACAGGGCACAGCACATCGGGGTACAGGACACAGCACATCAGGGTACAGGGTACAGCACATCAGGGTATAGCACATCAGGACATAGCACATCAGGGTACAGGACATCAGGGCACAGGTCACAGTACACCAGGTCACAGGACATGAGGGCACAGGACATCGGGGCACAGCACATCAGGGCACGGGGCACATCAGGGCACAGGACATTGGGGCACAAGGCACATCAGGGCACAGGACACATCAGGGAATAGGATGTCGGGGCACAGCACATCTGGGCACAGCACATTAGGGCACGGGGCACATCGGGGCACATAGCACATCAGGGTACATAGCACATCAGGGCACATCAGGGCATAAAGCACATCTGGGCACATCAGGGGACACAGCACATCAGGGCACATAGCACATCAGGGTACGGGGCACATCGGGGCACAGCACATCAGGGCACATCGAGGCACATAGCACATCAGGGCACGGGGTACATAGCACATCAGGGCACATCGGGGCACCTCAGGGCACATAGCACATTAGGGCACATTGGGGCACATCATGGCACATAGCACATCAGTGCACGGGGCACATCAGGACATGGGGCACAAGGCACATCAGGGCACATAGAACATCAGAACACAGGGCACATCAGGGCATATAGCACATCAGGGCACAGGGCACATAGCACATCAGGGCACATAGCACATCAGGGCATGGGGCACATCAGGGCCCTCTTCCCCTTGGTTACGTGACGCGGCGTCGGCCACACGTCATGGGTTACCGTGACGATAGCGCCCCCGCTGCCAGGTGTCCTTCGCATTC
Source organism: Aquarana catesbeiana (assembly GCF_042186555.1). Taxonomy (NCBI): domain Eukaryota; kingdom Metazoa; phylum Chordata; class Amphibia; order Anura; family Ranidae; genus Aquarana; species Aquarana catesbeiana. Next base: position 271,522,090 of record NC_133328.1, on the reverse strand, counting down.
AGTGGTTGCGTAGCGCTATGCTATTGGCTTCCTGGACCTCCAGCTGACTGACAGTCGCTGGGTCCTAGGCAATAGTGCACCTCTAGTGGGCGGAATCGGCAATTCTTGCCGATCTGACACAATTAATGACAGTTACTGACGCCACTCTTTATTACAGCATTGTATGCTTGCCATTGTAGTTAGGATTATGGATTATCTATGTAAACTATGATTTTAAATGATTCTGGTGGGATTCTGACGTCAGATTGACATCAGTGGGAGGGGGAGGGGACTATTTCTTTCACTCTGCACTTGTTCTTCTCTTTATTGGTGGCCACTATATATATGTTGTATTTTACTGTGCACCCCATCACTTGCCTGACGAAGGGGTCCTGCGCGGCCCCGAAACGTTGCACCTCCCTTGTGATGTGACCGTTTTCGATTAAAAACCTTTTTTTGGACAATCTTGTGTGCTGATCCATGGTGTGCTGGCGAAGATGTACTTCTGTTTGATGCTTCCAGAACCCAACTGGTAATCGTTACAGCACCCGCTAATGTTCTATTGCCATTTGTCCGGGAACGTGTGCGACTGGAATATCGAATTGACTGTGTACTGGGTTTCCATTATGCACCCCCGGTGGCTACCCAAACGTGGGGTTCATTAACCTTCGTGCCCGACATACACGGGACACGGTTGTCACCAATTCATCCGATTGAGGAAAATTGCATAGATACTGATGGCATCCGATGATACGGGATCCTCCCAATTTAAAAGGGTGCCTGGCTGTATCTACAGCCAAGAAGAGATTGACGCCATTTTGTTTCCCCCTGATGAGAATAAGGCGTTCGGAACTGACACTACCTCTGATATCCACCGTGAAATTAAACGATTAAAGAAAAGACAAATCGACCTCGAACTACACGGACAGACGCTATCCGAATACTACAGGACAAAAAAGATCCCAAGAGGTTTCCGCATCAAGAACCAACCCACCATCGGACGCCACAAACGTGAGTTTTGTGAGAAGTGGTGTGAGGTCTCCACACAAAATTTGCTTAATTATATGCTTATTGTAATTGAAGAAGTCAAGGTTCAACTGTGCCAAGTCAACAGGGAATTATCAACACTTACAGTGCCTATCCAGGATAACGACACATTTGCGAACGTACTACACAATATCGCCAGTGAGATATTGGCATACTCTGAGAAGCAGAAACAGGTCAAGAGGGACAAACTGAGGCTTGTTAATCAAGGTTACCAGGAGGGCCGAGTTTACCCTTGGGTCACAGGAGCCACACGCCCCAGGAGAAGGCTCCGCCCACGCACCGATACAACAAGGAGACTCAACCAACCTCCCACATCTGAGAGTGATCGCCCCACCGAAAATCCTTCATCAGACAGCGAGGCCGGAATAGCAACAGGCGCAACCTCCTCTGTGAACGCAGCTCATCGGACCCTTTTTCCAAAGGTCAGTGGAAACGCAGATCCAGGAGGGGCATCAAGAGAACAAACTGTGCCACCTCTTCGCAGCAGCGGACGACGGGGATCCAGGCGTGCCCGGTAATCAACCTTTCCTCACAAACCATCACCAACGGTGAGTCCAAACTTTTATCTAAAGGCCTATCTTTTTGCCCTACCAGTAGACTGAACCCATTTGACTTTGAGATTGAAATGTTCAAATTTGAGCGGACATTAGAAATTAAACAATTTTTCCACACACAACCGGGGACACCCACCATGACCACAGTCGATAGAACCACACCGATTCCTTTCAGATTGGAAGGCAAATTCATACCTCCTGGACATTTTCATTCTATTGAGAACTACATCAGGACAATTAAACATGATGTGTCCCACAAAACCTCAAATAGAGCATACACCAATTTGAATTCCGATGACTTTGCTGCACTCAAATCACTTAAAGACGATAAGAACATTATTATCAAACCCGCCGATAAAGGCGGAAGTATTTTTATTATGGATTACAGTGAGTACAGTAAGGGTATGCTCTCCCTGTTGGCCGACCCCACTAGCTACACAACATTGAGTAGGGATCCATCTGAAAGTGCCAAGAATACCTTGTTTCATCTAATCAACATAGGGCGATCGGGCGGTTGGCTGACCGATGAAGTGGCCAATTTCCTTTATAATGACCATCCCCATATGCCTGTCATCTATGGACTACCTAAGATCCATAAAGGCACCACACCATTGAAATTTCGACCCATAGTATCCGGTACGGGGGCCATCACTCAACCATTGGCTTAGGTCATTGATTTCTACTTGCAGCCCATTGTTAAAGATTTACCTGCCTATACACGTGATACGAGTGATTTCCTTGAGAAGTTGAGACCCTTCCATACCCTTCAGAACAATTGGAAATTCGCTACAATGGATATATCTTCCCTATACACTTGTATACCGAATTCTGCCGGCCTGCGGGCCGTTGAACACTTCTGTACTAAGCATGACCTCCCTGGGGTACCATGTGGATATATCCTCGAATGTCTTGAATTTATTCTTACTAATAACCACTTTAAGTTTGAGGGAAGGACATTCACACAAATACGTGGCGCGGCTATGGGGAGCTCGGCAGCACCCTCGTTTACCAACCTATTCGTTGGCTACCTTGAAGAACAACACATCTACCCATCCCCCTCTTTCACAAGCATATTGTAAAATGGATGAGGGGCATCGATGATATTTTCCTTATTTGGTCAGGAAGTAGTGATGAGTTCAGCATGTTTGTAGACTTTTTGAACAGTATTTTTCCAGGAATTGTGTTCAATCCCGAATTCTCCTGTGAACGTATCTCATTCCTTGATGTGCTCATCACCAACAACCATGGCACCATCACAACATCCCTATACTCGAAACCCACTGACAGAAACACCTTGCTCCACTTTCCGAGTGCACATCCCAAACACCTACGCAGAAATCTACCTATCTCACAATTTGCCAGGGTACTACACATTTGCTCCGATGAGGAGGACAAAAAACAGCAACTCGAGATTATGTATAACAAATTCTTGGAGCGCGGTTACCCCACGAGGGTACTTGACCAAGCTCTGGACAAAGCCCAGAGAAAACGGATCAGAACCCCTAACCCTGTCACCTGTCCATTGTTCGTACACACGTTCAATCAAGAGTCTGGCACGATCAAACACGCTATTGAACACAACCGTAATATTCTATTATCTGACAGATCCCTGGGACCCACTACGAAGGCCAGGCCCATGATAGCATATAAACGGGGCAGAACGCTGCGTGACCATCTTATACAAGCTGATCCCAGACATAAGTACATTAAAACATTACCCAAAACATCACTTAAAACAGGTTGCTACAGATGTTACAACTGCAATGTGTGCAACTCTCTCATCTGTGGCACACATTTCACACACCCACGTATGGGTAAACGTTACCCGATACGTGAATACTATAACTGCAATACCGATTTTTGCGTATATGTGCTGAAATGCCCCTGTACATTATCATATGTGGGTAAGACCGTTAGCCTGTTTAAGAAAAGATTCCAGAAACACAGAAGCGACATCAGGGTCGCCCTGGCCAAGACCGAAAAGGGTGAACAGGCTGATCCCAACAAACCGGTGGCAATACACTTTGTAACAGCTAAACACCAAACACATGAGCTCCGTGGGATGGTGATTGAGCACATCAAACCTCCCCATAGAGGAGGGGACCGAGATCTGTTACTTCTGTGCCCCGAGGCCTACTGGATTTATACCTTGGGCACGGTACACCCTGGGGGACTCAATACTAACCTGTCATTCACATGTTTCATTGATGAAAGATGATTGTTTCACATGTATGTTTTCTTTTCCACCCAGGATGTGGTTATCATTATGACGTAAAACGTGCAATTTTGATCATCCAAATATCATTCTAGCAATTACTCATCGGATGTTTATATACCTTGTATGTTTATATACCTGGTACTTCTCTCCCCTTTGGGGACCTTTTACTGCTTTTTCATCTCTCCTCACATCTGGTATTTATCAGTGGTAATCATCCGGCGGGCACTCTAACCATTTTTGTATTTTTGTACTTATGACAATGAGTCCTTTACTAAATTCCCAATTAAATTTATTGGGTATTATCTAGCCCTCGGGCTCCCGCTGGCAATCATATTTGATATCCCCAGATTCCTCCTTTCCTTTTCTTCTCCTCCTTCCCCCCCTTTTGCTTTTTTCTTTTTTTTCTTTTTTTTCCTTTTCTTTCTCTTTTTCCTTTTTTCCCTTTTTTTCCCGTTTTTTTTCCCTTGTTTTTCCTTTGCCCTTTTTTTCCCCCTTTTTTTTCTGTTTATCCCCCTTTTCTTTCTTTTTTTCCCCCTTTTTTTTTCCTTTTTTTCCTTTTTCTCTCTTTTTTTTCCTTTTTTTCCTTTTTTTTCTTCTTCTTTGTTTCATTTTTTCCCTTTTCTCCCTCGTTTTTCCTTTTTTTTCCCTTTTTCTCTTTTTTCTTTTTTCTTTGTTCCTTTTATTCTTTTTTTCTTTGTTTCTCTTCCTTATTTTCCCCTTTTTTTCTTTTTTCCCTTTTTTCCCTTTTTTTCCCCTTTTTTTTCCCCTTTTTCCTTTTTTTCCCTTTTTTTTCCTCTTTTTCTTTTTCTCTTTTTTTTTTCCTTTTCTTTCTTTCTTTTCCCTTTTTCCTTTTTTTCTTCCCTTTTTCCTTTCCTTTTCTTTTATTCTAACTATTTTTCCCTGCCCTATGAACTGCAACTTGTCTTATATTCCCTTGCACCCTGTGCTTTGTTTATTTTATTTTATTTTATTTTGTTTTGTTTTTTCTTCCCCCCTTTTCTCCCCCCTTCTTCCCCCCTTTTTTTGTCCCCTTTCTTGCCCCCTTGTGTTTTTCCCCCCTTCCTTCACCCTGTCATGCTTGCCATGACATGGGTTTTTATCCATTTCAGACACTTTGTTCCGTTCTATTTTTCACTTCTTTCCTTTTTGTTATATCCCTTTGCTCTTGTCACAGCATTTCTTTCCCTCTATGCCCCGTACACACGGTCGGACTTTGTTCGGACATTCCGACAACAAAATCCTAGGATTTTTTCCGACGGATGTTGGCTCAAACTTGTCTTGCATACACACGGTCACACAAAGTTGTCGGAAAATCCGATCGTTTTAAACGCGGTGACGTAAAACATGTACGTCGGGACTATAAATGGGGCAGTGGCCAATAGCTTTCATCTCTTTATTTATTCTGAGCATGCGTGGCACTTTGTGCGATGGATTTGTGTACACACGATCGGAATTTCCGACAACGGATTTTGTTGTCGGAAAATTTTATCTCCTGCTCTCCAACTTTGTGTGTCGGAAAATCCGATGGAAAATGTCCGATGGAGCCCACACACGGTCGGAATTTCCGACAACACGCTCCGATCGGACATTTTCCATCGGAAAATCCGACTGTGTGTACGGGGCATTATTCTTCACCTTCACACTATTTCTTGCAGCACCTTCCCATGTTCTTCCCCGCTATATCTCTTTTCTTTTTCCCTCTCTCCTCTCCCCGTATGCTCCCTCCTCCCCTTGGTTACCTGACGCGGCGTCGGCCACACGTCACGGTTTACCATGACGACGATGGCCCCGCTGCCAAGCGTCCTTCACATTCAGTGATTGCCAGCGAGCCGGGCGCATGCGCTACATACGTAGCGCTATGCTATTGGCTCCCTGGACCTCCAGCTGACTGACAGTCGCTGGGTCCTAGGCAACAGTGCGCCTCGAGCGAGCTGAATCGGCAATTCTTGCCGATCTGACACAATTGATGACAGTTACTGACGCCACTCTTTATTGCAGCATTGTATGCTTGCCATTGTGGTTAGGATTATGGATTATCTATATAAACTATGATTTTAAATGATTCTGGCGGGATTCTGACATCAGATTGACGTCAGTGGGAGGGGGAGGGGACTATTTCTCTCACTCTGCACCTGTTGTTCTCTTTATTGGTGGCCACTATATATATGTTGTATTTTACTGTGCACCCCATCACTTGCCTGACGAAGAGGTCCTGCGCGGCCCCGAAACGTTGCACCTCCCTTGTGATGTGACCGTTTTCGAATAAAAACCTTTTTTTGGACAATCTTGTGTGCTGATCCATGGTGTGCTGGCGAAGATGTACTTCTGTTTGATGCTTCCGGAACCCAACTGGTAACACAGCACCCGCTAATGTTCTATTGCCATTTGTCCGGGAACGTGTGCGACTGGAATATCGAATTGACATAGCACATCAGGGCACATCGGGGCACATCAGGGCACATGGCACATCAGGGCACATTTCACATCAGGGCACGGGGCACATCAGGGCACATGGCACATCAGGGCACATAGCACATCAGGACACGGGGCACATCAGGGCACATCAGGGCACATCAGGGCACATAGCACATCAGGGCACGGGGCACATAGCACATCAGGGCACATGGCACATCAGGGCACATAGCACATCGGGGCACATCAGGGCACATAGCACATCAGGGCACAGGGCACATAGCACATCAGGGCACATAGCACATCAGGGCACAGGGCACATAGCACATCAGGGCACATAGCACATCAGGGCATGGGGCACATCAGGGCACATAGCACATCAGCGCATGGGGCACATCAGGGCATAGAGCATATCAGGGCACAGGGCACATAGCACATCAGGGCACATCAGCACATGGGGCACATCAGAGCATATAGCACATCAGGGCACATAGCACATCAGGGCACATGGCACATCAGGGCACATAGCACATCAAGGCACATGGCACATCAGGGCACATGGCATATCAGGGCACATCAGGGCGCATAGCACATCAGGGCACATGAGGGCACATCAGGGCATGGGGCACATAGCGCATCAGGGCACATCGGGGCACATCAGGACACATAGAACATTAGGGCACATTGGGGCACATCAGGGCACATGGCACATCAGGGCACAGGGCACATGGCACATCAGGGCACGGGGCACATCAGGGCATGGGGCACATCGCACATCAGGGAACGGGGCACATTGCACATCAGGGAACAGGGCACATCAGGGCACATAGCACATCAGGGCATATAGCACATCAGGGCATATAGCAGATCAGCGCATGGGGCACATCAGGGCACATTATGGGGCATATCAGGGGGCACATCATCAGGGCACATGGCACATTATGGGGCACATTATGGGATTGTTTACTAGCCTGGCCAGCATGCAGAATGCGCCTGTCTGTAGTAAGTTCTGTCTCATGTCATGCAGCGCTGCTTGGTCCCTGGTGGCCCCTCCTCTCTTCTCGTTTATCCCCATTGGCTTGTGACATCATCTGGGATAGACGAGAAAAAAGGAGAGGCCGCCGGGGACCGAGCAGCGCTGCGTGACATGAGAGAGAGAACGTACCACAGACAGATGCTTCCTGCGCTACTCTGCATACTGGGCTAAATCTCGATCTACCCATCAGGCGCCAGCTGTCGGCGATTGATGTGTAGATAGCCCCGGACCTCCCAGGCAATAGGAGGCTGCTGAAACTGTCCAACTGAGCCATCAGCCCACCGGGAAACTCCCGGTAGTCCCGATGGCCAGTCCATCCCTGCCACTGATGCAATCTGAGGATCCGAGGCATTCCAGAAGCCATGGAACAGTAGAATCTCCAGGAGAAGGTAATGGGCATCTTGCATAAAGTGTTAGAGGGCAAAATCCCGGCCAACATGGACTTGGAGAGAGTACATAGGGCACTGGGTCCTATATAATCAGACCCTCAGCGACCCCAGGACATTATTTGCTGCCTCCACTGATATACACATAGGGAGACCCTGCTCTGGAGGCATGGGAGGCAGGCACTATTGAAATAGAAGGGACTGTGGTGAAGATATTACCTGACCTATCCAGAGCAACATTGCGGCATAGAGCGAGGGGGGCACATATAGATGGAGGTACCCCCTGGCAGTAGCAATAAGGAAGGGTCCATTGACATTTACTCTACGTGTACTTAGTGACCTCCCAAAACTGTTCGATTTTTTAAAGGTGGAACCATTTGAAGTGCCGAATTGGCGATCACCATTACTGCAGTGCAGATATAAAACTAATAAACTATAAAACTAATGGCATATAGGAAGACTTGTTGGGATATTTAAAATGACAATAGTTTGGGCATTAGTATGAGAAGGGAGTAGCCGTGGAGTTGCCATGGAAAACTCTGGAAATGCATACCCTGTTTTTTTTTTTTGCAAGTTAAAACTACCCAAGAAGAGAATAGGGGAGACGTATGGACACATGGCTATTAATATAACAAATAGTACAGAATAGTACAGAATATAAGTAGAATGGAAGGTGATTGACGGTGATTGAATGAGGAATGAATTAAAAGGGAAGTAGATGAATAGATGTTAGTGAATGGGTGTTGTTCTGGGAAAAGGACAGGGAGATGAGGGGAAGCAGAAAAGAAAGCAATAAGTTAGGAGGGAAGAGAGGAGGGAGAATGAGTGCATAGGGAAGATCTTAGTAAAATGTCATAATGAGTAAATAGTTGGAGAAGTGAGTGAAGGGGAGTGAAGAGAGTAAGAAGGTGAGACAGAGAGAGATTGAGAGAGGAGGCATGAAAGGAAGGGTAAAGAATGTATTGGTGAAGAGATAGAACAATCAATGTGGGGAATTGGCGGAGTGGGGAGGGTGGGGGATCTATGGAACATACCCCCATTTTTTTTTTTTCACGTAAGGGGTAAGGGATAACTAGGAAGGTGTGATTTGGTCAAGTCTTTGGAGTGTCTTATATCACTGTTATACCACTGTTTTTTTTTGTTTTTATCCACTGTATTCACTGTATGTATAGTACGTACAGTGATCGTACTTAGGAAGATCAGAACAACAGAAATGATAGGGGGTAGGTATAATAGGAAGAGGTGGGATAAATGCACGAGGGGAATGAAACACAGGGGTAGACACCAATATAAAGGGAAGAGAGTGGGAGGGAGGGAAGGGAAGGGAGGGTAGGGAATGGAAGTAGAGATTGGGGGGTATGGCAAGGGGGGGTCACAAGGAATTAATTTAACACTCAATTTGGGTAACAGGTATTTTTTTGCCATTTTTTCCTCTTTCTTTTCTTCTTTTTTTGGTTTGTGGTACACAATGAATAGACAAAGCATAGAACATATAAATAACACATAAATAATACATAATTGTAGAGATGGGGGTGTACCTATACCCTACTGTCACCACTCCTACTTATTTAAGAGAGTGCTGGGATTATCGTTAAATGGTTTTCCCATCTCCTTTTTATTGTGTACCTCAGTGTAATGTAATTAGGTGAATGTTGAATGTAAGGGAAGGAAAGGAATGAATAGGTAATAAAGAGTCCATGTGCCCACATTGTACAAAGGAGATATAAAATAAGGGGATAAAATAAGACGCCGGCTGATGTACAAGAGAGGGGGGTGGAGGAATATAGAGGATATAAGGAATTATTGAATTATTGGACTGTTGAACTGTTCCTTCTCCTCCGCTCAGGCTTCACTTTTCTTCATTCCTTTTCCAACTTTTCAGGAAGCCGTAGTGGAAATAGTACAGACAATAAGTGAAGTGCGCTATTTTAACATTGGTGGAGTATGCTCGGAAGGTTCGGACTAGAGCAGCTGTGTTCAACCTTAACCCCCTAATAGGCCAACACCTAAAGAACCGTAGATAAAGAAATTGAGTGCTTAAAAGCAGTAGTGCTTTAGGGACATTCAGGGGTCCGAAGTCAAACGACCGACCTGAGGGCCTTTAGTGGAAAGGGAATTATTTTAAATTTTTTGTAAATTTGGGGGGTGTTTTTTTTGTTTTTTCTTCCTTTTCCTCTCCCTCTCCCTTCCATTTCCCTTACTATCGCTTACATCTTCGGGACACAGGTCCTCATAAGGGATTAGCGAGGAAAGAACCTACTTCTTGGGTATAAGTACCGTGGAGTTGGTGACGGAGTAGGGGAAAATGGAAAACCTTTCTGTAATGTCCTTTAATGTTAAGGGACTAAATATCCCAGAAATAAGACATACATTACTTCAGGATTTAAGGAGATTGCATATAGATATTGCATTAATACAAGAAACACACTTTAGAGAAAATAACCTTCCTCTGTTAAGAAGTAGAAATTACCCTATGGTGTACCACGCATGTAACGCTGAATCCAAAACCAAGGGAGTATCTATTATGATATCGAATACAGTGGCCTGGAATTATAAAGATTCAATGATAGATGTAAAAGGAAGATATTTATTCATAAAGGGAACTATTGGTGGGGAGGCAGTGACGCTGGTGTCATACTATGCCCCAAACACCCAGCAAGATATTTAAAAAAAAAATATATTAGAAAAACTTATGGGGTTTAAAGAAAGACAGCTGATCATGGGAGGAGACCTAAATGTGCCCCTGATACCCAAAGAAGACACCTCATCAGGAGTATCTTCAGTGACACCTAAAGTAAGGAAGGGGATTTCCCAAGTAATGGCAGAGGCAAGAATGGTAGATGTATGGTGATTATTCCATCCAAGGGAAAAAAGACTATATTTTCTTCTCCAATCCACATAGAGTATACTCACATATTGACTTTTTTTTGTACCACACAATCAATTACACTCAGTAAGTGAGGCCTCTATTGGTTTAATTACATGGTCAGATCATGCACCGATTTTTTTAAAATATAATTTGACAGACAGATGCAATACATCCCGAGGCCTTCTTCAAGAACCCATGGTAAGGGAGGACGTCCAGAGGGAAATAGAATGGTTTTCCAGATGAACAACAATTCAGATAGCCCCCCGGGAGTAATCTTGTAAACACATAAAGCAGTAATACGGGGAGTATTGATAAAACACGGAGCAAGAATAAAGAAGGAGAGGGAAGCCAAATTAGCTATGCTACTGTCCAAAATTCAAGGTTTAGAGGCACGACATAAACATGTTCAGACTGCAGAAGTGGAACGAGAATTATTAAATGCCTGTAGACAAATGACTGACCTATTACAATATAGAGCTAAACTGGCATTACAAATAGGACGTAAATGCAGCTACGAGTCGGGCAATAAATGTGGCAGGCAACTTGCAGGAGCATTACGTGAAATGCATGCAAGGGTGTTTATTCCTTTAGTGAGGAAAAGATACGGGGAGGAGGTCGGGATGCCTGGACAGATAGCTGAGGTGTTTGGCGAGTTCTACTCCTCACTTTAAAATTTGAACATAGGCGTACCAGATCGAACAGTGATGGAGGAGTATCTAAAAGCAAGTGGAATGCCGTGCCTGACAACTAGTGTGCAGGAGGAGTTGGACTCGCCAATTACATTAGAAGAGGTACAGAGAGGAATAAGATTAGCATAAATGGGGAAGGCACCAGGACCAGATGGGCTCTCGGCACAGTATTAAAAGTCATTCTCATCAGTATTGGGACCCTATCTGGTTAAAATGTTTAATGAGCTGGGGGAGGGAGCTTCTTTCCATCCAGAGACATTAAGAGCTATGATAGCGGTGATTCCAAAAGAAGGTAAGGATCCAAAGCAATGTGGAAGTTATAGGCCAATATCCTTATTGAATCCGGATCTGAAGATATTCAGTAAGATTATAGCCTTAAGACTACAACAGCAACTACCCTTCCTGATCCACCAGGATCAGGTAGGGTTTGTTCCAAGAAGAGAAGCAAGGGATAATACCATCAAAACCCTGAATCTGATGCATGAAGCAAACTCAACTAAGACCCCGTGTGTTTCTAGGAACAGAAGCGTAGAAGGCTTTCGATCGGGTGGGATGGGGGTTCATATTTGCAGTTTTTCGCCATATAAAATTAGGAGGGAAAATGATTAGATGGATTGCAGGCATGTATAAAGAACCTATAGCTCAAGTGAAGGTAAATGGAGTAGTTTCCCCCCCCATTTGCGATAATGAATGGGACAAGGCAGGGATGCCCATTGTCCCCTTTATTGTTTGCACTGATATTGGAACCTCTGTTGTGTAGAATTCGGCTTAATAAGAATATTTGGGGAATAATGGCAGGAGGAACTCAACATAAAGTTGCAGCATATGCAGATGATATGCTCTTCCCAATGACTAACCCCATAATCTTGCTCCCGAACCTTTAGTCTTTAATTTAGAGAAATTGAGACATATAGTACATTATCTTATTCTAAGATAAATTTCTCTAAATCAGAGGCATTGGTGGTAGCTGTCCCGAAAGAAATGATGAAGTCAATAAAAGCAAATTATAAATTTAAATGGGCAGATCAATTCCTGAAGTATTTAGGGACTTGTATAGCAGTGGACCCTTCTAAAACATATGAGCTTAATTTTCCACCAGTGTTAAACAAGGTATGAGGCTTATTGGAGAGATGACACAAGGGATTACATTCCTGGTTTGGAAGAAGCAACATAATTAAGATGAACATTTTACCAAAGATTCTGTACCTCCTCCAGGCAGTCCCAATTGCAATACCTAGGATTTTTTTTAGAAATATACAAACATTACTTACAAAATTTATTTGGGCACATAAACATCCTAGGAACAGGAGAACTCCGTTGTCCCTATTAAAACAATACGGGGGGTTGGCAGTCCCAGATATATATAAATATTACCAGGCATTGCATTTGAGCCACCTGTTGGATTGGTGCCGACATGGAGAACTAAAAATCTGGCCAAGGTTGGAGCAAGTGCAGAGTGGGGAGTTACTGTACAGAGCCCCGTGGTGTTTTAAGGCTCTGGCATCTAAAACTAAGACGCATCCAACAATAGGACCTACTCTCCGTGTTTATTATAACCTCTTATTTAAGGGCAAGCTATCTACACAGGATTCACCTTCAGTACCTATATTGGGGAACCCGCAATTCATATTAGGAACACAAAAAGGACCTTTTGACGCACTGATTAAATGGGGGCTGTATTAGGCATCGCATTTTTTGAGATCTGGTAGATGGCCAACAGTGCAGGAACTGGTAGACAGAAATGGTCCTTTCCAATTAGATTTCTGGTCGGCGGCACAACTATGACATTATCTATGTACTAGGGTACCGCCAAGTCCTTTGAACCGAAATCTGTTACCATTCTAGAAATGTTGTATAGAGACTGAACCAATAACGCATGCTGTCTCTAGAATGTATGCGTTGTTCATTAAACCATTCTCCAGAAATGGGGAATAGATTTGGGAAGGACCTTTTTGGAGGAACAAAAAACCAATATGATACATTCAATATTTAAGACAGCGATATGTACCAAAATACAGGAAACAATTTATAAAATCATCTTACAATGGTACAGAACCCCAGATAAACTTCAAAAATGTTTCCCAAATGTATCAGATAGATGCTGGCGATGCAAGATAGAACAGGGGACTTTGCTACATGTTATTTGATCCTGCCCCAGAGTGAGGACATTTTGGAGGGAGGTCCGGGAGGTAATTAAAAAATTTAGTAATGTGAAAATACAGGAAGACCCAGCTTTTTTCCTTTTGCACTTGTCAGAGATTCCGGGGAAAACATATAGGAATTCTAGCAGCATGCATCCCGCTTAAGTGTAAACAGATACAACCCCCTACAGTGAGTATGTGGCTTAAGAAAATAAAGGAAGTAAGCCGAATGGAAGATCTAGTCTGGACAACTAGGAAAAAAAGGGAAATTTATTTAAAAACGTGGTCACCATGGAACTGTTTTATTTCTTTGGAGGAAGGGAAAAATCTAATTGATACAAATTAAAGGGGAGGAGGGGTTTTTCAGGAGCAGAGGAGAATATTGTTCATGGTCTAATATGAGGGGGGCTCTCGGAATTTTAGGAGAGGGAGGGGAGGGAGAGGAGAGAGGGGAGTTGAGAGGGAGAGAGAGAGGGATTTTTTTTTTGTTTTTTTTTTGTTTTGTTTGGTTTTGGGAGGGGGGTAAGGAAAGGAGGGGAAATGGACTATAAATAGAAACTGCAGATGGAATATTGAGAGGTAGTTGGAGTATCCTGGCCGGGTCTGGGGGAAGCGTCTCCCTCCTGACGTGGCATGGAGTAACAATATGGAGGATGGAATTAAGAAAGGAAGTTCACTTTTCTTATTTTTCTGCCTTCTTTGCCTCTTTTTTGGCTCCTTTATGTTTATCTGGGTTTATGCTTTTATCTATATTTATTGGATAGTACATTGGAAGCAGACAGGAGTAGATGGAATGGAATGTAACAAGTTATTATCATGTTTTTTTTTTTTTTTTTTGTCTGGCTGTATGTACAGAAATGAAATGTAATATACAGAAGGATTGTTCATTTTTCTCCTGTTATAAAAAGAAAAATAAAGAAATTATAAAAAAAGAAAATTGTCTTGGCAGGAAAGGGGTAAAAGTGCCCTGTATTGAAATTGTCAAAGTACATCTAAACCCACCAGCAAACATTTTTATATTTAGATATTTACAGTAGAAGCACTAAGATTTGATGGCTGCAATTTATTTTAGGCATTTTTATTTTCAGCATTTAATCTTGGCAATAACGGCATCTCCAAATCTTTAACTAAAAGAATAACTCCACTTTTATGGAAAAAAATTTAGTAAATTAAGAATAATGTAATATATACAATTTCTATACAAGCAAAATTGGAATTTTGTAAGGTATTTATAACATGCTACACCAAAAAAAACCTGTTCACTAAAACCCCACCCATATTATTATGGGAATCTGACCTTAATTGATCTTTCACTCCCAAACAGTGGTCAAGGGCCCTTAATTTCAACTATGCAGCATTGCACTGCATCAATCACTGGGAACAGACCCATAAGTTAGTGGCTAGATGGTACAGCACGCCATCTCAGTTGGCAAAGTATTCATCATCAAATTTTCTTTGCTGGAGAACATGCGGTTAAGTCAGTACCTTATACCATACTTTTTGGGCCTGCAAAAACCTGACCAGTTTCTGGAGGAAGATCTTTTGCAATAAATGCAATATTGCAGGCATTCTAACTCGGCCAGACCCAGCCCTAGCACTTCTGCACATTGGTATAAAGAAATGTCCCCCCGTCTTATAAGACAGTGATGATCCATGTCCTAGTAGTGGCCAAGACTGTCATAGCTAGGCATTGGATAGATCACCTGGCCCCAAATCCCTCTGAGGTTATCACTTTAGTTAAGCTTAATTATCAGTATGAAAAACTACTGTCCTACAGGTTAGCCTCGTGCGAGACATTTGCTAAAGCTTGAAAAGCATTGGTTGACTGGTGCCCTTAATATTTCCTATTAGTGTATACTTAGTTGTCACCTGAATGATATGCATAAGCTGGTAAGATATTTGTATTTTTTTAAATACTCATAACTTCTTGATATTACAACGTATTTAACGTCCTGTAAGACATATGTTCTGTCTTGTAAGTCCTTTGGAAAACTGTTCACTTTGATTTGATTTTTGTCGTGATATGTTTTTTTTTTTTTTTTGAAAACTCAATACAAATATTATTAAAAAAATGCAGGTGTAATTTTAAAGTGAGTTCAGCAAATTGAGGTAAATTTGGACAATCGTTCTCGGGAGATCACAATCAATTCTTCAATCTCTTCTGTTCTGTCTATTCTCCAGAACCACTCCTCCAAAACTGTGCTCTTTAAACCTCACCTCTACCAATTGCCATGAAACGGACAGTTAGTTGTGTTTGCACCACAGGCCAAAAGTTTCCATTTCTTTCCTGGTCCAGCCTTTAGGAGTGACAGCAAAGCATTGTGTAACTTACAAGTCTCTAGAGTCATAGACAGCTCTGAATGGACCAGCACGGTGACATGTTTGAGTCACCTTTATTCTCAGAAGTAACAGGTTTTTCCTTTGTTTCTAGTTGCTTAACAGGGTAGTGAGGGAACTAGAAAAGAAAGAAAAAGTGAATATGTCTATCATGGATGGGGTGAATAAAGCAAACCCATTTAGCCTGAAAGAACAAAATACTTTTCAAATAAACAATAAATAGGGGTCAGATGAGTTTAAAAGATTTTAGTAATACACATAAGGGTAAATCTGTATTTAATTTCTGTATTATCGTTAAGAAAATAATACTTTTTTGAACAGAAGAAAAGAAAAATAGCCCAAAATTGAGTTGTTGCTGGAACTAACCAATCTGGTGGAACATTTCCTTTTAACAGAAAATGAAACAAATATTCCTTTTCAATATTAAAATTAACCTGTTGATTTACCCTGTATGGGCAAAGTACAGGTACACTTTAAAGTCCAACTCCGGTCATAATATGGTTATTAGTGTTAGAGCAGTTGAAGACTATTGCCTCAAATCCACCTCCAAATCTGAACAATGTCTTCTACAACCAGCAAATCTTCTTGTGTGCATGTTAGGGGAAATGCAAATTTAGGCAGATTACCCATGCCCAAGACATCCCTCACCTTTCCATCAGGACCCACTTAAAACCAGAGATGTTTCAGATCTACATATGCGGTCACTCATAGTCCGCATCCCATGCAGAACACCATTTCTGCTACACATGTGCATCTACAGTGTTTTAAAGATATGAGGTGTCCTGAACACCAACTCACTATACTCCTGGTCACCCTTGACAATGACCCTTCTCTAGTTGAGGATATTTCTTGCATTGGGCCAAATGTCTCACACGCCTCCAGGATAGAGCTCCTACTCCTATATCCACCACCATCCCTTATCCTGACCAGTTTTGCACAGATTTGACTCACTGGGAAATCTCCCAAAGTATGTTCTTCATGAGATAGATTTAAAGGAGGGACCTTCTTTACAGGGCCGACAATTTAACCCCTGCCTCCACAGCTCCAAATGTACTTCCTAGCCTTTAGCATGTAAGCACTGTAAGTCTTATTTGATGTGTCTTTTTTTCTGGCCATTCACAAAAGGAAGGCTGGGGCTGTTTGCTTTGTGAATGGCCAATACTAGAGGGAGTTAAGACACAATAGCAGCAATGTGGCATCAGTGGAGAAGCTAGACATTCTTTTACCCAGGGCAAAGACTCAGTTCTCCCCCCACCCCCCGCTATAGCGGGACAAGTCATGTCAGGGTGAATATGCCACCAACCGGGGGAGGGTAGGGTTGGTTGGGACAGTAGGGTGTGGGATGCAGTGCACTGCACTAAGACATGTGCCATTCTATCTTGAAGTAAAATATGTGGTAACAGTGACGTAGAAAGTAATGGGGCCTGTGTGTAGTATCATAGGTTGGGCCCTCTTTTGATGTTTTAACACCAAGTATAGGCAGACAACAGGAGCTTTAACATGAACCTGGTGTTTATTCAGCAGCATCCATCTTACAGAACTAACCACAGCTGCCCGCCCCCAGATCACATGACCAAAACTGTTAACTGTTTCCTAACATGCATAAGGAACCTGGCATAACAATTGAACTTGAATTATAACATAAAGCATACACATCATTACATCTTCCCTCTCAAGTATGAAGCATTTAATATGAGACAAAGTCCCTCCATATCTTTGATTTAATAGCTCGACCATAGCAAGAGAAAGTAATCTTTGGCTCATCATCCGTAGGATTGGTGTTCAGTTGGGAGTCACTCCCAGCATTATCACATGCTGATACATTTATGCTGTTCTCGGTATCCTCAGTAGACTCAATATCCGTGTTTAGGACTTCTATGCCATCATGGGCTTGTTCTTTATCTCCATTGTCATCCGGTTCCCCTAATGATGTATTCGCAGCAGTGTCTGGTTTAAGATGACGCCTGTTTCATCCCAGTTTCTATCCACACTTGGTCTCGATTATATATGATTTTGGTGAATTGGCTTCTTTGACAATTCCAGTAGGTTCCCATGTATTCCCAGTGACTCTGTGTTGCACAGTTTGCCCAACAGAGAGTGGATGAAGGGATTTTGTAGATTTATCAAAAAACAGTTTTTGCCTTTTCATGTTTATGATCCTCTGAGCTGTTACTCGATCCTGTGGAATAGACTGAGGCTGCAATTTCTGTGGTGCAATGGGCACTGTGGTCCTCAGTGTTCTACCTATTAGCAGCTGTGCAGGTGAGCATAAACCTTCAATAGGTTTTGCATGATAGTTTAACAGTCCTAGGTACACATCCTGCCCTGATGATTGCGCTTTCAGTATAATGGATTTGGCTATGCCAACATACTTCTCTGCTAGATCATTGGCCTGTGGGTGATAGGGGCTTGTGGGTTTGTGCCTGATTCCCCATTCACAAAGGAAGCACTAGAACTCAGAACATGAGAATTGTGGCCCATTATCAGACACAAGTTCTTCACACACTCCATGTCTTGAAAGTATTGTTTTGAAAGCCCACATGACTGCTGATGCTTTTAAATTTCTCAGCTGCACTAGCTCAAAGTATTTGCTGTAGTAATCTACTACTGTCAGGTAATGGTTGTCCTCAAAATGAAAAATATCTGTAGCCAGTCTCTGCCATGCCCGTGAAGGAGCATTCCACAGTTTAAGAGGTTCCTTTGCATTGTGTTTTTGAAATGTCTGGCAGGTTTCACACTTCTTCACAAGTGTCTCAATATCAAAGTCCAAATTAGGCCAGTAGACCAACTCCCACGCTCTCTGCTTACACGTAGTGATGCCCAAATGCCCCTGGTGGATTTGATTCAGTACTTCTGCCTGCTGTGACTTAGGAATGAGAACACGGTCACCCATAAATATGTTATTCGAATGAATGTATAGCTCATCTTTCATAGGCCAGAATCCCTGTAGTTCAGGACACAGCTTCTTTTGTTTTTCTTGCCAGCCAGTGCACATGACATGAGTTAGTTTTTCTAGGACTGTATCCTGTTTGGTGTCTTGTCTTATCTTCTCCAGCCATACATCCAATATTGGAATGTTCATTAGTACCTGTTCTTCCAACTCAGGTTCATCCTGTGCTTCATGTCCTTCTAGAAACACGACACGGTATCTACCATTGTAATTTCCTTTCCAGGCTTATACTTTACTGTGAGATCATACTGCTGTAATTTCATAACCATCCGCTGCAGACGTGGAGGTGTAGAAGCTAGTGATTTCTGCAGGATGTACTCCAATGGCTTGTGGTCTGTTTCCACAACTACCGGGCGACCATATATGTACTGGTGAAATTTCTCACATCCATTCGCAATAGCCAGTATCTCTTTCTCAATTTGGGTATAATTGGCTTGCGTTGTAGTCAGTGTACGTGACGCATATGCCACAGGATGTCCTTGTTGAGTCAGTACAGAACCTAACCCAAACTGGGATGCATCCACTTGAAGTACAGTGTCACAGTTTACGTCAAAATATTTCAGTATTGGCCCCGGATGTTTAGTGATCAGTTTTTTCACTTTGTCGAAAGTCTTTTCCATGTTTGCACCTCAACACCAAACAGCATCCTTCTTTAGCAGTGTACGTAGTGGTGCTATCTGTTGAGCAAGCCCCTGAGAGAATTTTGATAGATAGTTGAAAATACCTAGGGATGTCTCCAGCTCCTTTCTGGAGGTTGAGGCCTTCATGTTAAGAACTGCTGTAATCTTCTTTAGATCAAGCCCTCTTTGGTTAGTAGGTGTCCAAAATATATAACTTCTTCTACCCCAATTTGCATTTTGTTTGGATTGGATTAAGTGTAAGATTCTTCTCATGACACCGATTGAGCAAAACAGTAAGGTTTTTGTCATGTTTCATTTGATCCTTTCCATAGACCAGCAAATCATCAACTATTACTTCAACACCCTGTAGACCAGCGATCAATTCGTGTGATTTCTTTTGAAATATTTCCTGTGCAGATGCTATGCTGAGAGGTACCCTTGTGAAGCGCCATCGACCCAAAGGGGAGTTAAAAGTGGTCAAGTAGCTGCTGGCTTCATCAAGACGCAATTGCCAGTAACCCGAATGGGCGTCTAGTACACTAAATACTGTTGCTCCTACTACCTTGTGCGCTATATCTTCTATGGTGGGGAGTTTGTAGTGTTCTCTCATTATTCAAATCACGTGGGTCAATGCATATACGAATTGCACCTGTGTTCTTCTTCTCTACCACAACCATAGAACAGCCATAGAACTAACCCATTCCAGTGGTTCTGTGACCTTTTTTACTACTCCCAGCTTCTCCATCCTAGTGAGTTCTTATCTGACTTTATCCACAAGAGTTAAAGGTATTCTCCTTGGGGCATGAATGACAGGCTGAGCACCCTCTTTTATACGTACGCAGCTTACATCCGGGAGGCACCCCAGAACCTTGAATAGATCACAGTACTCACATTTAATGTCAGCCTCTGTCAGACCTCTGTGCCCACCATCCACAGTCATTGTGATCTTCACAAGTCCAATCTCTTTACTTGTTCTGAGACCTAGCATGGCTGGGGCTTGTGTTTATATCACAAACAATTGTAAAACCTCTTCAGATCCCTTGTATGAACATTTTGCATGACAGCGACTCATTACTTTCATCTTTTCACCACCATATCCAATTAGTTTCGGTAAGTCCTGAGTCTCTAAGGGGGATTCATTACTGAGGTGTTCCAGGTATATGTGGCTTGGTACACAATTTACTTGTGCTCCTGTATCTATTTTGAATGTGATTGGAGTTTTGTTAGCCCCTATCTGTAAGGTTACAGTTGCTTCATCTGCAGACTGAGTTGTTTTTTGTACTGCTGCAAGATAAATTGGGGTGCAGTCTGAGTCTGACCCTGCATTGTCATCATTATCCTCTATGGCGTGTACAGAACGTGTTTTTGACCTTCCGGTTTGTGAAGACAGTTTACACACCCTGGCAAAATTTCCTCTTTTCTTGCATTTATTGCATATCTGCCCCCTTGCTGGACAGACACTATTTTTATGGCACATCTTTCCACAATATCCAGATGCTTCTTGTGTGTTACTTGTTCCACTACCGTAGGTGTTCTTTATTCCTTTGTGTGTTCTTTCTTGCCCATATAGTATCTGCTGCTGTGATTTTCTATAGCATTAATCTGGAGCTGTGTTCCTTCCAGTACCTGCATGTCCTTTCTTGACATTTCATATGCTCTGGTAGTCTTTATGGCTTACTCAAGATTTAGAACTTCTTCCTGCAGCAGCTTTTCCTGAACTTCCTTAAACTTACTGCCCATCAGAATGCGGTCTTTTATCATATCTCCAGCATTATAGAAAGCACAGTCTTTGGCAAGCAAGCACAGCTGTGTTACCCATTCATCCACAGACTCACCTCCACACTGGTTCCTCTCATAAAACAGTGTCCTTTGCACTGTGGAGTTTCTCCTTGGGTTGCAGTATGCCTCAAACTTTGCAAACAGTACCTCTGTTTTCTTTTTGTCCTCTGCAGTGATCTCCCCACTTGCTTGCCAGGCTTGGCACACATCACTTCCTTTTTGTCCCACACATTTCAGAAAGTGAGCTGCTTTCTGCTGTTCAGACCATTTGTCTGCATCTGGTCCTGCAAACACAATCTCTATCAGCTCCCTCCATTATGACCAGTTTTCAGATACATTTCCTGATTCCAAATCCAGGGATGGAATGTTCTTTGTGTTGCTGTTTGCTGCCATGACTCTTCTGACCCGACTTCTGATACCATGTGATGTTTTAACACCAAGTATAGGCAGACAGCAGGAGCTTTAACATGAACCTGGTGTTTATTCAGCAGCATCCATCTTACAGAACTAACCACAGCTCCCCGCCCTGAGATCACATGACCAAAACTGTCAACTGTTTCCTAACATGCATAAGGAACTAGGCATAACAATTGAACCTGAATTATAACATAAAGCATACACATCATTACACTCCTGACCAAGAACAAGAAAATGAGGTGTGGTTTTTAATGTGCTAAATATTGGCTGTGGTTAAAATAGAAACAAAGTGCAGGGGTTTAGTAGTAAGAGGAGCAAAGCTCAGAGGTCAGGGGTAAGTGGTGCTGAGTTCAGAGGTCAGTAGTAAATGATGCAACATTCAGAGGTCAGAAGTAAGTGGTGCAAAATTCTGAGGTCAGAGATGTCAGTGCCATCTTAATCGCGTCATGGGCCCCTAGGAAAAGTAATGCATTGGGGCTCCTACAAGGCAGATGGTGACCTTAGCAAACAGTCGGTATGGCTAAAATATACATATACATATTAGATGTGGCTTTTTAGTCTCATTAGAACTTTCATTTTTTTGTTATTTTTTTAAACATTTTTAAAATTAACTTATTACATTTTTTTCACAACGCTGTTCAGGACTCTTTGGTAAGATATCAGGGGCCTAAACAGATCCCTGAAGTCTCACTTAGAGAAAGGGACTGAGGAAACACTTTCCCCAGTTGGAATGAAACTAAAGGGATCTTGGGGGGCTATGAGGGGGGAAGAAGGTTTGAAAGGGCTCTAAGGGTTTGCTGAGATGTGGTCATTGCTGTTGTTTGAAAGGCAGTGAGGCAGTGGTATGGCGCCTCCTCAATGCATGTTTTAACCTTGAAAATGCTGACCAAATAGCAACCATCTGACATGCTATTTAACTTTTGCCATGCGTACAGCCCTAAAATGGGCTAATGTCCATGTAAAAAATGTTTAATCTAGGATTTGAGGAAAAGGTTACTTAAACTCTGACATGGTGGTTACTGATTAGGGGTGCTAGCAGAATTTTTGGGTGTACCTTAGCACCCCAGGCTGGCATCAACCCTCTTAATGCGGTGCTTGGGGCACATGCCTCTCTGCTCCCCTCCCCTAGTTTCAGCCCTGTTTGGTGTATGAGAGCTGCAGCACATACATCCTAGTGGCCTGGAAATGTAACAGAAACTGTGTATTCCCATCATGTACACAAGGAGAGTTGCTGAATGTGGAAGAAATTGTTCATCATGGAAGGTGGGTTTTGAGGTAACTAAGTCTTCAACTGCTTTGACCTTAATAAGCTTACTGTGACCAGAGTTGGACTTTAAGTTGAACACAGCCATCTTATAGGAAACTTTTTCACATGCTCAAACAAATTATAGATTGTTCAAATCAAAGAACATTTCAGAAGTTTTGCCTGCAGGCTTATATTCTTTGAGCTTTCATTTAATTTATAGCACTCTGCTAATCTTAGACATGATGTCACTGCATTTAGTGTAAAACGACTACTGATTTCACTATGTATTTAACTTAACTAGTCATCTGGGTACAAAATTAATTACACACATGTAGCAGAATACGTTGCTAAAATGTAATTAAACTAGCACAGATTCATATTAATTTATTAAGCAAAGTTTGTTAACTGCACTATAAACTCAGTCCACAAAAATGTACCTAATTTCAAAACCATGAGCCTGGGTCATACATACAATGTTGATTTTACATGTAAAAGCACCTTAAAACAAGTTATGAGCTGGCATTAAATATAATAAAAAGCCACAGGCACCCAATCATCAATAAAATGAGCAAAGTTACTGAATAGAGTTTGCATGTTGAATGCGCTGCCGAATTTAAAATCACATTAAAGCCCAGTAAGGTCAAAGTGGTTAAAATCACTCAGCTATGTGTTGGAAAGCCAGTTTAAAAAACTGTTCCAGTAATTTAGGCTTCAGTTTAACAAAAAAGAAAAAGCTTGCAGCTGGTAATAAATCAATGTACTTCATATGTTCAGCTACAGGAAGTTTAGAAAATTACTTTCTTTTCTACTGTATTAAACTGACTCCTAGTATGCATAGTATATTTTTAGATATGCCAAAAATTGGACTGACAACAGAAAAAATGTAGCATGTGGTTTATGCTCATACAGTTAATATTGTCAGTTTTTCTTAACGTTTTTATCTTCAGGAAAGGAAAGGTCATGCTTTTAAAACTTCCAGATTGTTTTGATACCAATCAATATCGTGAAGGTCAAGCTATCCACAAAACATATTTGAATGTTTTATTTATTGGGCTCTGAGCTTACAAATCATGCTCTTGGGAAACAAAAAATGTTCAGTGTCATTCGCCAAAACTGATATCTCCGTTTTTGGTAGCTGCTGTATAGTTAAATCAGTTTTTCCAGTGGTGGTAAGAGCTGCATGAGTTTTCAGGTCTGCACAACGGTTGTAGTTCCCCTTCTTCTTGTTGAACTTTTAATGTATTTTATATTATGGAAAGTGCATCAAAAAAAGTAGGAACACCTCAAGTGTACACACGTCCAGTGAGGTGGTTAGCAGTCTAAAGTGAAATATTTCTTGTGAATTTTGCTTGGCAGTGAAGTATTCTTTCTTGTCTCATCCTGCCTTATACCCAGTGCTGTTTCTTGGCCTAGGCCAACAAGGCCCAGGTCTAGGACGGCACTTTGCGGGGGGGTGGCAAAAAGCAAAAAAAAGTCCCCCCAAGGCCCAGTCTTCCCGAGTTCCAGCTCCTGCAGCCGCCTCTGCACATATACAGCGGCCGGTGTTCTGTCGGATAGTGCCCGCTATTGAGAAGTGCCTGGGATGTACTGCTCATGTGCCGTACAGAATAGCACAACAGCTGATTTACGAGCTGTTGTGATGGTGAGACGGCGCCTGCGCACAATAGCCGACGGAAGAAATTTTTCTGTCATATTGTGCCTCGCTCTGCCGATGCGTGTTCATGTCGGTGAGGGGCCGATTTGCACATGTCGAGTGCAGATTTTTAAAAGATGGGCATGCCCCGCAAGTGTCCAGGAAAAATAGCAGAATAAAAATAGTTTTGCAGCACTTCCCATCATTTAAAAATCTGCCCCCAACATGTGCAAATCCGCCCCTCACCGGCATGAACACGCCTTGCCAGTGCCAGGCACAATCTGACAGAGAAATTTCTTCCATTGGCTATTGTGTGCAGGCGCTGTCTTGCCATCAGAACAGCTGGGGCTGGGTCTGTCGAGGAGGAGGAGGACCTCATCATAACCATCTCCCTAATTATCCTGGGGAGGGTCAGGATAGTCCAGAATCAAGGAGGATCTCAGCAAAGCTAAAATAAATCTTTGGATGAGATCCAAAGCTGGGTCGTCTCACTGCAGGCTGTACAAGGCTCTCAGGATACCTGATCGGGTAAATGGACACCCCCCCCATACATAGAATGCTCTCCAAGTAGTCAGTTTTCCCCCATACATTAAGCCCCCACCCACAGATATATATATTTGAAGCTCTCATATACACTGCCCCCCTCCATGCAGTCATACATTACCCCCCCATGCAGTCATACATTACCTACCCCCATCCATGCAGTCATACATTACCCCCATCCATGCAGTCATACATTACCTCCCTCCTCCATGCAGTCATAGATTACCCCCCATGCAGTCATACATTACCTACCCCCCATCCATGCAGTCATACATTACCCCCCTCCATGCAGTCATACATTACCTCCCCCTCCATGCAGTCATACACAACCCCCCTCCATGCAATCATACATTACCTACCCCCCTTCCATGCAGTCATACCTTACTCCCCCTCCATGCAGTCATACATTGCCTCCCCCTCCATGCAGTCATACATTACCTCCCCCTCCATGCAGTCATACATTACCCCCCCTCCATGCAGTCATACATTACCTACCCCCCTCCATGCAGTCATACATTACCCCCCCATGCAGTCATACATTACCCCCCTCCATGCAGTCATGCATTACCTACACTCACTCCATGCAGTCATACATTACCTCCCCCCACTCAATGCAGTCATACATTACCCCTCCTCCATGCAGTCATACATTACCTCCCCCCACTCCATGCAGTCATACATTACCCCCCTTGATGCAGTCATACATTACTTCCCCTCCATGCAGTCATATATTACCTACCCCCATCCTCTCCCAGATACATGGTAACTATGTTGAGGATCATTGAAGGCACTGACCAAATTTTTCTTAGTATCAGCGTGTCCACACAAAGTACCCAGTCGCAGCTTGCTGACTCGAGGACAATACCGCTCTGCACCTTCCAACGCTGATGCCCATGCCAGTTAAACCTCGGTTAACTGGCATCAACCGAGGATCCCATACCATGATGGTTCCCCACTTATGCCATCTTGTTCTTATTTTTTAATGCCTCCAAAGATCCCCAACCACTGCCACATACCCACAAACACAGCATATATATACATTACAACAAAAATAATAAGGCGGGAGGGTGGGAGCTCCTTCTTCATCCAGTGACCAGAGACTGACCACTGGACCCTGGCCCCTCCTACCCCCAGGAATAAACTTCTAAGACCACCCTCTACCCTGGCCAGCTACACTCTCTTATTAATTAATCCCTCTCACTGCTTGTTTGCCCTGGTGCCTAGTCATGCCAGCCCTATGCCTAGCCTGCGTCTTACTCCAGGCTTTTCTTTAAAGAGGAGGTCCAGGCCCCCCCCATGAAAAATTAAATCAGCAGTTACAAATACTGTAGCTGCTAACTTTTAATATTAGGACACTTGTGTATCCAGGGATCCAGCGATGTTGGCACCGCAGCCAATTTTTGGATCAGCTCTTGGGTGCTCCCGCCACCATTCATGTTAAGGGAAACCAGCAGTGAAGCTGCATAGCTGGTTCCCTACTGCATATGTGCAAAGCAAGCTGCGATTTCTGAATTGCCTGGAGGTGGAGGAAGGAGGAACTTCCAAGGAATGGCGCCATTTCCCGGAAGTGGGGAAGGGTACCTGTCAAAAACAGGTACCTGCTACCCCCTTCCCCCTAAAAGGTGCTAAATGTGGCACCGGGGGGGAGGGGGGAGCAGATAAGCAGAGCTTCCATGTTTGGATGGAACTCTGCTTTAAACAGTCCACATTCAGTGAAAATGAATGTACTGCAAAGTGCTCCGTGCAATAATCAATACATAAGATATACAGTATCTCACAAAAATGAGTACACCCCTCACATTTTTGTAAATATTTTATTATATCTTTTCATGTGACAACACTGAAGAAATGACACTTTGCTACAATGTAAATTAGTGAGTGTACAGCTTGTATAACAGTGTAAATTTGCTGTCCTCTCAAAATAACTCAACACACAGCCATTAATGTCTAAACCGCTGGCAACAAAAGTGAGTATAGGAAATGGTGTAAAAACCGCGCTATAAGAACCAAACTATTAAAAATATATATATGATAAAATAAATATATATGATAAAATAAAAAAGTGATACCAGGATGATTGCCACCCACCAAACATATAGGGAGCAGCAATTATTATGTACACATCAATACACATGCGAATAAGAAAAAATAAAAAATAAATAATCGCGCTACCCTTAAAAAATATAATGTTGTGAAAATATATATAAACCCACGTGATAGTAATAACATTCAAGTGGTGAATTAAATTAGTGTAAATACAATAGTGTAAAACCAACTATATTTTATTATAAAAAAGAAATTATTGCACTTACAAGAAATCGGATGTAAAAAGCGAACATCTGCTGCACCGGCCAGAGCAGCAGATGTTCGCTTTTTACATCCGATTTCTTGTAAGTGTAATAATTTCTTTTTTATAATAAAATGCACCGGCCGGAGCAGCAGACGTCCGCTTTTTACATCCGATTTCTTGTAAGTGCAATAATTTCTTTTTTATAATAAAATATCGTTGGTTTTACACTATTGGAGCATCTATTCTCTCCTATGTACCACAACCTTGCTTTGCTGGTTCGAGCTACTGTAGGTGACTTCCTGCCATTTGGTGTTTGTTTGCCGCCCCATGGAGCCGGGATCTAATGCAACACATGCCTACCCTGATCCTCTGTGATGGGGGATCACAGTATTCTGGTAAGGGCGCATTCTCGCTGACCTGTGGTGGTGGATCTCACTCATTATTGAGAAACAGGAACCGATTCACAGATTTATATTATTGAGTTGGACTTTATTTATTTTCACCGGTGCTCACTACACTACACTATACTGTTTATCGTGTACCGATCACTGGACATTTGTTATTGTTGTCACTGATTTATGTCATTTTAATTGGTGTTCACCACACTATAATGTTCATTGATTACTGATTGTTTGTCAATTTGATGTTTTTTGATCAATGGACATTGTTTATGGTTCACGGTTTATATCATCTTATTAAATTTAATTCACCACTTGAATTTTATTACTATCACGTAGGTTTATATATATTTTCATAACATTATATTTTTTAAGGGTAGCGCGATTTTTTATTTTTTCTTAACAAAAGTGAGTACACCCCTAAGTGAAAATGTCCAAATTGGGCACAAAATGTCAATATTTCGTGTGGCCACCATTATTTTCCAGCACTGCCTTAACCCTCTTGGGCATGGAGTTCACCAGAGCTTAACAGGTTGCCTCTGGAGTCCTCTTTCACTCCTCCATGATGACATCACAGAGCTGGTGGATGTTAGAGACCTTGCTTTCCTCCACCTTCCATTTGAGGATGCCCCACAGATGCTCAATAGGGTTTGGTCTGGAGACAAGCTTGGCCAGTCCATCACCTTTACCCTCAGCTTCAGCTTTACACTTAGGGGTGTACTCACTTTTGTTGCCAGCGGTTTAGACATTAATGGCTGTGTGTTGAATTATTTTGAGGGGACAGCAAATTTACACTGTTATACAAGCTGTACACTCACTACTTTACATTGAAGCAAAGTGTCATTTCTTTAGTGTTGTCACATGAAAAGATAGAATAAAATATTTACATAAATGTGAGGGGTGTACTCACTTTTGTGAGATACTGTATATACTAATAAGCTGTGATATTATGAAACTGATGAAGCTGCACTGATTGCTACTGATGAGGCAGCACTCTTAAGCTGCTTTGATAGGCTGCACTTGTGGCCCCTGATGAGGCTGCACTGATTGCCATTGATAAGCTGCACTATTGGGCTGGGCACTGATAGGCTGCACTGATGGGCACTGATAGGCTGCACTGATGGGCACTGATAGGCTGCACTGATGGGCACTGATAAGACTGCACTGATGGGCGCTGATACCCAGTAATGAGGCGGCACTCTTAAGCAACACTGATAAGCTGCACTGGCCACTGATGAGGCCGTACTGATAGGCTGCACTGATGGCCACTGATAAGGCTGCACAGAGGCAGCACTCTTAAGCTTCACTGATAAGGCAGCACTGATCTAAGGCACTGAAGGGGTGTGGTTTACAGATGACAGGGTGTGTGTTAAACAGGAAGGTGTGTGGCCTTGACAGGAAGGGGTGGGTCATATTTAAATTAGGGGTGCATGCACCCTAGGTCTAGGGCAGCACAAATCCTCCAAACTCCCCAAACTCCCTTTGCTCCCTGTTCAGGTTTCATACACTTTTTGGGTCTCCCAACTCTTTAACCACTAAGCTACTGCCCACCGTCATATGACGGCGGGATGAGGCAGCTCTTGTTCTGGGCGGACGTCATATGACGTGATCGCCCTCCCGAGCCACTAGGGGGCGCGCGCACTGCCAGGGGTGCGTGCGCATGCCCGCTGCGTCACTCGGGACCCAGTGCTCGTGCCCGGTGGCCGCAATGTCTGCTGGACACCGGGTAACAGAGCAGGACCGTGGATCTGTGTATGTAAACTCAGATCCACGTCCTGTCAGAGAGGAGAGGAGACCGATGGTGTGTCCCTTGTACATAGGGACACCGATCGGTCACCTCTCCCAGTCAGTCCCCTCCCCCACAGTTAGAATCACAGCTGCACTGGCCACTGATGAGGCCGTACTGATAGGCTGCACTGATGGCCACTGATAAGGCTGCACAGAGGCAGCACTCTTAAGCTTCACTAATAAGGCAGCACTGATCTAAGGCACTGAAGGGGTGTGGTTTACAGATGACAGGGTGTGTGTTAAACAGGAAGGTGTGTGGCCTTGACAGGAAGGGGTGGGTCATATTTAAATTAGGGGTGCATGCATTAAGTCAGGTCTAGGGCAGCACAAAACCTCCAAACTCCCCAAACTCCCTTTGCTCCCTGTTCAGGTTTCATACACTTTTTGGGTCTCCCAACTCTTTAACCACTAAGCTACTGCCCACCGTCATATGACGGCGGGATGAGGCAGGTCTTGTTCTGGGCGGACGTCATATGACGTGATCGCCCTCCCGAGCCACTAGGGGGCGCGCACACGCTGCCGGGGGTGCGTGCGCATGCCCGCTGCGTCACTCGGGACCCGGTGCACGTGCCCGGTGGCCGCAATGTCTGCTGGACACCGGGTAACAGAGCAGGACCGTGGATCTGTGTATGTAAACACAGATCCACGTCCTGTCAGAGAGGAGAGGAGACCGATGGTGTGTCCCTTGTACATAGGGACACCGATCGGTCACCTCTCCCAGTCAGTCCCCTCCCCCACAGTTATAATCACCTCCCTAGGACACACATTAACCCCTCGATCACCCCCTAGTGTTAACCCCTTCCCTGCCAGTTACATTTACACAGTAATCAATGCATTTTTATAGCACGGATCGCTGTATAAATGTGAATGGTCCCAAAAATGTGTCAAAAGTGTCCGATATGTCCGCTGCAATATTGCAGTCACAATAAAAATCGCAGATCGCCGCCATTACTAGTAAAAAATAAATAAATTAATTA
The DNA here is from genome assembly GCF_042186555.1 of Aquarana catesbeiana. Lineage (NCBI taxonomy): Eukaryota > Metazoa > Chordata > Amphibia > Anura > Ranidae > Aquarana > Aquarana catesbeiana. Next base: position 271,491,781 of record NC_133328.1, on the reverse strand, counting down.
AAATGCTATAAATCTATCCCCTATTTTGTAGACGCTATAACTTTTGCGCAAACCAATCAATATACGCTTATCGTGATTTTTTTTTTTACCAAAAATATGTAGAAGAATACATATCGGCCTATACTGAGGAAAAAATTTGTTTAAAAAGAAAAAAAAAATGGATATTTATTATAGCAAAAAGTAAAAAATATTGTGTTTTTTCAAAATTGTCCCTCTTCTTTTGTTTATAGCGCAAAAAATAAAAACCGCAGAGGTGATCAAATACCACCAAAAGAAAGCTCTGTTTGTGGGGGAAAAATGATAAAAATTTCATTAGGGTGCAGTGTAACATGACCGCGCAATTGTCATTCAAAATGCGACAGCGCTGAAAACTGAAAAATGGCTTGGGCAGGAAGGGGGTGAAAGTGCCCAGTATTGAGGTGGTTAAAGTGATTGTAAAGGTTGTGATTTAAAAAAACAAACAAAAAACAAACATGTTATACTTACATATGCTGTGCAATGGTTTTGCACAGAACAGCCCTGATCCTCTGTTTTTTGAATCCCTACTGGTGGTCCTGACTCCTCCCTCCCTGCCGAGTGCCCCAAAAAAAAGCAGCTTGCTATGGGGGCAGGCTTGCACTTGAGTGAGTTCCTGTAAATGGACATTGTCCATTCACACACAGAGCATGGCTGGGCCCCACCCCTACTCTCTCCTCATTGGATCACTGGCTGCGATTGACTGCTGTGTAAGCCAATGAGAAGAGAAACCCAGGAGAGCCATTTCTCTTATGTCGCATACACGCGGGCGAACTTTCCGGCGGACTAGGTCCGACGGTCTTTTCGACGGACTTTCTGACTAGGTCCGATGGACTTTCCGAACCAACGGATTTGGCCACACACGATAGGACTAAGTCCATTCATAAATCCGTTCGGTTTGAACGTGATGACGTAAACGGGACTAAAAAAGGAAGTTCAATAGCCAGTAGCCAATAGCTTCCCTTGCGTTGTATTTGGTCCGTCGGACCAGCACACAGACAAACAGTTTTCCCAATTTTAGTCCGTCTGACTTTGAGTCCGTCGGACAGATTTGAAACATGTTCTATTTCTAGGTCCGTCGGATTTTTATCCCGAAAAGCTATCGGACTAGCCCACACACTATCGGATTGTCCGCCGGACTAATCCAGGTTGGACCCTGAAAGTCCGCTCGTGTGTACGCAGCATAATGCACATCGTTGAATTGAGAGGGGCCTCGTGTAAGTATAAGGTGGGGCTGGGGGGGCGAGCTGCACTCAGAAGGTTTTTTACCTTAATGTATAGAATGCATTTAGGTAAAAAAAACCTTCTGCCTTTAGAACCATTTTAATTCCCACTTTTGGATCCTCCTGCACTACAGAATCCACATGTCTGCTTACCTAAAGGGGAAAGTCAAACACACCTGTGCATCACTGGTGATGGCACACCCTGATTGGTTGAACTATTTACAGGGTTCAGAATTTCACTCTCTCTCTTGTCCTGACCTCACCTTGCTTTTGCTAACATTTCTTTAATCTGTAACCTATGTTTGCTCTCTGCTGTGAATTTGAGGCATGTTTCTGGTTACCCCTGCAATGCTCCCTGACTATATTTATGTCCTATCCTCGGTACCAGTTTTGTCCAGCTAGTTAAAACCTTCCTTATTTATTGATTACTGCAAAATGTCTGTTTCAGTATCATTGTTCCTTTTAGTTTCATCCTAGCCAGAGCCTACCCTATAGAGCTCTGTAATCTACTTTCTTCTCCTAGAAAGGAAAAAAGCTTAATTGTCCCATATGATAACATAACATGTAGCTCAAGTTGTCATTATAGATTACTACAAAAGCATACGCATATGTTAATGCAAAAACTTAAAGAAGTATATCTCTGCAGATGTAACTATGTAATTGACATGGACATTCACTGTACTGTTCATTTAAACACAAGAGACTCAATTTTGTTCTCACTGTTGAAATGTGTTTTGTAACCTTCACCTAACACACAGACACATCTTCTGCTAAAAGCTCTCTACTCCCCCCTCCCCTTTCAAGGTTTTATTTTTACAATTGTTCTATCCGCTAGCTTTTAATAACATATTTCTATTTGTTAGTTTTTAATAACATCTCACACCACCCCTTTCTTATCTATGTAAAAATAACATGTAATAATAAATTTTGACACTGAATGGACATTTTAAACACAGTGATTGAGTCCTGTGAATCTGTTCCTGCAGCTGCAGTATTAACTTTTGTTTTAGAGTCCCAATCAGAAATTAGCATAACAGTTTTGGCTAGTCAGATATCAGGAGTTTGGCAGAGTTTCCAGAAGGAACTGCTTTTTGATTGGGATCATTGGGAACGCAGACCTCTAAATGCCGGCTAGGTAAGCTGTCCTTAAGCTTGCTATATTTCTGCCTTTCCTATGTATGCTATCTGTCAGTTCTCAAGGAAACCAGACAAATCTTGGACCTTTCTGGTTGGGTAACATGTGTGAATGTGTTTGTTTGCCCTTCATAGGTTGGACTGTGTGTGGAGGGAGAATCCTCTGCAGTTCCCTGCGTTGACTCCTTGTGGGCGACCTGGGTCAGAGGCACATGGTAGGGTCAGATAAAACTCACAGAGAAGCGACAAGGAGGGTCTCTTAATGAGTGTTTTGTCTATTGTCATAAACCCCTTCTATCCATGTAGATAAGTGGAGACTATTCTTGTAAATCTGCAGATTTGCTGTACTATTTGTTTTAGAGGCAAGAGGGTATAGGCACAAGTAGAGAAGACTGGCCAGTCATTATGGACATTAAATTAATTAAGGGAATGAAGGGTGAGAGGCCTTCAGAAAATGTCCAGCGCAAGATGAGCGCTAGCGAATATATGAGCCGAAGGTACGGTTCCGCCTATGCTGACCTCCTAGATAAATGGGTAGAATGGACAAAGGGAACAGCTAAAGCTTTAAAATCTGAAGGGACTTTTGTTTTATTAGTATGGCAAACTTTTCTGCACGATTATGGCCCACTACTGTGCAGTGAAGGAACATGGAGAATAGCTTGCACATGGGAGACAGAAGCTAAAGTAGCAAATCAAACTGGCTTGACGGAGATGTTTAATAAAAGTACTGCCCAAATTTACTACGTTTGGCCAGAAGACTCTGTAGAGGATGACCCCCCCACCTTATGTGGCTGCCAGTTTGGCTTTAAGGGGTGCACGCACAAAAGCAAAAGAATTAGATTACATGGAACACACAAAACATGAGCTATGCAATATAGTAGAGAGCAGAGGTTTAACAGCCTCATATCAACCTACAAAGAGGGATTTGGCTCATATTCTAGAAACAGATGATTGGCATAAATCAAAAGGCACATATGCAAAATTAGTTCTCTCTGAACTTAAGGATTTGGCCAGAGAAAGAGAGATAGAGTCTGAACTTCCGGAGCAAACCATAATTTCCAAATTGTGGCAGCAAGATGAAGAGAGAAGGAAGGGAGATGCCACTCCTTCTGCCCCTGGCACAGAGCAATCTGTTGAAATTTATCCTGTCAGAACCCAATTCGTTTTTGAAGGTAATGCTGTTGACAGTAAGTCTCAAATTAAATGGCATGTACCTTTTAGTCCCCAAGATATGAGAGCCATATTAGAGGGATTGGGAGATCCTAGAAAGAATCCAATTGGGTTTGCAAACAAACTTAGCGCTGCACAGGAAGTATATGAGGCTTCTGCTACTGACATTCATCAGCTTCTTATTAAAGCAGTGGGAAGCAACATGTCTGGCTATATACTTAAAGAATGTGATGTAGACGTCAAAAATCTAGGTAAGATGGTTAAAGCTAGGTAAGATGGACAAACCAGACATGCTGAATTTATGAATGCTAAGCAAGGGAAAGAGGAAGCAGCAGGAGCTTATTGGAGGCGGTTAAGCTATATGGCTGAGGAAGCAGGCATTAAAATAGAGGAAGAGAAGGCAGGAGAAACTGCAAGTCCATCTACACAACTGGTGAAACAAAGGTTTCTTGATGGTTTAATACTCCAGTTCAAAGAAAAGTTGTTCACAGGGGAGACAATGGTCCCGAGTAAAGTATTTTTACAAGAACTCCCCTATCCTGGAGGAGAAACAGAATTAACCTGTTTAATCGATACTGTTGCAAGCCGAAGTGTTTTTAATATAGAGGACTTACCTCCAGGATTATTATCTACAAATGTTATCTCTGGTGTTGGCCTAACTGGGAACTCTACTAATTTGGTTTAGTCCAAGCCACTTAAACTCAGGCTAGGACAGCAAACAGAAATTGTCACTAAAGTGTTAGTTTCAGACACAGTTCCTACCAATCTTTTGGGAGCTGACATTTTGAACCAAATTTTAGCAAACATAGACTACACTCCTACAGGAGTCCAAGTGGTCAGTAGTCTGTCAGAAGAGGTTTTAAATTCTGCCTGTGGAGTATTTTTAATCCAAGACTCCACTCCACCATTTCCACCAGAATTGAAAGTGATTCCCACTGAATTATGGGCCACCAGCAAATATGATGTAGGTCTTCTGAATTGCACCCCAGTCATGATAAAAATTAAACCAGGAACCCATCTCCCACAGATTAAACAGTACCCACTCATTATTGCTCAGACTGAGGGGATAAAGGATCAGATCACTCAACTGAAAGCAGCACAGGTTGTTGTACCGATTAAGTCCCAAGTCAATACACCCCTGTTCCCAATTCCAAAGAAGCCAGACAAGAAGGGTGGGCAGGTGACATACCGCATGGTGCATGATTTGAGAGCCATTAACAATATAATTGAGGCAGATACCCCGATTGTGCCCAACCCCCACACTTTACTTTTTTTCGGTGCCCCTGCATCCAGATTGCTGGCACCTATTTTCATTTACCCATGATGCCCAAAAGTTAGCATGGACAAGATTGCCCAAAGGCTGTGTGAGTAGCCCCTCTGAATATAATACTGCGTTAAAGTAAGTATTGGACCAATGGTCCCCCTCACACACAAACACAGTTTTGCTTCAGTACGTAGACAATTTGCTTATTTGTTCTGATACAAAGGACATTTGTAGAAGAGAAACAGTAAACCTTCTCATGTTTCTCTATAACAGTAACAACAAAGTTAGCAAAGATAAGATACAATACTGCCAAGAGAAAGTGATCTTCCTGGGTCACTGCATTTCACATGGAATCCATCACCTAACCCCAGATCGAGTTAAAACTCTACAAAAATTTGAAAAGCCAAGAAATGTGCGGCAATACGTGCCTTCCTGGGGTTAGTGGGATATTGTAGGGACTGGATTCCAAATGCATCAGAACTTATGGCTCCTCTATACGAGGCTACCACTAGAAACCCTTTTCAACTCACATGGGACAATGAATTGCAAATGAAGGAGCTTATTAAAATTTTTTCTGAAGCTCCCGCCATTGGACCTCCTGACTATACTAAGACTTTCTCGTTGTTCTGTCATGAAGTCCATGGATTTGCTGCAGGTGTGCTCACCCAGCTACATGGAGACAAACAGAGGCCTGTGATGTATGTATCAGCCTCCCCCAGTTGTATGCGAGCCATAGCAGCCTGCATTTTGCTGTAACTGAGTAACTGAGCTTGTACTAGATTCTGCTCTGATCCTGTATGTGCCACATGCAGTACAGAAAATCATGAATCAAGTAAATACCAGACATGTGTCTTGTGACGACACCCCGAGTACGAAAGGGGTTAAAGTCGTTTAGGACATTCTCTTCCCGAACACCAAGGCAGCTACCGAACACTCCAATCAGCCGAACAAGAAACCCATATGAATAACTCTCCCCCCAAATACGAGACAAAGCTCTGTCTTGAGGGTCAACCAGGAGTCAACTCCTTTATTTTCACACATGGACACAGCAGATAAAATAACTCAGAGACTCTTTCCCCCCACCCTTGGAAAAGAGGGTGGGTTAAACCATCCAATGACAATAGACACACAGGTCAGGTGTGTTCAAACTTCTCATCAGTACACAGTCTTATCAGCAGGGGGTTGCTGGAGGAATCCCCCCTCCCTCCATAGAGATACACATCAAATAGTACACAACAGCACGAGACAACACACAATATATACATACAACATTGTGAAGCAGCCACTATCTATAATATGGCACATACGGGGTTCCCAGAGTTTTGTGTTTTTGGGGGACATGAGCTTGAATCCAAAGTAACATTACTTCCAGGGTCCCCAGGCATACAGCTCACAACGAGCACCTTTCTCCCAAATGCCAGGGCCCATAATCGGTCGGCAAGAGGCTGGCATTCAGTCCCTTCCAAAAGCCTCTGTCCCTGCTAGGTATGTCACATTTTTCCCCTTTTGGCAGGAGACTAACACAGGAGGAGACCCCAGATGAGTTGACTCCAAAGTTAGTGCATCGTTCCAGTCCCCCAAAGCCGGTATGCACACAGTACCCCAAACAAATTTTTCCAAACAGAGTATTACTTACCTGGCCAACCTCTGCCTCTCTCAGAGAACACACCCACCGCTGGGGAGAGGCCTGGACTGGCCCTTCTCCCTGGAGTCTTTTCAGCCGCTGGAGAGAAGACAGGGTGACTGGGCTCACTCCATCATGCTGTTGGGGATCTGGGCCGACTGCCCAGCATCCCTGGGGTATACAAGTGGAGACTGAAGTCCCATCCACCTTTACAGGGAATTCGTCCTCTGTTAGTTGAGGGCAGAGGCCAGCAGCACTCTGCCCTGTTGCCAGCCCTTCTGCTGGAAACCTCACACCATCTGCTCCGGCTAACAGTTGGGGAGGGAGGCCGACTGCCCTGGCTCCCTGGAACTCTGTAGTTGTTGTCGGTGCTGGGCAGAGGTTGGTAGCACTCTGCCCAGTTGCCAGTGCTTCAGCTGGGTTGGTGTCATCATTCTGGTTGGTGTCATCATTCTGGGGTGCCATCTGCTGTTGGAACTCCCTGTCACTGCTATTGTCTCCCAGGTGCACAAACCCTTGTTGAGGAGGGAAAATGGCTGCTTCTCCTCCCTGCATCTCTGAAATCCACTGGGAAGTGATTGCCACCTTCTCACCATGAGCCTCCGGAACTGCCACAAGTGTGGGGCAGAGGTCTTGGACCCTCTGTCCGGTGACCAGCGCCTCAGCTGGGGAAGTTCCTTGCAACTCCACAGATACTGCTGTTGGTGCTGGGCAGAGCACAGTAAAGTTTGGCCCTGATACCAGCTCTCTTGCTGGAGGCTCATCAGGTTGTTCTTCCTCAGCAGAAAAGTCTATCAAATCCCCTGTCTCTGCAACTGGTGTCTGGGGATAGAAGTTCACAATCTCATGTCTGTAGAACCCAGAATATGCTATCAGTGCTGGGCAGAGGTTAGCAGAACTCTGCCCTGTTGTCAGCACTTCAGCTTTGGGGATGGCAATCTCCAGATTTTCCACTGCTGATTCTTCAGCCAGGATTTCAGAGTTGTCAACTTGTAGTTCCTGATAGTCCCAGGTAAAGGGAGCCCCACCCTGTTGCTGAGCAGAGTCTATCAGCTGTCTGTAGGCGATCTCCAGCTCCCATTCCTGAATGGCCAGAAACTCCAAATCTTCCTGTGCCCAGGGCTCTTCCGAGACATTCAGTCTTCGCTCTCTGTGCTCCATTATTTCCTCCAAACGCCACTCCCATTCACTCCCAAAGTCAGGGTCCCTGGACAGCCTCCAATACAACAATCCCAGGCCATCATAGTCAAAGCCTTCCATGGGGCTGTCATCCGCTGACCACGGGCACTCTTGGGCTACATACCACCGGAGGGCTCTGTAGCTCTCTTACAACCGCATCTCTACCCGGATCAGCCTGCTTACCTCAGCTGTCCACTCCTGCTTTGGTTGTTCCCCCAATAACAATATTCGTACTTCATACTGCGACCAGTGCCTTACATGGATGGAGGGGAGAACTTTTCCCTGGTGTTGCTGCTCACGGGCTGGCAATTCCTTCCAGAGTTCACAGCGGATAGAATCAGACCATCCCAGCAGGACCTGCTCTGATACTGGTCCTCTATGCTGTATTTGCATCTCTCGCAACCTCCTTCTGAATTCCTCTTTGATGGCGGCTGGTATCTGTACCTCTCTTTTCCTTTCAGTTGGTGCTGCTGTGACTTCTGCTGCTGCAGCATCTCTTTGCTGTAGCCAAGTTGCATCCACAGCCTCTATAACTAGGTCTATGATCTCCGCTGTAGGGTTAGGACCATAATGTGCCAGTCTTATTTTAACAGCCCGATCAAACCATGCCTCTTGGGGTGTCCTGTCTTTTATGCTGGGCCTTTCGGTTATGTTGGGTCCTTTTGACTAGTTCTGCAATAATGTCCCTCTTCTTACGGTTGTTGGCCGGTCGGCCCGGTTCTCCAGAAAGTCCTTGAGGGAAGAGAGCTTTAGCCATTCATACTGTGCTTCAATTGTCCTGTGTCCTCTTGTAGCTGTCCTTCTGGGCTGTGGGAATGATCCCGCTGCTTGCCACCAGTTGTAACAACACCCCGAGTATGAAAGGGGTTAAAGTCGTTTAGGACATTCCCTTCCCGAACACCAAGGCAGCTACCGAACACTCTGATCAGCCGAACAAGAAACCCATACGAATAACTCTCCCCCCCAAATACGAGACAAAGGTCTGTCTTGAGGGTCAACCAGGAATCAACTCCTTTATTTTCACACATGGACACAGCAGATAAAATAACTTAGAGACTCTTTCCCCCTACCCTTGGAAAAGAGGGTGGGTTAAACCATCCAATGACAATAGACACACAGGTCAGGAGTGCTCAAACTTCTCATCAGTACACAGTCTTATCAGCAGGGGGCTGCTGGAGGAATCCCCCCTCCCTCCATAGAGATACACATCCTATAGAGATTCACAGTAAGAGCTGTGAAAATGTGGAATAGTCTCCTGACAGAGGTGGTTCTGGCCAGCTCAGTAGATTGCTTTAAGAAAGGCCTGGATACTTTCCTAAATGTACATAATATAACTGGGTACTAACATTTATAGGTAAAGTTGATCCAGGGAAAATCCGATTGCCTCTTGGGGGATCAGGAATGAATTTTTTCCCCTGCTGTAGCAAATTGGAGCATGCTCTGCTGGGGTTTTTTGCCTTCCTCTGGATCAACTGAGGGTATACAATTGGGTATATTGGATTGTACGATATTTTTTATTTTATTTATTGTTTTTAAGGTTGAACTGGATGGACTTGTGTCTTTTTTCAACCTGACTAACTATGTAACTATATAACTATATGTATCCTGTGATCCAAGGCAGACAGACGCAATAGAACATTGGAATACAGCACCACCCCAAACTAGCTCAGCAAATAGTACACAACAGCATGAGACAACACACAATGTATACACACAACATTGTGAAGCAGTTACTATGTTGGCACATATGGGGTTCCCAGAGTTTTGTGTTTTGGGGGGACATGGGCTTGAATCCAAAGTAACATTACTTCCAGGGTCCCCAGGCATACAGCTCACAATGAGCACTGTTCCCCCAAATGCCAGGGCCCATAATCGGTCGGCAAGAGGTTGGCATTCAGTCCCCTCCAAAAGCCTCTGTCACATGTCTGCCAGTAGATTTGACAAGTACCAGTCTGCTCTTTTTGCTCCATCGAATTTAACAATCAAACGATGTGTTACTTTGAATCTGGCTACTCTTCTTCCTATAATTGATGAGGAAGATGCAACAAATGGTACTGATGTAGAACCCGAGAGTTTTTCTTATGATTGTATGGCTCTGATGGAGGTAGAAAGGGCCTCTGTCACACCAGCAAAAGATGAGCCTTTAACAGATTGTGACACACACTTATTCGTAGATGGTTCCAGATTTTACACTGATGATGGTCAGCCAAACTGGGTTTGCTGTAACCACTACAGACACCATTTTACATCAGAAAGCATTGATACCCCAGATGTCAGCACAGGAAGCGGAGTTGTGTGCCATAGTCAAAGCATGTCATCTCCTAGAGAATCAAAAGAGAAACATTTACACTGACAGCAGATATGCATTTGGAATAGCTCACAATTTTGGGCCTATTTGGAAAGCACAGAACTTCCTGACTAGTGCAGGGAAGCCGGTGAGACATGCAAAACTCATAGAGCGGCTATTTGAGGCCTTTCAGAAACCAGCAGAAGTTGCCATCTTGAAGGTAAAAGGACATGCAAGGAGAAATGACATGACAGCCAGAGGAAATGCTTTAGTGGACCAAGCGGCAAAGGATGCTGCCCTTATGGCATTTGGAGTCACACCCACTGTAGGGGTCATCCGTGTAGCGGGGACAGATTCCCCTAATCAAGAGCAGTGGGATGTAGAAACTCTAATAAAGTTGCAGAACCAGGCCCTGATGAAGAGAAGGATAAGTGGATCAAATGTAATGCTACCCAAAATCAGCAGGGCCTGTGGAGCGCTGACAACAGGTGGTGTCTACCCAGGAGTTTGTACCCAGTTTTAGCACAACTGGCACATGGTGTCAGTCATCTTGCTAAGGGTGCGATGGTGACACTTACTGACTGCTATTGGATAGCACCTGGATTTAGTGCATTTGCAGCCAGGTTTTGTGCTTCATGTCTCACTTGTGCTCTGTACAATGCAGGGAGGCCTGTCCATATTCCCCAAAAGCATTCTCCTAAGCCAGATTTCTCTTTCCAAAGAATTCAAATAGACTACATTCAGATGCCCAGAATAGGCACCTATGAGTACGCTTTAGTGTGTGTTGACATGTGTAGTTCTCAGGTTGGCCCGAGTGCTGGCCGGTAGCTAAAGCAAATGCAAAAACAACAGCAAAGAAAATTTTGAATGACATAGTTTGTAGATATGGAGTTCCTGAAACTATTGAGAGTGACAGAGGAACCCATTTTACTGGGGAAGTAATGAAAGAGGTAATGGAAGCCCTTCACATACAGCAAGCTTTCTATACACCTTATCATCCACAAAATAGTGGTAACGTTGAGAGACTTAATGGAATTTTGAAAAACAGATGTGCAAAAATTAAATGTTCAGATTTTGCAAAGAACATTGAATAAAATACATGAAGGTGTTTATAAATCTTTCCCTGACCCAGATTCTGTTTCAGGTATTCACAGAATCCAACCAGGTGACTGGATGGTGGTCAAGCGACATGTCAGAAAGCTGCTAGAACCAAAATTTGATGGACCACATTTGGTGCTTTTGACAACCGGTTCCGCTGTCAAGTTGGAAGGAAAGCCCACCTGGATTCACGCCAGTCACTGCAAGAAAATCCTTAAGTGATGATATCCTTTGAAAAAATTATGATGATGTTTCTTTTCTTTTTTGTTGTTTGTGAGAACTGGGTAAATGGAAATTTGATCCTCTTACGGGACTTTAAAGGGGACACCTACTCATAAGTGGTAAAAGAGTATAATAAGGACTATGAGTAGTATAGGTTTGTTGCAAAGATTTAGGTGTTTATTAAGGTATAGATCTGAATAGGTCTAGGGTACAAAAGATAAGCATACATGGGATACAGGATGCATAATACAAACATGAAAAATATAGCAATACAGTATGCAGAGATCCACAATCATAGTACCCGACGCATTTCGAGATAAACTCTTCCTCAGGGGTGTCTGATTGGAATCAGCAAACAAAGATGTATGTCTATAAATCAAAAAGACAGTAATAAACCAATTGTACGGTAATATATGTTCAAAATCAGCATTAACATAAAGAGAGAGTATACAGATGTATACTATGCATATGTGATAAAAACAAAAAGGTACTGACCATAGAGTATTGCTTGAGGGGCATGTATTAAGGTACTGTATCCATAAAAACATTCAAGTGGGAGGGATAGAAAACAACACTGGACTTCAGTATAGAGCTCACTTCCAGTCCGCATCTGGCAGGCCTAATGTACCCAGACCCAGTGGAGCAACCAGGGGGGTATTTCCCAACAGAGGGCGTAAGAGAGCCACCATAGAGTAGGAAGGTTTCGATCAAACAGACCTTCTGCCCCCTCCACCCTATGTCCTTAAAAACAAATCTGACAAATTTCCCAACCTCACCACAAATCCCAATGTGGCCGCTTTTGTCGAACTTACTACCAGGGACATATGCAAAATCCAATCTCCTGACCACAGAAATGACAACTTGATGAGATCTGAGTGGGATGCCCTTCATCTACTCAAGGACCACCCCACAATAACTATTAAGCCCTCCGACAAAGAAGGCAATATTGTGGTGAAGGATAATGAGCTCTACATTAACATGTGCACCCGGATACTTGACAACCCAGACTGGTATTGCAAGATACCGGCAATCAGAATCGAAAGATTCCACAGGGAGTCCTACAACTTGATTGACCACGCCTACAGTGAAGGCGTCCTCAACAAGGCTGAATGGTACTTTATACGCACCCTACACCCGCGCACCCCCACATTCTACTCTCTACCCAAGGTGCACAAAAATCTCACCTGCCCACCGGGTAGACCGACCATCTCGGGTAACGGCTCTCTCACTGAAAGACTTAGCCAATTTATAGATGGATATTTACGCCCCCATGTCTTCAAACTTCCCAGCTATATTCGAGACACACCGCATCTGCTACAAAACATTGATGGCCTATGCGTCCCTCCCGAGTCATCACTTGTGGCAGTGGATGTGGAGGCCTTGTACAGTTCGATACCACACGATAAAGGCCTCTCATGTGTGCGACACATCTTGTCACTCAATAGCCAGCACAACAACAAGACCAATGAATTCCTACTGACGGCACTGGAATTCATTCTCACGCACAATTATTTTACATTCAATGGCTCCCACTACCTCCAGGTGCAGGGTGTTGCGATGGGGACCTCATGTGCCCCATTATACGCCAATCTGTACCTGGGGGAGTGGGAACACATGATACACGAATCCCCTCACCTCGCCGTATGTATGGAGAATGTCATCCTGTGGTACCGCTACATCGACGAAGTTCTCCTTGTGTGGAACGGATCCACATCATTATTGCCCACCTTCCTTCGATCACTCAATGTTAATGACTTCAATCTGTCATTTACCATGACCTGGGTTCAGGAATCGATCACCTTCCTGGATGTCACCATCCATAAGGACAGTGATGGATCCCTCAGCACGAGCCTGTTCAGAAAATCCTCTGCAGGCAATTCCATACTCCATGCCAGCAGCTTTCACCCCTGGCCACTCTTTGCCTCCATTCCGTACAGCCAATACCTTTGCACCAGAAGGAACTGTACAGATGATGCAACCTTTATAAAAGAGGCCAAGACTTTACAAATACGTCTACGTGCGAGGGGATACTCCAATTCATGCCTTAAAAAAGCATACAAGAGGGTATGTGCCAGAACACGCAGTGACATACTGTACAATCCCTAGACCAAAAAACCCAAGTCCCAACCTATCTCTATCATTAAGAGATTCTCTAACCAACACATGGCTATTAAGAGAGTCATATCCAAATATTGGCACATGCTTACCATGGATCATTCCATTGGCCCCTTTGTACCCCCCGCACCGGCGTTCACTTACAGACGGGCTGGATCTCTTCGTGACCAGCTTGTCTGCAGTGAATTCAAAGGCGGGGGCAGACAAGACCCCTGCAAAAACAAAGGTGCCTTTCGATGTGGGGGATGCAATTACTGCAGGTTTCTCAACACCTCCAAGAATGTCACCTTGCCTAATGGCGAACCTTTCAAGCCTAGGCATTACGCTAATTGCAAAACATGTGGGGTAGTATACCTGCTCACATGTGAATGCACATGTTTCTATATAGGGAAAACCATCCAGGAGTTCTGGCACAGGGCCTATAGACACATCACAGCTATGCAAACCTGCAACCCCAACCTCTTGGCCGTCATGTCACAAATGTACATGAGGGCATCTGCCCCAAATTCCATTTCACAATCCTCGATCGTGTACACTATGGAATGCAGGGAGGAGATGTGAATGAAACACTCCTACAGTTGGAACAGAGGTGGATCTTCAGATTAAGAGATACCCAACCTCCGGAACTCAATACATGTACATCCTTCAGACCTTTCTTGGAGGGTTTCTCCTCAGGGGGCTCGGAGTGGGAACCCGACGAGATCCCCCCCTAAAAACAAAACCCCCCCTTTTCTCCGGGACAGCCCCACAGGCCCAGATCCCTCCACCTCTCATGTTTTCATTACCTCATGTGCTGTAATTTTTTGTAATTTTTGTATATAGATATATTTTATTGAATGTGCACACACTTGTATATATGTATATTTGTACATATGTCTTCCTTGGTATACCATCATATATACTCGCACAATATGCCTTAATCTCTCATATGTACATTTCCTTTTTGCCCCAAATAACCCCCTTTTTCTTTTACCCCCCTTCCAGTGCCCTGATCCTCTCCCTCTTTTCCCTCTTTGTACCCCTCCTGTTTTTAATTCCTGACTTTTCACCCACTGGCCTCTGCAGCTCGTTTCTCCTCCTCACTCTGGGCCACCCCACCCCTGGTGGGACACCAGGACATTCCTCACTTGGCGCAGGGGGGCCGCCTGGTGCGATACCGTTTGCTGCAGGTGGCCTTCTCCTAACTGGAGGATCCGGATCGACATCCCAATCCGATCTTCTCCGATCACTGCGTCGCGGGCCTTCGGCGCGGGTCTTGGTTCCCCGCCCCCGTGCGACCCACGTCATTGCGCCGGGGTCTCACATCACCGCGCCTAGGGTTCCTTCCACACTCAGGCCGCTGTCTCCAGGGTGACTGATGCATGCGCCCCAGGCCCGGGGGGCATCTACCTCCCCACCCATTGGCTGCGCCCACGAGTGCAGCCCTCTTATATCTCACATCACACAGATCTCAATACTCCATGGCGTCCTGCATCTCTGCACGCCGCGCCTCACCACCACTTGACTACAACAGGTAAATAGCCATCCAGCATCGTCCTGTGCCTTCCCCGGGCAGACACACCACCACCCTACCCTCTCTCCTCCCTTACCCACCTTGTCACTCTCTTGCAGGTTGGACCCTCCAGGTCTTCACTAGCCTGGACCCCTGGCTGGGCATGCATTTCCTTTGCCCCCATACGGCCGGTGAGTCCCTATCCACCTCCCCTCCTGTGACACCTGATACATCCCAGAGACTGGGTGACCACAAGCCGGGAAATCACACAGGATCGCTGCACCTGTCCACCGGGTTAGACCCTTTACAAACCTATAGACTCCTGCCTACACAGGCTATTACGGCCTCCTCTAGGTATGTTACCGCTTACTATGCTTACACATCATGCATGCATATGTTCTGCCTCATACCTGGGGGATTCACATGACCCACCCCCCCTTGAGGCATACCCCCTGCCGGGTTTCAACACACCTTTCCCTACCTTCTTGCTCCCTACAGATTGGAGCTCACCCAGGACCTTCCTACTCTATGGTGGCTCTCTGATTCCCTCTGTTGGGGAATACCCCCCTGGTTGCTCCACTGGGTCTGGGTACATTAGGCCTGCCAGATGTGGACTGGGAGCGAGCTCTATACTGAAGTCCAGTGTTGTTTTTTATCCCTCCCACTTGAATGTTTTTATGGATACAGTACCTTAATACATGCCCCTCAAGCAATACTCTATGCTCAGTACCTTTTTGTTTTTATCACATATGCATAGTATACATCTGTAACACATTAGCTATACCTCTCTTTATGTTAATGCTGATTTTGAACATATATTACCATACAATTGGTTTATTACTGTCTTTTTGATTTATAGACATACCTCTTTGTTTGCTGATTCCAATCAGACACCCCTGAGGAAGAGTTTATCTCGAAACGCGTGGGGTACTCCCCGTATGTGTGTTCCATATATACCGGAGTTCTATGATTGTGGATCTCTGCATACTGTATTGCTATATTAAGTATATATATGCATCCTGTATCCCATGTATGCTTATCTTTTGTACCCTAGACCTATTCAGATCTATACCTTAATAAACACCTAAATCTTTGCAACAAACCTATACTACTCATACTCCTTATTATACTCTTTTACCACTTATGAGTAGGTGTCCCCTTTAAAGTCCCGTAAGAGGATCAAATTTCCATTTACACTGATTTAATTGGGATGTGGATCCACCCTACTCACTAGACCAACATCGCACCACCCTCTTTATCTATGTTTGTGAGAACTGAGACATGAAAAATTAACCCTTTCATCCAAATGTTAAAATTGTATGCAACCCATAGCAACGCTAGTAACTGCTAGGTGTGTTCTCACTTACATCCCCAAACAGGAACAATACCCATGATAGCATTGCCTCTCAACTTCACTGATCTAAACAGGATCAGAATAAATGGCTCATACATAGTCTCCACAGCTAAAATTACAGTTTAATGAGGAAACTATGGTCAATATTATTATATCCCAGATCCAGAACTAAATAGAACTCTTTATAGTACAAATTGCTCACAGTTCCCAATATGTGAAAATATTGGTTACTTGAGATTCCATGTTATTGGTTCCAGTTTTTTAGGAGCAGGCATACCATCCATACATAGAGGGTTATAGTATATATGTGGAAATAAAGCTTACGCCTGCCTTCCTACTAATGTTACAGGTACATGTTATATTGAGAAGTTAGCACCTGCTTTGGCTGTTCGCAAAGATACAGTGCGACCAGATCAAAGTCCAGAATACCCTTTAGTGTTCAAAAGAGAGTTGTTCACTGAAGGTGACATGACATGGTCATGGTTCCCTTCCTGGTCAGGATGGGGAATTGAAGCAATGAAAAGAATAAATAAATATACTAGAATTGTAGATGAGTTTATTAACCTTACTACCACTGACATAGGTTTATTAAGTGAAGAAATGGCTCAGCTTAAAAAAGTAGTATTAGAGCACAGATTAACGCTAAATTATCTCACTGCAGCTCAAGGTGGGATGTGTAAGGTAACCAATCAACCAATAAGAGTCCCAATCAGAAATTAGTCATAACAGTAATTTAACCACATTTTCCCTTAAGTCCTCTTGCATGGGGGCCCATGTGCAAGAGGCCTTAAATACCCTGCAAAAAACGTACAGAAAATGTGCCTGCTGATGTGCAAGAAATGCACTCAGCTCAGAAGCCCTGTTGTGGGAAAACGTGATTTTTTCAGACTGAACATTGCCTGCCCTGCCCACTGGATCTGCTAAACAAAAAATAAAGAAAAAAAGAAACTTTGTGCGAAAAGCAGCACCCTATCATCTGAACCTTAGCCCAAAAATCTATAATTTAAAAAAAGTTGTGCTATTCCTATAAATTTCAACCATCAATCAAAACATCATGCCATAAAATGTATGCAAAAGCAATTCAAAAAGTACAAATACGAAGTGCAAAGTGTAACAGTGCTGTGACACTAAAATATCCTGCAAAATGTTTTGTTTCCTAATGTCTTTAGATTAGGATGTGCTGTATATTCCTAATTTCTGCATTCGCTATTTTTGATCTCCACTATCGAGTAAAATGTGGCCACACCCACTTTTCAACATGGCATATGGAGCATGCTTTCTTCTTTCCAGGTTGTTCTTTTTAATTTCATATTTGGGACGAGTTTTGGAAGAACTAAAAATTACACACATATGGTTTTGTAAGATTTTTGTCTACAGCCAAACAATGCTTAATACATCATAGACAGTATAAACATACCATGTTGACAGTAGAAATCTGCAGTAAGTATATCTTATATCTGTCATAGAGTTGTTTATTTTTATATACTGCAGACTTGCTGGGGTAGCAGCCTCTTCTGTATTATCTCTCAGTAGTTGGTAAACAAACTTTCCTGACTCCATGAGCACATATGTTTTGGTAGCTCCGCCCATAGGACCCCACTCCCATAAATTGTTAAGCTGAGCTGAGGTCATTTTGTCCTCCTCCTCATAGGACTCTTGATGTTTGGAGTTTTTTCTTATTATTTGAAAGTATCAGTGGCCGGGTCTCTTGCGGGAACAGTTGTGTGGATACATGAAGACTCCTGCAGGAACAGATAATTGTCTGTTTTGTCAGCATGGCTTGCTTTCTGTATGTAGCACGTAGGAGTCGATAGTGTCCCAGATTCCTATTGCTGTACATCCAGACACATAGCATTTCCTTCACACACTTCAATGCAAAAAACAGTCCTTGGCTTGTTTTTGATGTTTTCATCTCAAAATAGGCTGAACGAACTATTGGAGTCTAGGGCCAGGAATAAACTCTTTTTTAAGAAGAGACTTAGCTGGGCTGAGGGAGAAGCGAACGTTAGATTATTGGCTCAGATAGTAAGGTCCCAATCTAACCCTACACATGTTTCAGCTTTAACGAATGTAGAGGGGGAGGTTTGTAACCAGACTAGTTCAATTATATCTATCTTTAAGTCCTATTATCAAGATTTATATAATTCCAGGGCAGATTTTACCCTTGCAGAGCTATCTAGTTACATGGCCAGTATTGATCTCCTGGCTATTTCAATAGAAGAGAGAGAAATTCTCAATGCCCCACTCACTTTAATGGAAGTAGAAAATGCAGTGGCTAGTTTCCCCAATGCCAAGGCCCCAGGGACCGATGTTCTCCCTATTGAGACCTATAAAAAGTATAATAAAGAATTGCTTCCCGATCTTCTTAGCACACTAAATGAGGCTTTTCATACGGGTCAGCTCCCAGACTCTATGGGACAATCTGTAATAGTAGTCATACCCAAAAAGGATAAAAATTTGCTACACCCTGAATCTTATAGACCAATTTCTCTAGTATCTACAGACGTTAAAATTCTTGCGAAGATACTTGCAACTAGAATAAATAAGGTTATTAACAATATTATTCATCCAGATCAGGTAGGATTTATGTCCAACAAATCAACTGCATTTAATATCAGACGTGCATATTTAAATATGCAGGTTCCGGCCCCGGGCCATTCAAATTGTGCTTTCTTAGCACTAGACGCAATCAGGGCCTTCGATTGTGTCAAACGGCCATATTTGTGGGCCATTCTTGATAAATTCGGGCTTGGCTCTGGTCTTTGTAAGTGGGTCCGGTTGTTATACACTGCTCCGGGGGCATCGGTTAGAATGAATGGTTTGTAATCTCCTAGTTTCAGACTTTTCTGGGGCACTAGGCAGGGGTGTCCGCTGTCTCCCCTGCTTTTTGTCCTGGCCATAGAGCCTTTGGCATGTCTTATGCGGGCCTCTCCTGATGTTACTGGTCTGATTAGGGGAGACACGGAGGAAAATATATCACTGTATGCAGATGATCTTCTCTTTTTCATGTCTAATGTCTGTTCATCCCTGCCGGTAGTAATGGAACACATTAAGGAGTTCGGAAGGTTTTACGGTCTAGGTATAAACTGGGAGAAATCCATGTTGATGCCTTTAGACCCCCTTCCGGATCCACTACCACCTATACTTTCACATTTTAAGGTTGCATCATCTAAAAAATACTTGGGTATAACTATGTCGGACTCCCCACAGTCATATATTGTAGATAATAAATTTCCATTACTTATTAGATTTCAAAATCAGAGTAAAACCTGGACTAAGCTCCCTTTATCGCTAATAGGTCGTATCAGTTTAATAAAAATGATATGGATGCCTCAGCGTCTCTATTTTTTACATAATGCCCCAATTTTGATACCTATCCAGATCTTTATTAAGATAAACACTATATTTAGGCGATTAATATGGCGGAACAAAACCCCTCGTATCAAACTGTAGACTTTAGCATCCCACAAATGCCGGCGGCCTGGCAGTTCCTAATCCAAGGCTATATTTTCTTGCCTCCCAATTACAGCATTTTGCCGGATGGGAGTCTGAACAGATATTCTTTCCTGCTCGACGATTATTTTCTTTTGCATTTAAGGGTCGGTCTCCACTCTTTGTCCTCGATGGTGCAAGAGGGGATGTCTCACTTGCTGATATGCTTACTTGTATCTTAATCTGTAAAGTATGGGATACAGTTAAAAAAATGTTGGGTGTCTCATATCCCACTAGATACATTCCCATATGGGAAAATGATAGACTTTCTCAAATTTCAGCTCTTTGAGGCTTTCAGAGATGGGCAAAACTAGGAATAACTACTTTAGCTCAGCTATATCAGAATGGTATACTTAAATACTTTGAAGATCTGAGGGGAGAGTTCTCTGTAGAATCCAACTGGTTTTACCAATTCCTTTAATTAAGACATTCTCTCAATGCCCAGTTTTCTTCTGCTAAGATATTTTTCCCCTCTATCCCTGTCTTAGATAAAATAGTACGGGCAGGGTCAACAAAGGGTCTTACCTTGGTTACTTATAGGGTACTGTCAGATGGGTTTCTATTGAACTTCCCCATCCGTTCTCGGATTGGCTGGGAGAAAGATATTGGTCTCATCTCTGAGGAGATTTGGGACGATGTCCTCTGGTCCCCGTCCAGGGTGTCTCTTTCTCCATCACACAGACTGACCCAGATTTTTATTCTCCATAGGGTCTATAGAACTCTGCAGTTTCTCTGTGCAATTGGACTGAAATCTGAGCCAGCCTGTGCTAGATGCGGTAACACAGGTACATTAATACATCTTTTGCGGCAATGTCCAAAACTTCAAAGATATTGGGTGGAGGTGATTGGTACCTTAAATAGGGTATTGGATATTAATATTCCGGTTGAACTGCTTATATGTATATTGGGTTACTGTGACACCTCTATCTACACTTCCCCTATTGGTAATACTATAAGGCGCGCACTTTTTGTTGCCCGTATACAGATTGCTCTTAAGTGGACCTCTCCACATCCACTGACTGTGTCCGATTGGATTGTAGATCTCAATAGGATCATTCTTTTTGAACAGCATACATATTCCCTAAGGAACTCCCTGAATAAGTTTGATGTTATCTGGTCTAGATGGCTTCAGTCTATGACTTAGGTATCATGTCAACCAATGTGTACTGTGTACTTTGTAATGCTGGATATTGTTATTCCTTTTTTTTTGTGTGTCATATATACTCCGTCCCAACGTGCTCGCGTGCAGAAGCGAATGCATATGTGTTACGTACCTAAAGGGTGAGCCCGAATTGCAGAGGATGGCCTCTCTTACGCCTCTGACTCGAGGACTCCTGGTAGTGGCGACAGGGGTGCAGGAGTGCAGAGTGGTATGAGTGCCTGGCAGGATCAAGAGCAGAAGGATCAGCTGACAGGATGGATCAGCAGACAGGAACTGCAGACTGAACAACTCAGCAGACAGGACAGCAGGCAGGATAGATCAGCAGACAGGTGAGCAGCCTGGGTGGCTCAGTAGACAGGCCCAGCAGACTGGATGGATCAGCAGACAAGCTCAGCAGACTGGATGGATCAGCAAACAGGGGAGCAGCCTGGATGGCTCAGCAGACAGGCCCAGCAGACTGGATGGATCAGCAAACAGGTGAGCAGCCTGGATAGCTAAGCAGTAAAGATGAGCTCCGGCGTGTTCACATGCTGCATGTGCCGAGCCTGCCAGGAAGTCAGCGCGGTGCAGCGCTAATCACAAGCAGTGAGACATTTCCCGATGTGCGGCTGCAGAGATCAGGAAATGTCTCACTGCCTGTGATTAGCACTGCGCCGTGCCGACTTCCTGGCGGATTCGGCATGTGCAGCATGCAAACACGCCGGAGCTCATCCTTACTCAGCAGACAGGTTCAGCAGACTGGATGGAAGTCCAAGAACGTCAGACAGGCCGGGTCGGAAAGCAGGCTGGCAGCAGAGGTACAAAAGGAGCAGGCAGAGGGATCTTCAAACAAGCCAAGGGTCAGGTACAGGCGGATAACAGGAACAGTCTCAAAGCAAGCCGGGTCAAAACAGGAGCAGATATCAGGTTTTTAGGGAACACATACACAGAGCTGCAGAGCAAACAGCAATGAAGCAAGTGTCAGACAGGTTTGAATAACCCACCAGACACTAACGAGTGCATGTGCGCGTGCACATAGACACCCGCAATCGTGCACCGATGGGTCTAATCTGCCTGTTACTGGCAGGATCTTCATGACAATACGTGAGTAGTGCCCGCATATGAAAACAGTGTTCAAACCACACATGTGAGGTATCGTCACGATCGGTAGAGCAAGAGCAATAATTCTAGCTCTAAACTTCCTCTGTAACTTAAAACATGCAACCTATAGTCTTTTTTAGATGTCGCCTATGGAGATTTTTAAGGGTAAATGTTTGTCGCCATTCCACGAGCAAGCGCAATTGTGAAGCATGACATGTTGGGTATCAATTTATTTGGTGTAACATTATCTTTCACAATACAAAAAAAATGGGCTAACTTTACTGTTGTCTTATTTTTTAATTCAAAAAAGTGTATTTTTTCCCAAAAAAGTGCGCTTGTACGGTGTGACAGAAAGTATTGCAACAACCGCCATTTTATTCTCTAGGGTGCTAGAAAAAAATGTATAATGTTTGGGGGTTCCAAGTAATTCTCTAGCAAAAAAAGCTTTTAACTTGTAAACAACAAATCTCAGAAAGAGGCTCGGTCCTTAAGTGGTTAATGGATCTTTTCAATCAATCTCTTCTAACAGAAGAAGATCCCTATGACTGGAGGACAGCTAATATTGTACCTATCCACAAGAAAAGCAGCAAGGTAGAAGCTGGCAATTACAGGTCAGTGAGTTTAACATGGGTTGAATTAAAAGAATTGGATTGGTTGGGACTTTATATGAAGCACAACTAAGAAAAATAGGTATGCAAAGACATCTTTAATGATTCCAAATGGATATACATTAAATCCATGATAAAGATATGTAGCTTGTTAACAATATATAGCACCTTGACAACTTGGGTAAACAGTTTCAACATGATTCACAGTATATAGTAATAAACACATTAGTATATAGTCCATTGTTCTAATTCATGGTGCACATAGATTATCTTGGAAATGATAGTAAAATTAATGATAAAAGTACATAATAGTACATAATACTAAAGAATCTCAAACACATATACTAATGTGTTTATTACTATATATTGTGAATCATGTCGAAACTGTTTACCCAAATTGTCAAGGTGCTATATATTGTTAACAATGCTACATATCTTTACCATGGATTTTATGTATATCCATTAGGAATCATTAAACATATCTTTGCATATCTATTTTTCTTAGTTGTGCTTCATATAAACTTCCAATCAATCCCCTTCTTTTAATACACATATTAGGGATTGAGGCATATGAACCTACCCACTTATTGCCTCATATAAAGTCCAAATTTCTCCTCCCTTCTCTTTAACATGGGTTGTAGTCAATGGAATCACTCCTGAAAAGAAGGATCATTAATCATTTAAAAACACACAACTTGCTGGACCCAAAGAAACATGGATTTACTGAGGGCAGATCAGGTCAGACTAATCCGATTACATTTTTTGTATCAATGCTTTTTATTGAAACTTACAAAACATTACACATTGAAAGTTATCAAAAGAAAAGCAACAACATACTATTTAAGAACACGTGGTTGTTACTCAGGATTATACAGTCGTATTTACAAAACAAATGACATGGAGAAATCAGACAATTGCAGCTAATCGTACATTGAGGCATGAAATCTCAATCCCACCAATTGAGGTAGGAAAATATGTCAACATAGCTTTTACATGCCCAGAAGATGGGGACGAGGTTCCCAGCCTGTCCACATCCCCTCCAACAGAGGGGAGAATGAGACTTAGACAATTCTGATAACTGATAAGGAATTAAATAATAGCGCATTTTTGTGTTTGTTCCCAATGGGAGACACAGTGGTATTTATTTACTAAAACTGGAGAGGGCAAAATCTACTTCAGCTGTGCATGGTAGCCAGTCAGCTTCTAACTTCAGTTTGCTCAATTAAGTTTGACAAAAAAAAACTAGATGCTGATTGGTTTCTATGCAGAGCTGCACCAGATTTTGCACGCTCCAGTTTTAGTAAATCAACCCCAGTGTGACATTGAATAGTTGCAATTGCCATTGACCATTGTGCTTTGGAGAAGGATTTATGAAGGTCAGCTTCCCATTTCAGCATAGGACGTGTCTTTAGGAACTTCAATTTATTTTGCAAGGTGTTATGGAATAGGGAGAAATCTTTATGCACGGAGTGTAGGGAAGATAAGAATTGCCAGATTTTCTCGGGGATCATCATGCATGGAGGAGGTTTTTTGGTCAAAAAGCTACGTAATCTTGTGTGGATATTAACAGTGCATTTGGGTATGCCATACACCACTAGTAAGGATTACAGGAACTTTGTATGATTGTTATAGAAGAGATTATCCACCCAGTGAATGCCCGCCTCAATCCATTGTTTAAGGGAAAAGTTGGGTATGAGAAGTTCCAAAGTTTCTATTGTGTAACGTGTATGGTGTATGTTAGTTCCCTGATATGTTTGGGATAAAAGTTTTCTCCATGCCAAAATGGAGGTGCGTGTAGATAGGGGAAGGGAACAGACTCAAGGACCTCCAGGTGTCTGCTAATAGAAGAAGGTTCAAGTTGTTGGAGCATGGTCTTGATATCTACCCATAATATATCCTGTGGGTTTTGAAACCAATATCTGAGATGTACTAGCTGTGAGGCGCGGAAATAGTCTTCAGTGTAGTTTGGAAGACCAAATCCACCCACCTGTCTATGTTTGATAAGGTAATGGTAAGCACAGCACAGCACTTACTCTTCCATGGGGAAGTTCTCAATATGGATTTCAGCGTAGAAATATGTAAGGACATTTTTGGGATCAATAATGTGTGAAAAGTTTATAGGATTTTGGTAGGGTTTGCATTTTATGAGTCTCTAGTCTCCCGGTCCATGACAATTTGGGAAAACGCTGCGTATCCTGCTGTATGGCCATGATCAGAGGTTTATAGTTGGCTTCTGCTAATTTAGTGGTAGAGGAAGTTAGAGTGATTCCCAAGTAGGGGTACTGTGTTCCGCCCAGGTGTAAGGTAGTTGACAGATTTTTTCTTACGTGTTTCTATATGAACACCTAAATCTAAAACGAAGGATTCTGCAAAATTAACTTTGCAGTAGGATACAGAGCTGAGTCCTGTAAGACATGATGGGCAAAGGGGAGCGAGACAAGGGGTTTAGTTAAAATAAGGATAACATCATCAGCAAAAAGATTTATCATGTGTGACCTACGATTGAATTTTGAGATATGGGGGTGAGAGCGAATGGCTTACTCTAGTAGTTTATTCATAAGGATGAAAATCGACAGGGAGTGCCATTGGAGATTAAGAAGGGATTAGAGAGAAGGTCAGATGTGAACAGAGGGGGTAGAATAAAGAGCAAAAATGGTTGACAAAATCAATTGGTCCCTTAAATCCAAATTTGGACAGTATTGCGGACATATATCCCCAATGGACCCAGTTGAACACCTTTTCTGCATCAATAGAAAGAAGAAGAGAAGGCGTTTGACCCATTTCTGCATGATGTATGATATCAGTAATTCTTCTTGTGGCATCAGATGCATGCCTACCCCTAATAAATCCCAACTGGTATAATTTAATAAAGTGTGTAGAATGTCCAGAAGCTTTTTGGCTAGGAGTTTCACATAGACTTTGATGTCAGATTTAAGAAGGGAGATTGCATGAAAGTTTGCAGGGGTGTGTGTGTCCTTACCCGATTTTGAAAGGGTGACCACATGTGCTGCTAACATTTCAGAGGGAAATGAGGCAGGCATAGTCACCCTTGTGTACACTAATTGTAGATAGGGAGTAAGAAGGTCTTTAAAAGTTTTGAAATACTCATTAGTGAGACCGTTAGGGCCTGGTGACTTTCCCAGAGGTAGTGGATCAATGGTTCTACCTATTACTGATACAGTGAACAGTGCATTTAAAAGGTCCAATTGGGAGTTAGTCAGGACAGGGAGATTAAGCTGCTCTACAAATTGTTGGATATCAGCCTCTGAGGATTGGGGTGTATCTGCATAATTTCCTAAATGATATTGTCATAGTAGTCAGAAAATGCATCTGCTATAGCCTGGGTATTCATAAGTTATTCATAAGTTTGGTGGTTGGGTAAATAATGTCAAGGATTCTTGTATTTGTCCTCTGAGCTTTCAATCTGTTTGCAAGAAACTTGCCTGCCCTGTTGTTGTATACATAAACATTTCAGTTCATCAGATCAGTTCATTTTCAACTCCCGTAGGAACTTGTCATGATGTTCACACAACAACCTTCTTACTTGTTCCTCAAGTGCAGCAGATCCTCTGCCATAGCAGGAGGTTTTATTTTGAACGTCTAAGGAATGTATCTCAACTAAGGATGAGCCGAACACCCCCCGATTCGGTTTGAATCCAGAACATGCGAACAGGCAAAAAATTTGTTCGAACACGCGAACACCGTTAAAGTCTATGGGAGACGAACATGCATACTCAAAAGTGCTCATTTTAAAGTCTTATAAGTTATTGTCACAAAAAGTGTTTGGGGACCTGGGTCCTGCCCCAGGGGACATGTATCAATGCAAAAAGAAGTTTCAAAAACGGCCATTTTTTCGGGAGCAGTGATTTTAATAATGCTTAAAGTGAAACAATAAAAGTGTAATATTCCTTTAAATTTCATACCTGTGGGGTGTCTATAGTATGCCTGTAGAGGGGCGCATGTTTTCCATGTTTAGAACAGTCTGATAGCAAAATGACATTTCTAAAGGAAAAAAAGTCATGTAAAACTACTATCGCTACTATCACTACTACCTGCGGGGTGTCTATAGTATGAAAGTAAAGGGGCGCATGTTTCCCATGTTTAGAACAGTCTGACAGCAAAATTACATTTCTAAAGGAAAAAAAGTCATGTAAAACTACTATTGCTACTATCACTACTAACTACTATAAACCTACTGTCGCTAGCGCTGGCTATAATGAATTGTCAGTCTGGCAATACATATAAAAGTTCATTGATAAAAACGGCATGGGATTCCCCCACAGGGGAACCCTGAACCAAAATTAGAAAAAAAAAAAATGCGTCTGGGTCCCCCTAAATTCCATAACAGGCCCTTCAGGTCTGGTATGGATATTAAGGGGAACCCCGCGCCAAAATTTAAAAAGAAATGACGTGGGGTCCCCCCAAAAATCCATACCAGACCCTTATCCGAGCACGCAACCTGGAAGGCCGTAGGAAAAGAGGGGGGACAAGAGAGCGCCCCCCCCATCCTGAACCGTACCAGGCCACATGCCCTCAACATTGGTAGGGTGCTTTGGGGTAGCTCCTGTAGTGATATATTATATAGTGGGTAGATAATTAATTAGTAATTATTATAATGATGATGTAAGTACTCTTCTGCAGCAACCCAATTCTTCCAGGGAGATGCACTTTATTGACTTCCAACACAGAACAAGGTCCAAAGTCCACAGATGACAAAAATCCAACAGAGTATATAACTCATAATCCCATTTTTCCTAGGTCTGCGCCTTTATAGTCACACACAGACAGGACTAAACTATAGACTGAACGCCATGTTATATTCACTAGACACTGAATGGCTGAGCAATTTGATTGTCCGTTTCCATTTAGGCCTTTGATATGCTTCTGCCTTTCAGACAGACAATGAACCCTAGCCATGAACAGCTGCAGTCATACACTGCCCTAATTTGCATTCTTGCATATTAACATCAAGTCCCCTTTGATATGTGTAATTAGATTAATTTTAATAATTTTTATTGCGTTTATCAAGAGCAACATAGATACACAGATGTAAAGAGAAATGTTTAAGGGTACAAAGTTCATAAAGTACATATGGAAATCACCAGAAATATAGTAGTATACTGAGGTTTCCAGCCTAATTCCGACACTGTCCCCATTCACACCTCAGAC
Organism: Aquarana catesbeiana; assembly: GCF_042186555.1. Lineage (NCBI taxonomy): Eukaryota > Metazoa > Chordata > Amphibia > Anura > Ranidae > Aquarana > Aquarana catesbeiana. The sequence continues at coordinate 271,464,093 of NC_133328.1, read as the reverse complement.
ATGGTCAAGGAAGGTGGCACCTCCCCCCGGCACCCCCAATAGGCTCTAGCTGCGCCGGGAGAGAGGGCCCCCCCCCCCCCCGAGAAAGTAACATTGAAGAAGAGGAACGATGTAGACCAGGTCAGGGCTGAAACTATAATAGACCAATAATCAAATGCACTATGTGTGTTGAAAAATTGTGTTATTGATCGCTCCAGAATCAGATAGGGAGAGCCAATAGGCATCAGAGTCACACTAGTGGACAAAACAAATTAAACAAAAAGTGTGTCAATAACTATACTCATATAAGAAGGATGTAAAAGTTCCCCGTGCAAAGTCAATGACCAAGCATCCCAAATGTCCGCTGCGAGCCAGGGGAGGTCTTGCGCAAGTACGTCTGCGGGTCAAAAGATGCCAGTCTGATAGGCAAAGTGTCAGTTACGTGGTGGTCACGGTAGTCGACCCAATCGTGGCAACTCCTCTGCCCCCAGCAGACAGGGGATGTGGCCATTACCCTAAATACAGTCCTGTGTATCAACCACGAGAAATCACATGAGTAAAGACTAAACAGAACCAGATAACAAAACAAGGGGAAAGCACAGGTCAAGAGACCCAAGGAGACAAGAGAGTAAAGAGAGGAAAAAGAGAAAAGAGAAAAAGAAGAAGATAAGAGGAAAGAAAAAGATCTTCAGTGACGGGGTAATACTCGCTTCCTTACTCAGCACTGGAGGAAATAGAGGTGGAAGGTACCAGAGATATATATTTAATCCAGGGTTCCCAGATGGCATCATGTTTGGCAACCGTATCCAAAAGGATGCTAGTTGTCTTTTCCTGGATCATTATCCATGAGATTTTTCTTTTAACCACTTCCTGCCCGGCCCATAGCAGATGATGGCCGGGCGGTGGTTCCGTTATCCTGACTGGGCGTCATATGATGTCCAGTAGGATAACATGCCGCTGCGCGCCCACGGGGGCGCACATCGCGGCGATCAGTGGAGCGGTGTGTCAGTCTGAAACACCGCTCCACTGATCTTGGTAAAGAGTCTCAGGCGGAGGCTCTTTACCACGTGATCAGCCGTGTCCAATCACGGCTGATCACGATGTCAATAGGAAGAGCCGTTGATCGGCTTTTCCTCACTCGCGTCTGACAGATGCGAGTAGAAAAGAGCTGATCAGCGGCTCTCCTGACAGGGGGGGTCTGAGTTGATTGTTTATCAGCGCAGCCCCCCCTCAGATGACCACACTGGACCACCAGGGATCGCCACTAGGATCACCAGGGAGAGGGGCAACATGTGGATGGCCAGGCATGTACCCCATGGCCTTACACATGTGCCCAATGGGCCCAGTCAGTGCCCAATCTGTGCCAATTAGTGCCCACAAATGGGCACTGATTGGCACCAGTATATTGCAGTGATGTCCAGCAATGCCACCCATGAGTGCCACCAGTGTCATCAGTGCCACCCTTCAGTGTCCATCAGTGCCACCTGTCAGTGCCCATCCATGCCCATAAGTGCCCACCTGTCAGTGCCCATCAGTGCCCATCCGTGCCACCTATCAGTGCCACCCATAAGTACCCATCAGTGCCACCCATAAGTACCCATCAATGCCACCTACAAGTGCCCAACAGTGCCGCCTATAAGTGCCCATCGGTGCCACCTATGAGTGCCCATCAGTACTACACACCAGTGCCACCTATCAGTGCCAATCAGTGCCACCTATCAGTGCCCATCAGTGCCACCTATCAGTGCCCATCATCAGTGCCCGTCTGTGCCACTTCATCAGTGCCACCTCATTGGTGCCACCTCATCGGTGGCCATCAGTGCCGCCGTATCAGTGCCCATCAGTGCCGCCATATCAATGCCCATCATTGAAGAAGAAAACGTACTTATTTACAAAAATTTTTAACAGAAACAAAAAAAAACTTGTTTTTTTTCAAAATTTTCGGTCTTTTTTAATTTGTTGCACAAAAAATAAAAAACGCAGAGGTGATCAAATACCTCCAAAAGAAAGCTCTATTTGTGGGAACAAAATGATAAAAAAATTGTTTGAGTACAGTGTAGCATGACCGCGAAATTGTCATTCAAAATGCGACAGCGCTGAAAGCTGCAAATTGGTCTGGGCGGGAAGGTGTCTAAGTGCCTGGTATTGAAGTGGTTAACCATGGTGATAGAAACTGAAGGCTGCTTCCAAGCTCGAGCAATGGTTAGTTTAGTACCCAGTAGAATGAACATAATGAGGCGTTGAGTCAGTTTCGGTGTTCCCGGATGGTGGAAGTTAAGAAGATCTATTTGAGGAGTCTGGGGGATGGGTCTCTAAGCTTAGGACAATCCCACCAGGTATGTAGCATCGACCCCACGTGTCCGCAGTTATGGAAGCACAGTGGAGATGCGTTTGGGTACATTTTTGCAATTCTTAATGGAATGATATACCACCGCATCAGGACTTTCAGATTCACCTCAATCAGTGTTATGTTCAACAAGCCTTTGAATGTGGAGGTTGATGCCTTATGCCATTCCCCCAGACTCCAGCTCTGTCCCAGGTCTTTTTCCCATTCCCTCATGTAGAGAGTTTCGGAATCAGCTGAGGCGAGTGACCGGTAAATCACCGTTATCCCTCCCCGCTGCTCCATAGCCTGACCACACCACAGCTCCTATGCCGTAATCGTCAGAGGATTGGGCTTAGAGGATCCCAGAGAGCAGATAAAATGAGAGATCTGGTGGAGTCTGAAACTCTCTGTGTCGGGCATTTCCAGTTTTCTAGAACAATGGGCAGGTGTTAGGGGACCGTTGAGCTGACAAAGTGTCCAATTCTATAAATCCCCTGTCCAGCCACCATTGAAACACCTTAATGTCCATACCTGGGGGAAAGTGAGGGTTTCGGAAGATATGTGAAAGCGAGTGCCAATGTTATATCAAAAGTGGGTTTCCTTTGAGCGAGTCCCAAAGACCTAGGGAGTGGGACAACGTTGGGGCCATTACAGCTGGTCTAGTTTTGGCGGAGCACCATAGAAGGAAATCCAAGGTGTGTTGGGAAACTGCTTGCCGCTCCATATGCACCCAGTCAGGGTGTGCTATTTTAGAGTAAATGATAGAGAGTTGGGACAATTGAGCTGCGTAATGGTACCAGAGAAGATTCGGTAGACCAACCCCTCCCTGGTCTCTGGAACGATAGAGGGTGCCCTTAGCTACCCTGTGTCCGTTCAACACCCAAATAAAACGGACTATCTTAGCTTGGACTTTACTAACCTGATCCCTAGGAATAGGTATGGGTAGGGACCTAAATAAGTATAAAATGCATGGCAAAAGGGTAATCTTAATAGAGTTAACCCTGCCCAACCATGAAAGCCCCAGATTATCCCAATGTTTGATATCATTACCTAGTTTGTGAAACATTGGGGGGAAGTTAGCAGTGTAGAGACTATCAATAGAGGCCGTCAGGTTAATCCCTAGGTAAGGGATCGCCTTGTCATGCCATTGAAATTGGAAGTTTTCCTTGAGTTGTGAGACCAGGTTGGCGGGTAAATAAACGTTTAAGGCTAGAGATTTTGTATAATTAACCCATAGATCAAAAATTCTACCAAAGTCATTGAGCACCCTGCAGATATTTGGAAGTGAAGTCAATGGCGAAGTGACAAAGAGCAGTACATCATTAGCAAAAAGGGCACATTTATATGAGTTTTGGGCAAAAAGGGTACATTTATATGAGTCTTGGGCCCACAACTTACTCCGCTGATATCAGGGTTGTCCCTGATAGCAATGGCTAGGGTCTCAATGACAATGGCAAAAATCAATGGGGAAAGGGGACATCCCTACCTCGTACCATTGCAGATTGGGAAGGATTTTGAGTAAAAGCCTTGCATTTTGATCTTTGCTTCCGGGTTGGCGTAAAGGGCCCCAATTATGTTAAGGAAGGATTATCCGAATCCCCACTTCTGTAGGATTGGAGTCAGTAAGACCATGACACAGAGTCAAACGCTTTCATCAGATCTAGTGAGAGCAGGAACCCCTTCTGAGGAGGACCTCCATCCCATCCTGACTGCAAAAGAGAGACAATGTCGATCGCCCTCCGGATATGGTCAGGGCCCTGTCTTCCAGGTATGAAACTGACCTGGTCCTTATGTATGTAAAGACTGATGAAATTAGAGATTCTGTCTGCCAAAATTTTTGTCAAAATTTTAAGGTCATTATTAATTAATGATATAGGGTGGTAGTTAGTAGGACAGCTAGTGTCCTTGCCTGGTTTGGGAATTACTGTGATAAAGGCGGAGTTTAAGACCTTATCAAGCGGAGTACCCGCTCGTAGATGATTGTAGAATCTAGTTAGATATGGAGTAAGGGTGGTGGAAAAATGTTTGTAGTATGGAACGGAAAAGCCATCGGGGCCAGGGGTTGAGTGATTTCGGAGGTTCTTAATGACTTGAGTTACTTCCCCAACTGAAATCGGAGAATCAAGTTCAGCCCTGTGTTGGTCTGTGATCTTAGGTATGTTTAGTGAGTTGAGAAACGAATCTCGATAAGTAGGGGAAGAGACCTTTCCTTCGCTACTATACAGGGAGCTATAGAAGGCGTGGAAGACTTCCAGGATTTTTTGAGGGTTTTATGAGAGGGTACCATCCTGAAGTCTAATTTTAGGTAAGGTGTGATGTTTGATTTTAGGGGTCAGCCTATTAGCTAGAAGGGTACTCGTCCTATCCTTCTGGTGATAAAACCTGCCCCCCTCCCAGCATAGGCTTTTTTCAGCTATGGCGGTAAGGGATAGATTCAGGGCAGTACGTGCCGTGTCAAGTCTTTTCGCCGAGTCCTGACAGGGGTTGCTTTTGTGTTGTGTACTTAATAGCTGAAATTCTTTTTCTAACCGTTCAACCTCTGCTTTGCAAGCTTTATGAATCCTAGAGGCTATTTGAATAATTTTACCCCTAATAAAGGCCTTGTGAGCTGCCCACAGTGAAGTAGGGGAGATATTGTTGACATCATTTAATGAAAAGTATTCCTGCAGACCCTTTTCAATTTCAAGAGCATGTGCGGGGCTACTAAGAATCAAAGCATTAAGTCTCCAACAAAACCCTTTATTGTGACCTGATGGTCTCTTCATGGTGAGGAGGAGCATGAAATGGTCCGACCAGGCAGAGTCTTTTATGACAGACCTATTCACCAGCGTGATATGGGCAGACAGCATGAAAAAGTGATCAATTCTTGCATAAGTGTTGTGGGGGTGAGAGAAGTGTGTGTAGTCTCATGCATTTGGATTCATTTCTCTCCACACGTCGACTATCCCCTGGTGAAAAATCTGTCTCGCTATATTAAGGCTCTGTTTGGTGGGGCGAACACGGTCTCTGCCTGGTGGGTGGGATTTGTCCAGTCCCGCATCAAAGGCAGTGTTAGAATTGTGTAGAACAGTGCTAGCGATCCCCAGTCACTCACCTTCAACTCATCGGGACGCCCGGGGTTCAGATGGACAGCATCGTCAAGGGAAGCAGCTTCCTGTGTCCAGCGGGAGCACGAGCATACACACGCCACTAGAAGAACAGTGTGATTAGTACAAGTAAAAGTGAATAGAGAAGAGATACAGAAGAGAAGCATAGGGAGACAGGGTGGATGTGAAATTTAAACATCCAGTCCTGTGGAAAAGTACAAGAAAAAAGGACAACCAAGACAAAACAAAACAAAAAAAGGAAGAATTTTAGGACAAATTTTCAGTGTCCCCCAGTCAATGGGTACAGAGTACAGGAGGAGGAGCAACGATACCGCTCCGCTCACGAAACTCCTAAAATTAAAATTGTGAACGTATTAACAACAGAAAACATCACCATCAATAACTAGAACATACAATCTGTCAATAAGGGAGGCTTCGAATGAGGATAGTCTACATCCGGAGGTTCAGGGGGAACATAATGAGTGAGAGGTGGAGAGTTATGTAGATTGCTTGGTAGAGGAGGAGGATTCAGGTTTCCAGGTAGACGGGGAATAAGGAACAGAGGATGACTCCAGAAGGCGATGAGAAAGACAGTCTAGGCATCAGCCAGCGGACAGTTCACCTCTGGTGAGGAAGAGGGCTGCAACAGTCCCTAAGAAGTCCGTGTGGATTATATAGAACATTATGGGCTACCCAGAGGGAGGTTGGAGGGGAGGGGGGGGGTGAGACCCAAGCAAGTAGGTTAACAGGGAGGCCAGGAAGTCAAGGGAGAACTTGGACGAGTCCCAACCCTAGATGGTGAGGGGCTTGGAGAAGGCCAGGTAACAATCCGGTAAGCCATGAGTAGAGGAGAAAGATGCAGGATGTCTGCTAAATCCCAGTTATGGAGTAGGGGGAAGAACCCCCTGAGGTCAAATGATGTGTGAGTCCAGGTGGACATTAATGCCGAAAGAGCCAGGTGGACCCAGTCCCTGTGAAGGGAACGTAAAAGGGAAGGTAGTGCAGGCCCTTAAATCAGGGAGGTGTGCCTTCCTTGGCCTTCTTGCTTTTGGTCTTTGACCATAGAGATGTGAGTGGGCTAGATGGGGGTGGACATTTGGACAAACTGGAAGATGATGTTTGCATTTGGGAGGGGGGATCCCTGGAAATGAGGCCCAGTGTTTGTAGCAGAAGTTCACTGTAACAAGCCCCTTTCTTTCTCGCTCGGTTCCACTCTCCCGACACTCCTCTGCAGCTATAGAATCAGATTGCAATGTCTGATGGTTCGGTCATCCAATGGTCCGGGACTAGAACCACAGCTCTGTGCCGTTCTAGTCCAGTTGTGATAGCTCAGAACAAACACCAGGCAGGTTGTATGTAAGTTCAACCAGGAATCTATCTTTATTGACAAAATACAGGCTTTTATACACTCAAAGTGTAGGTGCAGACCTCCTGCTCATATTACTCTAACAATACAGCTGTAACCTAATTAACCTAATTAACATGAGCTAATTAACTAATCTCTTTAGACAGACTAGATGACTCAGACATGACCGTTACGCCAGACTGGCCGTCTTGTAGTTCAGAAAATCCAATCAACATTAGCACAATCAACATAGACTCTTCTTCACACAATAGCAGAGTTAATTAACACAACTAACAATGGGGATCTAATGACTCTTAGATCCCATAGTAGACTTATTTACAATACACATTTTCAGCAGACAATAGACAGACAGGTGTTGGAATTTACATCAGCATCTCCTAACAGTATCTGTCCCAGCATTATGAATCAGCCACTATTCCAATATGGCAAATCCAGGGTCCCCAGACATACAGCTCACAAAGAGCACCGTTCCCCCAAACGCAAGGGCCCCCGATCGATCGGCAAGAGGCTAGCATACAGTCGCCTCCAAAAGTCTCTTTCCCGGCTAGGTCTGTCACATTTCTCCCCTTTCAGCAGGAGACTAACACAGGAGGAGACCCCAGACGGGTTGACTCCGAAGTTAGTCAGTAGTTCCAGTCCTCTAATGCCTGTACCCACACAGTACCCCAAAAAAGTGTTCCAAACAAAGTATTACTCACCCAGCCAACCTCTGCCTCTCTCAGAGAACATATCTGCTGCTGGGGAGAGGCCTGCACTGGCCCTTCTCCCTGGAGTCCTTTCTGCCGCTGGAGAGAAGACAGGGTGTCTGGGCTCACTCCGTCATGCTGTTGGGGATCTGGGCCGACTGCCCAGCATCCCTGGGGTATACAGGAGGAGACTGAAGTCCCATCCACCTTCACAGGACATCCATCCTCTGTTAGTTGAGGGCAGAGTCCAGCAGTACTCGGCCCTGTTGCCAGCCCTTCTGCTGGAAACCCCACACCATCTGCTCCGGCTAACTGTTGGGGAGGGATGACGAACACCTCCTCTCCCTTCTCCCCCTGTATCCTGATCTGCTGCTGGGACGTGACCACCTCCTTCTCACCCTGAGCCTCCGGAACCGCCGCAGGTGTAGGGCAGAGATCTTGGACCCTCTGTCCAGTTGCCAGCGCTTAAGCTGGGGAAGTGTGACAGACCTAGCCGGGAAAGAGACTTTTGGAGGGGACTGTATGCTAGCCTCTTGCCGATCAATCGGGGGCCCTTGCATTTGGGGGAACGGTGCTCTGGCAACCGGACCCTCTGTCCGATTGCCAGCGCTTCAGCTGGGGAAGTGTGACAGACCTAGCCGGGAAAGAGACTTTTGGAGGGGACTGTATGCTAGCCTCTTGCCGATCGATCGGGGGCCCTTGCATTTGGGGGAACGGTGCTCTTTGTGAGCTGTATGTCTGGGGACCCTGGATTTACCATATTGGAATAGTGGCTGATTCATAATGCTGGGACAGATACTGTTAGGAGATGCTGATGTAAATTCCAACACCTGTCTGTCTATTGTCTGCTGAAAATGTGTATTGTAATTAAGTCTACCATGGGATCTAAGAGTCATTAGATCCCCATTGTTATTTGTGTTAATTAACTCTGCTATTGTGTGAAGAAGAGTCTATGTTGATTGTGCTAATGTTGATTGGATTTTCTGAACTACAAGACGGCCAGTCTGGCGTAACGGTCATGTCTGAGTCATCTAGTCTGTCTAATTAGTTAATTAGCTCATGTTAATTAGGTTAATTAGGTTACAGCTGTATTGTTAGAGTAATATGAGCAGGAGGCCTTCTTGCTTTTGGTCTTTGACCATAGAGATGTGAGTGGGCTAGATGGGGGTGGACGTTTGGACAAACTGGAAGATGATGTTTGCATTTGGGAGGGGGGATCCGTGGAAATGAGGCCCAGTGTTTGTAGCAGAAGTTCACCTTCCTGAAATGAAGAAAATCTGTAGGGTTTGTTATGGTACTCGAACTTCAAACTGAAGTGGAACAGCCACCAATACTTGATGTTTTTCTGCATTAGTACCTTTAGTAAGGGTTTAAGTGCCCGCCGTTTCTGGATCGTGTATGGAGAAATGTCTGCGTAAATTTGAACTGGATGACCTAAAATTTGGATTTGCGGGGTTGAGCGGGCCTTCCGCATAACTTCTTCTTTGAGGTTATAATAGTGTGGTTTGACCACAATATCTCGGCGCAGGCCATCAGGTCGGGGGGGTCCTAGAGCTCTATGGGCCCTATCGAGCTCCATTTTGTGTGCTCTGACATCAGGAATAAGGGTTTTGATGAGGGAATGTACCACTTCTGGTATATCAGTGACTGTCTCAGGTAGGCCTCTGATTCTGAAGTTTAGCCTTCTGGACCTGTTTTCCAGCATTAATGCCGAAAGGGACCAGGTGGACCCAGTCCCTGTGAAGGGAACGTGAAAGGGAAGGTAGTGCAGGCCCTTAAATCAGGGAGGTATGCCTTTCTTGGCCTTCTTGCTTTTGGGCTTTGACCATAGAGATGTGAGTAGGCTAGACGGGGGTGGACGTTTGGACAAACTGAAAGATGATGTTTGCATTGGAGAGGGTGGATCCGTGAAAATGAGGCCCAGTGTTTGTAGCAGAAGTTCACCTTCCTGAAATGAAGAAAATCTGTAGGGTTTGTTATGGTACTCGAACTTCAAACTGAAGGGGAACAGCCACCAATACTTGATGTTTTTCTGCATTAGTACCGTTAGTAAGGGTTTAAGTGCCCGCCGTTTCTGGATCGTGTATGGAGAAATGTCCGTGTAAATTTGAACTGGATGACCTAAAACTTGAATTTGCGGGGTTGAGCGGGCCTTCCGCATAACTTCTTCTTTGAGGTTATAATAGTTTGGTTTGACCACAATATCTCGGGGCAGGCCGTCAGGTCGGGGGGGTCCTAGAGCTCTATGAGCCCTATCAAGCTCCATTTTGTGTGCTCTGACATCAGGAATAAGAGTTTTGATGAGGGAATGTACAGCTTCCCGTATATCAGTGACTGTCTCAGGTAGGCCTCTGATTCTGAAGTTTAGCCTTCTGGACCTGTTTTCCAGGTCATCGATTTTGGCCATGGCAGTGTCTAGTTAGTCATGTAAATCTTGAATACGATTGGTATGTTGATTGACTCTGGTTATTGTAGAATCCACTCTATTCTCAATAGTTTCAATGTGAGAGCCCAGCATCTGAAGATCCATTTTAATGTCAGCAGTGATCTCGGCAGCAGTCTGTGCTAACCCCCTGTCTAGCATTTCTGCAAATCTGGCAAACATGAGGGAGATATCCTGGTGCTGGAGGGTGTAGGGCTCCCTGGCTTGGTACGTTAGATTCTGCCCAGGGGATGCTGCAGCTGAGGGGGACAGTAGTATCTCATCCAGAGTCTGGTTTAACAGAGATACTGTGGAGGCTGGAGATAAGGGGCCCCAATGGATTTTGTGGTGGGTGCTTTACCACATACCTCCTCCTGAAGCGTGTCCCACCATGGTGAGGAGACAGATGCTCCTGTGGTAACTGCCTGTGCTGCCGTCTCCGCCATCTTGGATATTGCTGAGTGTCCTGAGGCGGCTTAAAACTGGGCTGTCTAGCCTCTGTTCGCCATCCCCACCGGCTGTAATACGTGCCTGCAGGTTTCCCCTCTGCTCCGGTGCCTTGTATGCCTCTCCCAGGTGACGTTGCTCCGTGCAGGGAGTGGGACGGAGCTCTGAGATCAAGCGGCCATCTCGGTCAGCTTCGTGCTTGCGCCTCCTGATGTGTAATTAGATTAACAGATACCAACGTGGCCTGTTTCACTCACCCCTTCCTGGCCTGGTCAATCTTGTACTGTATGTGAATATATATATATATATATATATATATATATATATATATATATATATATATATGTATAAAAATAATATAAAATCCCACATAAACCTACCAACATATTACAACATATGCCCCCACTTGGGTCGGTTCTAACTACTAGAACTGACCCATAAATCAAACAACAAAAAAATATCATTATGATTTAAGGTACTGAATGCTTTACAATGGCTCACATAAAATATGAAGTTGAAACTGGTTACATCTCTCTTCACCAGCCTCTAAAATATCCCCATGAAACAGTTATTAGATAATATAACTTTTAGACCATGACTGGAAAAGGATTTGGTAAACATCAGTGGCCCATATAGCTATTAGGCCTTATTATATCACATCAAGATCTTGAATATTGCGCAAAGACAAGCCAATGTCACAGTCCATTCTTCGGTCTGACTTCATCACATCTCTCACCATCTCACTGAAAGTAAACGTGGTATGCTCTTGGAGCTCCGATCCACATACATCCAGGATTCTCTCATCTCCAGGCTCAAGATTCTTATTTTTAAGGATGCTTTTACACAAACACCAGCAAATCCTAAAATTCTACTTCCATCTTTATAGTAAGAAGAACCATCAAAAGGTTTGGATACAGCAGTAAAAACTGTGTTGCAAACTATTTCCTTGCACTTGACATTCATGAGTCCATCTTACAAGCATTTTACAATTCACATCTGCTTCTTTCCATTTTGTATTTGAACAATGATGACCTGTTGTGTACCTGTCAAGTACCTGAATTTGTTGATTGCCAGCCACAGTTTTCTTTTGTAATTTGCTGTAGGCCGACTCCTCATTGCCTTCAATAGAGCAGTTACTTGGATCATTCAATCCATAATTCCAATGATTCCACCTGAATGGTATACCAACATATACATATACCCCCACATGATGGTTCAGATAAAATCAGCTTGACATCAGTGTTTATCAGATCTTCTATCCAGACAAAGCAACAGTGGAAATTCTTGCCAGTGTCCTCACCATGAAAGGTAGAAAGGTCTTTTTCATCCATATATGTCATAGCCTTTAGCACAGGGATATGCAACTAGCGGACCTCCAGCTGTTGCAAAACTACAAGTCCCATCATGCCTCTGCCTCTGGGTGTCATGCTTGTGGCTGTCAGAATCTTGCTATGCCTGGTGGGATTTGTAGTTCTGTAACAGCTGGAGGTCCGCAATTTGCATATCCCTGCTTTAGCATATTATAAACAACTGATTCAACAAAGTTTCAAATCATGACTGGAGTGATGAATTTCACTCACCCCTCTTACAAATTTAGGAAAACCACCCAATATACTATAATTTATGCTATGCTAGGCCATTGTGCAGCATCTCACCTTAGATGTCAAATATATTGATCAATACGCATTATGTAATATGTACAGATGTTATGAAAATTATTTTAGATTTAAATGATTTTAAATCTTTTATTTTAAGATAAAGTTCAAGAAATAAAACATAATGAAAATAAAAAATAAAAAGCAAAACATATCATGAAAAGGGACAAAAATTAAAAATTAGGGCTTTTAAGAAAAAAGAAAAAAAAATCCATTGCTTGATGAATAATGAGAGAGTCCATGAATTCTATATAATTCCTTGAATAGTAATAAATTGTCTATTCAGCGTTTCTCCCCCACTGGCCAGCAATGTCAGATACTTCTAGTGCTTCTGCTATTCACATGCAAACGAGCATCTCCGGCAGTATCTGAAAGACAAAACTCTCCAACAAAAACTCATTAGCAAAGTCCTTAAACATTGTTTGAAGTTAAAACAAAGCACTATTTACATGTTTAAAGTTTGAAGCTAATTCACCCCCACTGCTAGAGAAGTGTCATTTGCATTCAAAAATAGATCTGGAGAATGTACGTCCTGTACCACTTCATCTGCTCTAATAATGTATCACGTTCCCCTCTGATCTTGTCATACTCAATATTCAGGTGGTCATATTTCTGTTTTAACTGAGAAAATGGTATCCAGGTCTTGGACCTTTTCTTATTATTATTTTGGTCGGCTCTGTTTTTTCATATTAATATCACCTATATTTGACCTAGTGTCTCCTCTCTGGGTGTTATCATAAGATATTATCTTTTGATCTTTAGGTTCAGTATTTGTCCTAAACAATGTGGCTAAATCAATTTTGACAGCCTGCTCATTTGACTTTCTCCATAAATGGTCTGCTCTCAACAATATGTCTTTTAAATCATGAGGATTTGGGGTAACTAATAAAATATTTTGTTTGATATCTTCACGCAAAGCATCTAGAAACATACTCATATGTATCAAGCCCCCACGCTCAAATGCAAGATTATTACCGACCAATAATTCCATAATAGTTGCTATCCTGTGTGACAATTAATAGGGAGATTTGCTTTGTATTTGTTGGATCCTCCCATGAATAGTAACATCAGAACGTACACCATACAAAACACATAATAATTCCAGTAATATGTCCCTTGTTCTCAGAGGCTGAATACAGATTTGTTTAATTCTCATCCAAAGACCACTTCCTATAGAATGTTGCAAAACTCTTTCTAAGTCAGATGGGTTGAGATTGTACATATCTCTGACCTGCTGCACGTCACAAAACCATTTTAAAAATCTGTTTAAATCATGGTAGGGAACCATTCCTATTTCTTTAAGAATTGCGTCTAATTCTTTTGGTTTCAAAGACTTCATTACAAGCTGAACTTCACTTGTATTATTATTATTGTTATAAACTGTGGTGGTCACAGTGGGTGCAGCTGGCAATGAATTATCAGATTTAATATGAGGTTCTGTTACATTTGATAGAAAGTTTGTGTTTGTATTTTGCTGCGGATTGCTGAATCAAAGATTTGATGCATATCTGCATTCTTGAGATCTCTTCTCTAATTCCATAATTCTTAATTTTAATCTTCTTCTGAATAATCATTTTCTTCTGATAATTCATCACAACGTTTCGATTTCTCAAGCAAAGCTCCCACAATGGTAACTGCATGCAATTTTAAATTTACTGTCTCAGTTTCTGGTTTTGTAACCTCTGACAAACCTTGTTGCTATTATCAACTGCACTCTGTAACTATGTTCACATACAGTACAAGATTGACCAGGCCAGGAAGGGGTGAGTAAAACAGGCCACGTTGGTATCTGTTTATCTAATTACACATATCAAAGGGGACTTGTTGATGTTAATATGCAAGAATGCAAATTAGGGCAGTCTATGACTGCAGCTGTTCACGGCTAGGGGTCATTGTCTGTCTGAAAGGCAGAAGCATATCAAATGCCTAAATGGAAATGGCCAATCAAATTGCTCAGCCATTCAGTGTCTAGGGAATATAACATGGCGTTCAGTCTATAGTTTAGTCCTGTCTGTGTGTGACTATGAAGGTGCAGACCTAGGAAAAATGGAACTCTGAGTTATATACTCAGAGTTGGATTTTGTTGGATTTTTGTCATCTGTGGATTTTGGACCTTGTTCTGTGTTGGAAATCAATAAAGTGCATCTCTCTGGAAGAATTGGGTTGCTGCGGAAGAGTACTTACATCATCATTATAATAACTACTAATTAATTATCTACCTACTATAATATATCACTACAGCCCCCAAAGCACCTTGTCCCCATGTTGATGGGGAGAAGGGCCTCATCCCCACAACCCTTGCCCGGTGGTTGTGGGGGTCTGTGGGCAGGGGGCTAATCGGAATATGGAAGCCCCCTTTAACAAGAGGACCCCCAGATCTCGGCCCCCCTGTGTGAATTGGTAATTGGGTACAAATGTACCCCTACCATTTCACCAAAAAAGTGTCAAAAAGGTTAAAAAACACAAGAGACAGTTTTTGAGTAAATATGTTGGTTTCAAGAAGGTTGTTGTGGAAAAAGAATTCCTGAATCATTTTGGTAAGTCAAAGCTGCTGCCTCTGGAACTCGAAGCCGTTGTGGAATTTCCCTGCTTTGGCCATGAGCAGGGGAGAAGAGCACAGGCAGGAGGGAGCCACTGCTGCAGGTTGACAACCCTACCACGGATGGAAGCCGGACACTGGATGGAGAGGATGCCTGACCCCACTAGGAGGGCGTTGGGAGATAGGGATGCATTTCAAAGTGTTTCAGCCTATCTAAAAGTGGCTAACCACCGAAAATAAATACAGCACTTTAGGGGTGAGTCCAGAAATGGCTGCAACTGCTCACCAGGCGGGTCAAAAAGCCACAGGTGCTGGTAACAGGAGCCAGCTGGAGCCAAAAATGGCAGAATGTAGGAGCAAGTAGTGAACTACTTCACGTATCATATACCCTAATAAGAGCAAATAATAACGTTGTGGCTGTGTCATAGTAAAATATATACAGTATATAAAAATATCTAAAAATAATTATGGATATATTATTGATAAAACCAGAGACAAAGGCTAGGCACTATGGTCTTAGATTGAAACAAGTAACATATAAAACACATTATATGGTGTATGAGTCTTGAGGCATCAAAATGCATAAGCTCTAAATCAGAACACATTAAGTCATAAGTAAACTATGAGTTTCTGCATGGCAGCATTGACCTAAAATGCTCCTGCCACACTCCTGTCACCTACTGTTTTCAGTTAGTAATTCACATGCATTAAGCAATAATATATATTATAATCAATAAAAAGCTAAAAACTGTAGAATAAGATATCCAGTCATCACATCTGCAATAGTCGGCCCAGGACCAATTGAGGGGGTGCTAGTCCTGGTGTTTCAAGCCACGCTTGACATAACAAGTAGAACTTGCATTGTGCATTCCTATTTTGGCATGTCAAGTTTGCATGCACCAATATTGAATTAAACTGATGAATCCATTGTTTAGTTGTAGGGACATGTGGAGACAACCAAAGTCTGGTAATCTGTTTATGGGCTATGTACAATAACCTGAGTATAGTGATGAGAAGGGAAAAATTCCTCATTAACTGTTCCCAAAATACACACTAACACATCCATCGGCACTTTAGATGTGAATAAAGCAAATATGGTATCAGTAATTTCTTTCCAGCACCTGAAGAGCTTTAGACATCTGCATAACATGTGAATCAGGTCTCCCTCCTGTCTTTTGCATTTAGGGCAAAGGGGAGACTCTCGTCTACCCCACTTAAATAACTGCACAGTTGTCTGATAAGATCTGTGTAAAATAAACAGTTGTTATAATTTATATGATGGTGAAAGTGAGCTAAGGGAAATGGATTGCAAGCATGGATCCTATACATCTCCTCCAAAATTACCCAAGCCTTGCTCCCATTTACTCCTAAATGGCAGCTTAATCAAGTCTTTTGTAACAGAAGTTAGGGTTAAATATATTCTAGAAATCATACCCTTTTTATTCCTGTGTAACATCGTCTCCCCCACCAAAGGATGCTCTGCTAATGTAAGAGTGGAGAATCAGGCCTGAGCTTGTAGGACATGTCTCAACTAAAGGTGTCTATTAAATTGTTGTTTAACCACATCAGCCCCGGAAGGATTTACCCCCTTCCTGACCAGAGCATTTTTTGGCATATTTGGCACTGTTTCGCTTTAGCTGACAATTGCACGGTCATTCCCACAAATGGAGCTTTCTTTTGGTGGTAATTGATCACCTCTGCAGTATTTATTTTTTGCGCTATAAACAAAAAAAGAGCGACAATTTTGAAAAAAACAATATTTTTTTACTTTTTGATACAATAAATATCTCCAAAAAATATGTAAAATAACAAATTTTTTCCTCAGTTTAGGCCGATATGTTTTCTTCTACATCTACTAAAAAATCGCAATACGCGTATATTGATTGGTTTGTGCAAAAGTTATAGCGTCTACAAAATAGGGGATGGTTTTATGGCATTTTTATTATTAATTTTTTTTTACTAGTAATGGCGGCAATCTGCAATTTTTATCAGGACTGCGACATTATGGCGGACACATCGAACACTTTTGACACTATTTTGGGACCATAGTCATTTATACAGCGATCAGTTCTATAAATAGCCACTGATTACTGTATAAATTACACTGGCAAGGAAGGTGTTAAACACTAGGGGGCGATCAAGGGGTTAAGTGTATCCTAGGGAGTGATTCTAACTGTGGGGGGGTGGGCCATCACTGCTTCTGATGACAGGGAGCAGTAGATCCCTGTCATGTCACGAGGCAGAACAGGGAAATGCCCTGTTTACATCATCATTATAGTCATCTCCCTGTTCTCCCTCTCCATCTCACGATCGTGGGCCGCTGGGGAACATCGAGTTTGTGGGACCTGCTGGCACCCTCCGTGGCGTGCGGTGGGCGCACGTACCCACAAGTTCAAAGGGATGTGCAGGTACAACCATTTGCCTGTACGAGCCATTCTGCCGACGTATATGTGTGTGCGGTGGTCGGCAAGTGGCTAGGCAAGGCAAACTCCACCTGAAGTTCCAGAAAGGACTTTAGTATGTTTTGGGAGTATAGTTGAAAAATGTACCTTATGCTTAAGGCCTCCCAGGCCTGGAAGCCTTTAAGATTACATAGCTCTTTATAGGAGTTATGCCACAAAGCAGTTTCTTTAAGAAAACCGGTAATTCCTAAAAAGTTTTTAACTGTAATCCATAGTTAGTGTAATGGCAGGGCCTGCCTCTAGGTATGACAGAAGCACTCGTTCTGAGGAGTCACCTAAGAGAAATCTGCCTATTGGATCCTCGGGATCAGGTAATCCCTATCCCCCTAGCTGCTGGAGCTTTATAGCCATGAAGTATTGTTTAGGAATAGGGACCGTCAATCCCCCTTGGTCTTTACCATATTGTAGGGTAGCTAATTTTATTCTAGGTGACTTTTTCCGCCATATGAGGTCTCTGAATTAAGTTTCAATATGTAAAAACCAGCGTCAGGGTTCCTACTGTGGGGCATTATGCAAAATACAGTATATAACAGTTGGGAAGCCCAAACCATTTTTATCAGGTTCACTCTACCAATCACAGTCAGAGGAAGTTTTCACAAGTAGAGCATTTAAGCTAGAATTGTTTAGGAAGGGGATGTAAATGAAAGTGCAAATACTCCATTGGGTCCACTGTGATCTGTACAGCAAGATATCTGAAGGATCTCACTATTTTAAGTGCATGGGCACTGGCTGGAAGAGGCTGGGAGGACACATCTAATGGAAGTATAACAGATTTACTCCGATTAATGGAGAAACCAGGCAGAGCACTAAATCGAGCAATTAATGACATAATGTGGCTTAGCGAGGCACCCATTTCTCCCAAATACAAGAATGTGTAATTTGCATATATAGAAACGTTATCCTCCCCTGAACCATGCCTAAACCATACTATATGCAGGGATGGTCTGATGGCAGCAGCCAGGGGCTCTATGGCTAGCGCAAACAGCAGGGGAGACAAAGGGCACTCCTGCTGTGTGCCTCTATGAAGTGGAAAGGTATCCGTGAGATCTCCATTAATGCGTAATCTAGCAACTGGGACAGAGTATAACAGTATGACCCACTTAATAAACCCATCTCCCAGGCCACAATGCGCCAGTATCTCCCAAAGGTAGGCCCATTCAGAGCTGTCAACGGCCTTGGCTGCATCTAGCAATAAAATCACACGACTTCCAGGGTTATCAACAAGTATTTGGAGATTTAAAAACAGTCATTGAATATTCAATGTGCCAGACCTGGTTGGTATAAATCCAGATTGGTCACCATGTATAAACTTTAGATAAATGAGTTGCGGGTACCCGCGCCAACAGTTTTACATCAGTTGTTAATAGGGAAATGGACCTATATGAATCAAGGGACAAACCATCCTTGCCAGGTTTCAATATAAGAATAATTACAGCCTCATTCATTGAGGGTGGAAGGTGACCCAGCTCCAAAGCATTCAGGAAGACCCTTCTCAGTCTAGGCAAAAGGATACCTGCATATCTCTTATAGACCTAAGCCAGCAACTCATTGGTACCCGGGGACTTAGCAGGAGCAGAGAGTGCTGGAGCATCTCCAAATTCATCTACTGTAAGAGGAACATTCAGCAGAGACCTATCAGAAGGGCTCAGCTGGGAAAGTGGACATTCCAAAAGAAAAAGATGAATATCCTCTAGGGTGGGGGAAGCTTAAGAGGAGTAAATATCCATATAAAAGCCCCTTAAAGTGTGCAAGAGATCAGCGTGTGATGTGGTAAGCTCTCCTGTGGGCATGGCAAGGACAGGAATAAATGAGGAAATCCTATTAGTTTTTGCCGGCATGGCCAACATAGGGCTCATACCTTTATGGCCCGTCTTCATAGAATGCTTGCTGTTGGAAAAAGCAGTTGTTCTCAGCTTTCATTAAATAGACCTGTACTGCCATAGCCTGTGCTTCTAACCAAGCTCTCTTAGTTCTATCATTTGCTTTAGTTACATAAGCAAACTCTGCCTTAGCAGCCTCATGTAAAATACTGTAGCTTCCCTTGCTTTGGTTCCTGTTTTAATGATGGAGATAAGTTTTATAAACTGCTCTCATAAAAAGGCTTTGAGGGTATTCCATAGCATGCCTAGAAGCAGTGTTTTCATTAACTACAAAGAAATGAGAAACCGCCTCTGGCACAGGGTCAGGGTCAGGAAATAAAGCCAGCCAAAAGGGGGTTGATCTTCAAGAGGACTAATTTTGGAGGTCCTGCTGTATCTAATTTTATCCGAAAGGGAGAGTGGTCAGAGATGGTTCTCCAGACATCTCTCAACCAAATCTCCACAAGAAGCCTCCAAAAAGGAGATGGCCCCATAGGTAGAATGTCTGCCAGAGCAGTGGAACATAATCAATCCAGAGAAGTATCTAAACATTATTAAAAGGTTAGCAGTTTGTGCTGGCAGTTGATCCACAAGGCAGAAGGCCTCTAGTATGTTCTCTTTGACCTGAAAAAAAATTTACAGAAAACAATGGTTTTGGGATTCAATGCACCCTATTAATAGTAAGGTTAGTCAAAGTGAGGTTAAGTAACACTGCCCAGGAATAAGTCTAGGACAAAGCAGGGTAGTTTCTGTGCCTGTATAGATTCTGAAATTCCTCTGATCTTTAAACTGTTACGGCGGGACCTGTCCTCTAAGTCAACTAATTTAGTTAGAGTTGGGACAGTTTGTCCTGATGGGATGCATGAGAATCCACTAGTGCATTTTATCCTCTGTTACCCACTCTGTCCCCCAATTCCTGTATATCAGCTTTGCACTGGTGAGAAGAAATTATATAATATCAAATTGTAAAGAAGCGTGGAGGAACAGTAACATATCTTATAAGGCGGTATTAGATACTGGCTGCCCTGTAATGGGAAAGGCCTCTATTGGATCGGGCAGTGAGATGTCAAGGTTTCTGTAGAGAGTCGCTCACCTCCATCACAAGATCTCCATCTATGCCTTCAGAAAAGTCCTGCCTGTTTGTAGGTGGATGGGGTAGATTGTCCAGACTGCATGGTGTCTCTTGTAGTTCCCATGATATACACTCCATCCACTAACTGTAGTGCTGAAACAATTGCTTAAGGTCTAGGTTTACCACGAGTCATGAGGGCTCCGCTGTCATTTTGTTGTAGCCTGGGGCGCATAGTGAGAAAGAAGCTGGAGATTTTCTTCAATGGCGGTCAATCCTGTTGGTGGCACTGCATACCAACAGAGTGAGCAGTTGTTCATCTGTCCAAGAAATCCTGGCTCAGGGCTGGAAAGGACCTAGAGGCAGCAGTGGATATATATTTTCCCAGAAGCAGAACAGAGCTCCAGAGTTAAGCAGCCATCTTGCCGCGTGATCACCATGCCCCCTCATCTGATTTAATTTTGTTACCATATTACCAATGTTTTGGACAAGGGTGGTGCTGTGGACTAGAATATCTTGATTTCAGCAAGGCAACTGATACAGTTCCACATCTAATAAAAAAATTGTGCAAGCTGGGACTTAACCCTAGGGTGGTTCAGTGGATATGCAGTTGGCAAAAGGATAGATACGTGTTGTTGTAAATGGGATTCAGTAGGTACAGTGACCAGTCACTAGTGGTGTACCACAAGTAGGGATGAGCCCGGTTCAGTTCGCACCAGAACATCCGAACATGCAAAAAAGTTTGTTCAAACACGCGAACACCATTAAATTCTAAGGGACACGAAAGTGAAAAATCAAAAGTGATAATTTTAAAGGCTTATATGCAAGTTTTTGCCCTAAAAAGTGTTTGGGGACCTGGGTCCTGCCCAAGGGGACATGTATCAATGCAAAAAAATCTTTAAAAATTGAAGTTTTTTTCAGGAGCAGTGATTTTAAGAATGCTTAAAGTGAAAAAAAGTGAAATATTCCTTTAAATATCGTGCCAGGGGGGTGTCTATCGTATGCCTGTAATGTGGTGCAGTTTTCCTGTGTTTAGAACAATACCACAGTAAAATGACATTTCTAAAGGAAAAAAAACTCATTTAAAACTGCTTGCGGCTGTAATGTATTGTCAGGTCCCGGCAATATAGATGAAAATCAATGAGAAAAATGGCATGGGTCCCCCCCAGCCCATTACAAGGCTCTTTGGGTCTGGTATGGATATTAAGGGGAACCCCGCACCCAAATTTAAAAAAAAATGGCGTGGGGGCCCCCAGGCACTATATACTTACAACAGAAGTATATATACTTTACGGCCTGCCCTATATACTCTGCAGAAAATTGGGCCTTAGGTGTTGGTGGTGCCAGAACACTGTAACCCCTCACAGTTACTGTTGTTGGGCGCAGGAACAGGCCCTGCTGTTAAATATTATTTCAAAAATTGTAATTACATAACCGTGTTAAACAGGGGCAGAAAAATTTGGCCTTGGGTGGTAGTGCCATGACACTGTAACCCCTCACAGTTACTCTTGGTGGGTGCAGGAACGGGCCCTGCTGTGAAATATTAGATCAAGAATTGTAATTATATGCCCCTGTTAAACAGGGGCAGAAAAATTGGGCCCTTGGTGGTGGTGCCACAACAATGTAAGCCCTCACAGTTACTCTTGGTGGGTGCAGGAATGGGCCCTGCTGTTAAATATTTTATCAAAAATTGTAATTACATGCCCCTGTTAAACAGGGGCAGAAAAATTGGGCCTTAGGCAGTGGTGGTGGTGTCACAGCACTATAACCCCTCACAGATACTCTTGTTGGGCGCAGGAACGGGCCCTACTGTGAAATTTTTGATCAAAAATTGTAATTACATGCCCCTGTTAAACAGGGGCAGAAAAATTGGGCCTTAGTCAGTGCTGGTGGTGCCCTAAACCAAAAATATTGTTGGAAGCTAGCATCATCAAGATTGAGGAGGAAAAGGATAGTCACTCAGGGATCCCACATCCATAGAAAAGGCAATCAGTTACATCAGCATCAGTTGCTTGATAGCTGCTGCTGATCCAAGACTGATCCATTTTTATGAATGTGAGCCTATCAACGGAGTCTGTGGACAGGCGCACTCTATGATCTGTTACAAACCCTCCATCAGCACTGAATGTTCACTCAGAAAGAACGCTGGATGCAGGACAGTCCAGTAGCTCAATTGAATATTGAGCAAGTTCTGGCCAGTGGTCCATTCTCAGAATCCAGTAACCCAGTGGATGGTCTGTTGGAAAGGTCTCCAAGTCTGCTCTTGCCCCAAGATATTCATGTACCATGTAATGCAGATGCTGGCGATGGTTGCTTGAACCGATCAGACCTTGGTGCTGAGGGCTGAAAAATTGTCTAAAGGCATCGGTCAGCTGGCCACCTTCTCCACTGCTCTTCCTCTGACTGAACGAAGCCACAGCAACACATTGTCCAGCACCAGGAAATTGTAATCTCCTAGGGCCTGGAAACACATTGCTCAAACCTTTCTTCATGGCCTCCTGAAGATGTTTCATCCTCTGCTCCCTCTGTGAAGGCAGGATGAGTTCTGCAACCTTACCCTTGTAACGTGGATCAAGAAAGCTTGCCAGCCAGTAATGATCCCTCACCTTGATACCACGACTCATAAGTTTGCAGCGTAAGTTTGCAGACACATTCAATTGTGAGTCCTCTGGGTCACTGAGGATGACATTGTCAGGAACTACCTCCTCGCAACCACGTACAACTCCTTGGGTTTCTGGGGACTGAAAATCCCTTGAAGACTGCTGCTGAGTGTTATCCTCTACATCCATGCTGACACAATCCTCCTCTTCTTCCTGTGTGTTTGGCGGGCCCACAGGAATGCTATCTGGATAAAGGGGGCCTTGAGAGGTAAGGAAGTCAACCTCTTCCTCCCGCTGTTCTGCCTCAAGTGCCCTGTCCATTATTCCATGAAGCATGTGCTCCAACAGGAAGACAAGAGGGACAGTATCACCAATGTATGCATTGTCGCTGCTCACCATCCTCATGGCCTCCTCAAATGGTTATGGGACAGTGCATGCATCCTTCATCAGGAGCCACTGACATGGCGAAAAAAAGCCAAGCTCCCCTGACCCTGCCCTGGTGCCATACTCACGCAGGTACTCATTGATGGCCCTCTGCTGTGAGTGCAGCCGCTGCAGCATTGCCAATGTTGAATTCTACCTGGTGGGCATTTCACAAATGAGGCAGTTGGTGGGCAGGTTGAATTCCCTTGGAATGTCAGCCAGCCGAGCACTGGCATTGTATGACTGGTGGAAATAACCACAGACTTTTCTGGCCTGCCTCAGGAGATCCTGTAAGCCTGGGTACCTGCTCAAGAACTGCTGCACCACCAAATTCAGGACGTGTGCCAAACATTGGACATGGATCAAGTGTCCCTGATGGAGGGCAGAGAGAAGGTTGGTGCCATTGTCGCATACAACCATTCCTGGCTGAAGCTGGCGTGGCATCAACCACCTCTGCGCCTGCCCCTGCAGAGCTGACAGAATCTCTGTGTGGAGCTGACAGAATCCCAGTGTGGCTCCTATCCCCTAAGCAGACCAACTCAAGCACTGCATGACATCTTTTTGCCTGAATGCTTGCGTAGCCCCTTGACGCTTATGAAGCACCGCTGGTTCAGAGGAGAAATCTGCAGAAGAGGCCATAGACGAAGAAGAGGAGGGGGTGGAGGAGAGAGGTGTGGCAGAATCACCACTAGCATTTTGGAGCCACGTGGCGGAACAAGCTCCAACAATACTGAACCCTGTCCTGCATCCTTCCCAGCTGCCAGCAGAGTTACCCAGTGCTCTGTGAAAGAAAGGTAACATCCCTGCCCATGCCTGCTAGACCATGAGTCAGCAGTAATATGCACCTTACTGCTGACCGCCCTGTCCAGCGAGGCCAAAACATTGCCTTCCACATGCTGGTAGAGAGCAGGAATGGCCTTCTGTGAAAAGAAATTGCGTTTTGGAACCTGCCACTGAGATACAGCACATTCCACAAATTCACGAAAGGGAGCAGAGTCTACCAGCTGAAAAGGCAGCAGTTGCAGTGCTAGCAACTTGGCCAAGCTAGCATTCAGACGCTGAGCATGTGGATGGCTAGGACCAAATTTCTTTTTACAGTTTAGCAACTGGGGTAGCAAAATTTGCCTGCTAAAATCAGATAGAGGTGTACTGATAGCAGATTGGCTGCAAGTCCGCCTTTTTCTTTGATGTGGGTCTTTCAAGTGCTGTTGCCAATGGACTGAATGGGAGGTCCTCACATGTCTGGTCAAGCATCTGGTGCCCAAGCGGCTGCTGTTCTGGCCACGCTTGATCCGCTTCAGACATAGGTTTCAAACAGCAACGGTGCGATCTGCTGCACACATGTCAAAAAAGGCCTGCACCAAGGAACTTTTCAAAATCAGCGGGGAGTCAGCAGTGCCCTGCACCTGCGGAGCTCTGTGGTGTGATGCAGTAGGGTGGCTGCCCTTAAACTGCCCCCTAGGGGACATCCTGCCTCATTGCAGTTGTGCCTCCTCCTCTCTTCTATCAGGTACCCAAGTAGAGTCAGTGACCTCATCATCCCCTCCCTCCTCATCACTGGAGCAAACTTGGCAGTATGCTGCAGCTGGGGGAACATGACTGCCAGTTTCTTGTCCTTTTTGGGCACCCCCTCACTCCAGGCTCATGTTACTCCCTTCCTCAACCTAGGAACCAACATCAGAGCCTTCTAATCACTGCGCATCCTCCATCAGCATGTACCCGATACTGTGGTCGAATTGTTTGGGGGACTCCTCCGTGCATGATGGTGGGGCTATGGAAGGAGTGACTGTGGACAAGGAGCCGGTGGAATAGGCCGCTTTGGCAGCTGCATTGGAAGGCAAACTACTCTGAGCCTGAGTGACAGAGGATGAGAAGGATGAGGACGGCTTTGTTATCCACTCCACCAACTCTTCTGTATGTTCTGGCTCAATAACATGGCCAGCAGCAGAAAAAAAGGACAAGCGTGCCCCACGGCCACCTGCAGAGGATGCACCATGTCCACGACCAGCACTGTTGACTGTAGACACAGAGCCTGCTTGCCCTCTTTTAGTGGCCTGTGAGCGTCTGCCTCTCCTTGGTGGCCTTCCGGATATGATATATATTTTGTTTTGCAACACCACACTGCACTGTATTGTGTACTGTGTAGACCACCAGAAAAGTAGTAGCAACTGCACTACGGCTGCACTGTATTGTATACTGTGTACAGTACACCACCAGAAATGTAGTAGCAACTGCACTATGGCTGCACTGTATTGTGTAATGTGTACACCACCAGAAAAGTAGTAGTAACTGCACTACGGATGCACTGTATTGTGTAATGTGTACACCACCAGAAAAGTAGTAGCAACTGCACTACGGTTGCACTGTATTGTGTACACCACCAGGAGTGTAGTAGCAACTGCACTATGGCTGCACTGTATTGTGTAATGTGTACACCACCAGAAAAGTAGTAGCAACTGCACTACGGTTGCACTGTATTGTGTAATGTGTACACCACCAGCAGTGTAGTAGCAACTGCACTACGGCTGCACTGTATTGTGTAATCTGTACACCACCAGAAAAGTAGTAGCAACTGCACTACGGCTGCACTGTATTGTGTAATGTGTACACCACTAGAAAAGTAGTAGCAACTGCACTACAGTTGCACTGTATTGTGTACTGTGTACACCACCAGAAGTGTAGTAGCAACTGCACTACGGCTGCACTGTATTGTGTACTGTGTACACCACCAGAAAAGTAGTAGCAACTGTACTACGGCTGCACTGTATTGTGTAATGTGTACACCAACAGAAAAGTAGTAGCAACTGCACTACGGCTGAACTGTATTTTGTAATGTGTACACCACCAGAAAAGTAGTAGCAACTGCACTACGGTTGCACTGTATTGTTTACACCACCAGAAAAGTAGTAGCAACTGCACTATGGTTGCACTGTATTGTGTACTGTGTACACCACCAGAAGTGTAGTAGCAACTGCACTATGGCTGCACTGTATTGTGTAATGTGGACACCACCAAAAAAGTAGTAGCATACCGCTGGGGGTTCCCCTTTCACCATCTTGCCTCCCAAAATGGCATACAATACTCCCTACATGACCTTCAGGAAATTGACTCCTTCCTGCTCAATCTGGGCCTACCACCCCTCCCTGATGAAGACCCTATATCGCTACCTGTCACTCCCAGGCCACTGGCACCCCCAAGTCGTATCTGGACTCCAGTGAGACAGAAACAACACAAGGCCACTTTCATGCCTCAAAGTTGTCCTCTCTCCAGTTTCCTAACCTGAGGACCATTGGTTCATAATCCAGCTGAGAGACTTATTGTTACCTGGTCCCTGACGTTTATGAATGGCCAGTGCCCCCCTTTAAGGGCCCATTCACCCCTGCCCGTGGGGAGCGTTGACTGTTGCGTTCACCACACCCTGGTTTGAAATTTTGTGTTACTAACTGTCCACAGTCTTTCTATGTTTCAGGCTTTCTACTTCAGAGGATGGAGGACCCTCCCTCCCCCATTTTTGGAAACCCTCATGTGCCTCTCCCTTACCCATGGCTGTGGCCTGGGCTTCCTGGAGACACCTTGCCCTCCAGGTTCCATTTTGGATACACTGATAATTTTTCAGTGTTTTTTTAACTGTTTTTGTTTTTTTCTTTACTATGTTTTTCTCTGGTCTTTTTTTTTTTTACCTGTGGTTGCTACATTCTATTGATATAACACATTCCTGTTACAATGCTGCCGATCTTTACAGACTCACTATGATACTTCATATTTTTTTCTATGTCATATACACCATGGAATTTTCCACTTGATGCCTATTACATAGTCTTTCATGTGCTTACCCAACAACTCATGTTAGTATGGCGTTGAAATTTCTTACTTGTAATATCAAAGGCTTAAACTCTGTTCGGAAGCGATGGCTAGCTTTGAAAGAGTTCAAATCTTCTAAGGCTGACCTAATTTTGATCCAGGAGACACACTTCTGCCCTGGGGGTTCCTTCATATTTGTCAGCATAAATTTCCCTACCACTTTTATGGCCTCCGACCCATCTGGGAAGGCAGGCGTGGCGATCTCGATTAATCACTCATGTCCCTTATGTATCAAATCCTCACAATTGGACCCCCACGGCGGATTTATTATCCTCGATTGTTCGTTTCTGACCCACTCTCTCACTATAGTGAATGTTTATGCTCCTAACTCTGGCCAGGTTCAATTTTTATCTGAAATGTTTGACACTCTAGACAGATTTTCCCAACCCTTTATGGTTATAGGTGGGGATTTCAACATGACCATGTCACCTAACAGAGACAGACGTATTCTGTTTCCCTCCACATCTCCCACTAACGCAGATAGACTCTCCAAATCTTTCTGTAAACTTATAAGGGCCCATAACCTCCTGGACAACTGGAGAATCAAACAGCCCACATCCCCATAAGCTTTATTCCAGGCTGGACCATTTTTTTATCTCTTCTCCTCTTCTGACATCCTCTGTGTCCTCAGAAATAAACCCTATCATGGTCAGATCACTCCTGTGTACATTTAGATATCACCCTGTCCTCGGCTGCCCACAGGACATGTCACTGGCATCTCAACGAGGCCCTGCTGCACATAGCAGAAATTAGGGAACGGCTATCAAATAGTCTGATTGAATATTTACAACTCAATGTGGACACGTTTCCTGGGGCCTCCACCCTGTGGGAAGCTCACAAACCAGGATTCCAGGGGCACTGCATTTTTAATGGGGTCCCTTCTGAAAAGAGATGTAGCTTTTCAACGTTCCTCTCTCTTATCTAAGCTTCGCAAGGCTGAGGGACTCCTAGTGGCTTCCCCCACGGTGGCTAGGCTCCGGACCGTAATCTTTTTCCGTAACCAAAAAAGATCCCTTGACATGAGAAAAATCGAAAAAATAACTTTTATGGTCTAAACAGAAAGTTTATGAATTCTCCAATAAACCACACAGAATGTTGGTTAACAAATTAAAGCAGTCCAATTGCACCCCTACCTACTGTGCTCTTACTATGTCCAAAGTATTTGAGGACTTCTATCATAAATTGTACAACTGCTTGCAAACAGACCCCAACTGCCAATGAAGTGATCAAACATCTTTCGACCCATAAATCCCCTGGCCCAGATGGCTCCCCTATTCCTATTACAAAACTTTCCTTCCAATTCTTAGCCCACACCTTATGTCATTATACACTTTGTTGCTCAAAGGCATTAAACCTCATTCCAAATTCCTCTATGTCCATATAACTGTGATTCCTAAACCTGATAAGGACCTCTCCCTCCCTGACAATTATAGGCCCATTACTTTGCTTAATTCTGACTACAAGTGATTCACCAAAATTCTGGCCAGCAGACTATCTCTCATAATCCCTACCCTCATACATAAAGACCAAGTAGACTTTGTACAGACCAGACATGCAGGCGACAATACTAGACACACCATTGAACCTCATTGACTTACTAAACAAGACAACCCACTCTGCTCTAATACTAAGTCTCGATGCACAAAAAGCATTTGACCGGCATATCTGGCCCTTTATGTTTACCACCCTTTCCAGATATGGATTTTGGGGCCCCTTTGTTGCAGCACTGCATGCCTTATACTCCCGACCCTCCTCCCAAGTCCAGCTCTCCACCTATTTATCACCGCTCTTCTCCCTAAGTAACGGTACTAGGCAGGGCTGCCCGTTATCCCCCCTACTCTTTATCCTATGTTTAGAGCCTTTAGCTGAAGCCATTCGCATCCACCCTGACATCTGCGGGGTCTTGTTACGCCAGAGGGAATACAAACTCTCCTTATTAGCCAACGACATTCTACTGACATTGACCAACCCTCGCAATCCCTCCCAAACCTGCATGACTGTAAAATAAATTCAGCTCAATTTCAGGTTATAAAATCAACGCACGCAAAACGGAAGCTTTACCGCTACATATCCCCCCACCACTCCTTACCACCCTACAACAAAATTATTCTTACCACTGGTGTCCACACTCCCTTAAATACCTAGGGATAAATCTCACCTTCTCTTATCCCTCCCTCTACCAGGCTAACTTCCCACCACTTTTGCGACATTGACCGACTCTTGCGGCAATGGAACGCTTTTCCCTTACCTCGCCTGAGCTGAATCAATGTCCTGAAGATGTCCATCCTACCGAGACTACTCTACCTGTTCGAAACTCTAACGGTCCCCATCCCTGTGTCTCAGCTCAATGCCACACAAAGATCATTCCTTAACTTTATATGGCATAATAAAGTCCACCGAATCACCAGTTCAGTAATGTTAGCTCGCCGCCTTAGAGGTGGTATGGGAGCTCCAGACCTTGTCAAATATTATTTTGCCACCCATTGTAAGCCAATTATTGCATGGTCCACCAAGATGGGGAACAGCATTTGGACTGAGATGGAAATGAGCATAACAAGCCCAGTATACCAATGCTCCATGATTTGGTCGAGTCTGGACTCCTCTATAGCCCAATTACAAGGCCTGTGTCTCTTTCCAATGATATTCACTCTCTCCATATGGCAGAAATGCTCCCGATGCTTCTCTCTCTCCTCCCCATGCCCACCCTTGTTAAATGTGCTCTTTAACCCTGAGATTCCAGACAGTCTATCCTACATACGTATGCTACTCTTTCAGCTCCGGGAACATAGTAAGCCCACTCACCCGCAGGCTCCTGCCATTTGGGTACATTTGGGTAGTAGTACTGTCACAATTGACTGAAGAAAAAAAGCAGGGCTTTTTTTCTTCAGTCTATTGTGATAGTACTACTACCATTTAATCACTATAATCTAACATTTTGAACTTGCACTTTTGGTATTGTCAATCTTTTTTCCCTTCTATTCTAATCCCATAGTCTTGCAGAAATGTAAACCAGAGCTCATGTTTTAACCATTTGTATGATATTGTCCATTTGTTCTTTAATAATAAAAATTACTAAACTTTTACAACCACTTGTTGAGACTCTCAATTGCTGCTTTAAAAACCCCATGGGGAATATTTCTCTTTTTTAGAATCTATATTTGGGGTGTGCAGTTGCTCTATATGTGCCATATCATGCTAAAAGTAGTAGCAACTACACTACGGTTGCATTGTATTGTGTACTGTGTACACCACCAGAAGTGTAGTAGCAACTGCACTACGGCTGCACTGTATTGTGTAATGTGTACACAACCAGAAAAGTACAGTAGTAGCAACTGCACTACAGTTGCATTGTATTGTGTATTGTGTGCACCACCAGAAAAGTACTAGCAACTGCACTACGGCTGCACTGTATTGTGTAATGTGTACACTAGGGTGTACACACCCCCCTGTTCGGTTCGCACAGGCAAAAAATTTGTTCGAACACGCGAACACCATTAAAGTCTATGGGACACGAACATGAATAATCAAAAGTGCTAATTTTAAAGGCTTATATGCAAGTTATTGTCATAAAAAGTGTTTGGGGACCTGGGTCCTGCCCCAGGGGACAAGGATCAATGCCAAAAAAAGTTTTAAAAAACGCCGTTTTTTCGGGAGCAGTGATTTTAATAATGCTTAAAGTGAAACAATAAAAGTGTAATATGCCTTTAAATTTTGTACCTGGGGGGTGTCTATAGTATGCCTTAAAAGGGGCGCATGTTTCCCATGTTTAGAACAGTCTAACAGCAAAATGACATTTCAAAGGAAAAAAGTAATTTAAAACTACTCGCGGCTAATAATGAATTGCCGGTCCGACAATACACATAAAAGTGTAGAAGAAAGAAGAACAAAGAAAGAAGAAGCATTTAAATAAAGGAATTGTCAAAAACTGTCTCTTGTCATTTTTAACATTTTTGACACTTTTTTAGTGAAATGGTAGGGGTACAAGTACCCCCTCACCATTTCACACAGGGGGCAGGGCCGGGATCTGGGGGTCCCCTTGTTAAAGGGAGCTTCCAGATTGTGATAAGGCTACCCCAAAGCACCCTCCCAATGTTGAGGGCATGTGGCCTGGTACGGTTCAGGAGGCGGGGCAGCTCTCTCATCCTCCCTCTTTTCCTGCGGCCTGATTTTTGGGGGGACCCCACGCTGTTTTTTTTTTAAATTTTGGCACGGGGTTCCCCTTAAAATCCATACCAGACCTGAAGAGTCTGGTATAGATTTTGAGGGGGACCCCACGTCATTTTTTTAAAAATTTTGGTTCGGGGTTCCCCTGTGGGGAATTCCGTTGCCGTTTTTATCAATGAACTTTTATGTGTATTGTCGGACCGGCAATTCATTAATAGCCAATAAAAGGGGTCCTTCACGCTCGTTGGATGTTAAAGTGAAAAATAAAGTGAAAGCTCATAAATATTGAATCATAAAAGTGTAAAAATCACGCACATATACGAGTTTTATTGCAGCAAAATGTGGGTGTTCACAACAACACTAAAAAATGTAAATAACGTAACAGAGTTTTGCGCAATATTCAAGTGGGTGATGTGGCATAAATATATTAAGATATTGTGCATCAAGCGTGGATACCATGTAGATCTGGAAATATTGTAAATTAATTAAAGTGACATGCACAGCATTCACTGTAAGGACCAATTGTCTCTCAAATACAGTGGATGCTGCAACTAGTATCACTTAAGTAAAACTATAATATGTGCAAAATCGTGCAATGGAATGAATAATGTGACAATACCACAATAAAGTGAAAAAGTTAACTAAAATGAATAAACATGCACAAGTGCACAATTGTGCTAAAGACTCAGTGAAAGGGATTTCAATATGATATAGTCCATAAAAAAAAAATGAACTGATAAAAATAATGAAAAGAATGAAAAAGATAATGTAAAAAAATGTGAAACAAAGAATAAAGAATGGAGAGTCTCTTGAATATGGAATATGGTAGAAAAAGATCCTCTGATCCTCTGATCAATAGCTGGCTGATGTTATTCTGTAATGTGATGACCTATTGACCCTCCTGGTAGTGTCTTCTGTGTGTGGTCTCACAAAACTCTCACCTTCAAGCTGTAGTAAAAAGGCCTTAGGGGTTGTAGATAAGATGTTGCAATTTCTAATGTAAGCGTTATCAGTGAGGTCTATGCATCTTTCTCTTGTATTCCTCCATCGCTATTCCTATAAACCTCCGATCTTGCCACCTCGGTGGCAGGGGAAAACAAATAGGGGGGGAGAAAGGAGGCTCCAGTGTTTAGCAGTAAAATCAAGCGCTTGTATAAAAGAAGACAGTGGTCTCAGCATATCCACCGACGCGTTTCGACTTAGAAGTCATCATCTCCCCAGATCTCCCCACACCACGGAATGCACTGTAGATATAGGCTACACTGGAATCTGCAGAGTGTATATATATATATATATATATATATATATATATATATATATATATATATATATATATATATATATATATCAAATACACCGCCTGAAGTAGATTAGAAATAGTATATCACAGAATGCACTGTAGAATGTAGATCTAGGCTACACTGACTGGATGCTGCAGAGTATATAAAAAAAAATATATATATATTTATATATATATATATATATATACATATATATATATACTAATATATCAAATACACTGCCTGAAGTAGATTAGAAATAATACACCACGGAATGCACTGTAGAATGTAAATTTAGGCTACACTGACTGGATGCTGCAGAGTCTATATATATATATATATATATATATATATATATATATATATATATATATATATATATATATATAAAATGGAAAATTGTTATAAATACTCACCGTAATTTTCCTTTCCTGGTCTGTCCTCCCGTCGGCACACTATGGGTTAACTGTTCCTCATTAACCCTCAGGACCACCTTCTTCCAGCGTTATAAATCCCTGTCCTCCCCTCCCCCTCGTATTCTTTTGTAGCAGCGCCAGGCCACTTAGGGAGGGAAGCAAAGTTGTGCCAATGGGAGGACGGACCAGGAAAGGAAAATTACGGTGAGTATTTATAACAATTTTCCATTTTCCTGGTCGTCCTCCCGTCAGCACACTATGGGATATACCAAAGTCAATATAGGGTGGGAAAGAAACGACAAAGACGCTTCTAATTCCATGCTTAACCACACTTTTAATTAATTAATTGATCCAAGGGGTCGAAACTACTGCCGCTCCAAATGCAGAAGAGCTAGTGGTGACTACATCTAGTTTGTAGTGCCGAGCAAAAGTCTCACAGGAGCTCCAGCTAGCAGTCCTGCATATGTCTTCCACTGGGATCTTTGCTACGGACGCCCAAGAAGCTGCCATCCTTCTTGTAGAATGAGCCCGTATAGTCTGCGGAGGAGCAAGGCCCTGTTGCTTGTATGCCAAGGTGATGGTCCTTGTGATCCAGGTGGATAAGACCCTTGATGGTGCAGCCTCCCCCTTCTTGGGTCCCGAAGGGAGGATGAACAAAGTATTCGATTTGCGTATCTGTTGTGCCCTCTGAAGATATGTTGATAACAAGCTGACCATATCCAGAGGTCTCAAATCTAACTGATTTGCCTGCTCTGGAGGTTGCGTAAAGCAAGGTAACACTGATTCCCAGTTTACACGAAAACTTGACACTACCTTAGAGGCTAGAGCTGAAGAGGGTCACAGGATCACTCTGTCCAGATAAATAATGCAGAATGGTTCTTCACAGGATAAGGCTGCTAATTCCGATACCCTTCTGGCCGTTGTAATGGCCGTCAAGAAGACCAGCTTGATTGTCAGAGACCCCAGTGTGCATGAATCCGCTGGACTGAATGGGGACTGTAGCAGCACTTTTAGGACCGTGCCCAAGTTCCAAGTTGGGAAGAGGTTCTTC
Source organism: Aquarana catesbeiana (assembly GCF_042186555.1). Lineage (NCBI taxonomy): Eukaryota > Metazoa > Chordata > Amphibia > Anura > Ranidae > Aquarana > Aquarana catesbeiana. Next base: position 271,430,402 of record NC_133328.1, on the reverse strand, counting down.
CTTGGTGGCCGTACTCTTATTGCGACTCTGAGGAATTGTTTTATTAAAGGTTCCTTTTTTTTTTTTTTTCACTTTATTTATTTTTAAACATAGGACAATCTCGAGAACACAAAAAACAATAAGAGAATCTCAAACATTAACATTTTTAGGCATACTTAAAACACAATTTCATATCATCTAACAGTAAGTTGAGTCTATGTCAATAATAACTCCTACTCAACCATTACCCTGCCTCCTTTATAGTCTCGAGCCGGTCCCAGTCATTTTTATACCCCTATATAAAACAAAAACATACACACACCAAAAAAAAAAAAAAAAAAAAAAAAAAAGGGGGAGAGCCAATCCATGGAAATATCTCTCAAGGGCCTTTGCGTCCTACAAAAGAGAATCCAGGTAGATCCGGGTATCTTCCCTAGATAGCTACTTTAACCATTTTGGTTATCCTCATGGAGGGTCCTTCCCTTTTCCGAGGCCAGGAAAGAGTTCCAAGGAGACCAGGTCTCGGAATATCTTTCCTGTTGATTTCGCGCAGAAAGAACCAGCTCTTCCAATTTATTAATCTCTCTCACTTTACGCAGCCACATCTCTATCGTCGGTGGTGACGTCGATCTCCACGCCAAGGGAACACAAGCCTTAGCGGCATCTAATAGATGTCGTATCACGGATTTCTTATATACCTTTTCTGATATCTGAGACCCATGAAGGAGGAAAAAAACTGGGTCTTCCGGTATCCTATAGTTAGTGACAGTCTGGAGGGTATGTCTGATCTCTGCCCAAAAATTCTTCAACTTAGGACAATACCAAAATATATGCAACAACGTACCTCTATCCCCGTGACATCTCCAGCAAAGGTCTGAAGAGTTGGGAAAAAACTTCTTCAATCTCACTGGTGTCCTGTACCATCGAGTCAAGATTTTAAAATTAGTCTCCTGGGTTTTCACACAAATAGAAGATTCGTGTGTAAACCTAATAATTTGTCGCAACTCCTTTGTACTAAAGTCCCTTCCCAACTCTCGTTCCCAATCCCGGATACATTTCAAGGAGTCGATTTCTCTCGATACATTTAATATCTCGTAATTCGCTGATAGAATATGCGATTTTGCTCCCCTATCTGAACACATCTTCTCAAAACTAACAAGAGGCCTTTCAAACTTCCTTGGGTCTGAGAGGGAGCCAAGAAAGTGGGTAATCTGGAGAGCACTCCAGAATCTAAGTCTAAATAACTCCATCATCTCTGTAACTGTTAACCAAGTCCCTCCTTTTATATAAGTGGACACTTGTGTACCCCCCATATTTGTTAAATGTTTAAACGCTTTGTCTTCGTTCCCAGGGGGAAACAGAGGGTTCCCAATTATTGGGTATAAGGGGGATGTCTCGGGTATTACGCCAACAGTAGGGAACGTAGTCGCACAGATTTTAAGAGTATTTCCTATCAGGGGATGTTTAATAAGCTCTTTGGGGGCATCTGCCAAACACCAGGGAACTCTTCCTAATAAGACAGGCGACTGGGCATATTCTATCTGTACCCAAAGTTTAAAATCTCTATGTCTGTTCCAGTCCACTACTCTGCTAAGATGTATAGCCCGATGATATCTGCGTATGTCTGGCACCGCCAATCCCCCCTGTTTCTTCGGGAGAGTTAATTGATTGCGACGTAGTCGTGGTTGCTTACCCGCCCATATAAAATCAAAAATCGACTTCTGGCACTGTTTAAAATAAGTAGCTGGGATCCGTATTGGTAGTGCTTGTAAAAGATAAAGAAATTTGGGAAGAACACTCATCTTAACAATGTTACAGCGTCCTATCCATGAGTGTAAACCCAATTTCCATTTATCTAGTAATGTCTTCACTCTTTGCAGCAATGGGGGGAAATTTAACCCAAAAATCTTATCAATATTGGGCACCAACAACGTGCCCAAATATGTAAGTGCCTTATCCGTCCACTTGAATTTAAAATTTTTTTTTAATTGTTCAATTGATGTTTGGGGGAAATTAACCCCCATTGCCTCCGATTTGGTAAAATTAATACGAAGATTGGATAATTGGCTGTATTTCTCAAACTCCTTCATTAAGTTAGGGATCGTAACTAGAGGGTTCGTCAAGGAGAACATCATATCATCCGCGTAGGCCGAGATCTTGTATTGTGCTTCTCCTACCTTTACTCCTGTAATATCTTGATTGGAACGTATAGTGCAGAGAAATGGTTCCAACGACAGGGCAAAAAGGAGTGGTGAAAGGGGGCATCCCTGACGTGTCCCATTTGCGATCTGGAAGGTTTCTGATAGTACTCCATTTGCTCGGACACGAGCTGTCGGGCAAGAATAGCTAGAAGCAATCCATTGCAGCATTTTATTCCCGAAACCTCCATATCGCAAAACTGATAACATAAAATTCCAATTTACCCGGTCGAAGGCCTTCTCTGCATCTGTGTTCAAAAACACACATTGGATCTGAGAATTTTTCACTACATGAAGAAGATTAAGCACTTTTGTTGTATTATCTTTTGCTTCACGCGTTGGAACGAATCCCACTTGGTCCAGATGTATCAAATTTGGAATGTATTGTTGAATTCTATTAGCCAAAATTTTTGTGAAAAGCTTAAAATCTACATTAAGTAAAGAGATTGGGCGGTAGCTACCACTAGAAGTCGGATCTTTTCCCTCTTTCGGTATTACCGAAATATGTGCTAACATTGTGTCTCTTATGAATGTTGCTGATGATCCAAGAGCGTTAAATAATTTGAGCATATATGAGGCTAATGAGGGGAGCAAGGTTTTGTAATATTGGGCTGTCAGCCCATCAGGGCCCGGAGCTTTCTTCAATTTGGTTATCTTTACTGCTCTCTGAAGTTCTTCCATTGTAATAGGTTTTTCCATGTCATCTCTATCTGTCTCTGTCAGCCGAGGCATTAATGACCGAGACAGATACAAACCTATTTGAGCTTGAGAAGGTGACCTAGTCTGTAGGTTATATAATGACTCATAATATTCCTGGAATTCCCCCACTATATCATATGGCTTTGTGATCCTATCCTTATTAGCTGAGATAAGATGAGGTATATAATTCATCCGTTTCTGTTCTCGTAGTGTTCTGGCTAGGAAGCTTCCGCATTTGTCGCCAGACTCATACGAGAATTTCCTACAAACCTGTAATGCCGCTTTGGCCCTGTAATACAGAAGGTCTGAGATTTGTGTTCTCCTGACATGGAGCTCCCTCCCCACCGATGGTGACAGAGTCCGTTTATGACAGGTTTCTAGCTTAGCTAATTCTTCTAGTAATAGTTTTAATTGTTCCCCCCGCTTTTGTTTAATCCTAGCCCCATGTTTGATCAAAACTCCTCTAATGACTGCTTTATGCGCCTCCCATATAATTCCTGGATCGCAATCTGGGGTGTCGTTAGTAGAAAAATAGAAATCAAGTTCTTTGATTACATCTTCTAAAACTTCTTGGTCCTGTAAGAGACTTTCATTCAGTCTCCACTGAGTTGATCTCCTCTTCCGAGTATCCTGTAAGTCATATATCATGAAAATAGGTGCGTGGTCTGACCAGGTAATCAACCAATATTGACCTCACGTACTGAGTGGAGTTGGGCATGTGGGACAAGAAAATAATCTATGCGAGAATAAGATTTATGGGGCAATGAAAAAAAGGTGTAATCTTTTTCTGTGGGGTGGAATAAACGCCACACATCAATCAATTGACTTTTATGTAAGGTTTTAGCTATGCGATTACGAGCATTATAAGAGATTGATGATATCCCAGAGGAGGTATCTTCGGCTAGGTTCAATGAAACATTTAAGTCTCCCCCAATGATCAGCTGACCCTCTGTAAATTTAATCAGTTGCTTATGCGCCTTACCCAAGAAGATCTCTTGGTGTTCATTGGGGGCATACAACGTTGCCAATGTGATACAAACATCACCTACCCTGCCCTTCACAAACAAGAAACGTCCTTCAGGGTCGTTAATCATATCCGTGAAGAGCCAAGGTAGTCTATTTGAAAGGAGAATAGAGACTCCCTTCGATTTTGCATTTTGATTTGCAGCATGATAGACTGACGGAAATGCCCGACTTTTTAAAGTAGGTATTTTATCCTGTCTAAAGTGGGTCTCCTGTATAAATACCACGTCTGATCCATAATGCTGCAAGTCATGTAAAAGTATCCGCCTTTTTTCTGGGGTGTTCAGGCCCTTGGTATTCAATGATATGATTTTTAAAGTCTCCATGGAATGGCTTTTAAAAAAAAAAAAAAAAAAAAAAAAAAAAACACAAAACACAGCAACAAAAAAAAGCAATATATTGCTAAATAAACGCTCACCGCTTAAATTCGGTATCTGAGCGTCAGCTTATCAGGGGTTGTGGCCAGAGATGGTCGGATGAAAAGCTCCAGGGCCATCTCTCCTCTTAGTAGTCGGGCGTTTTTAAGGACCAAGGCTAACCAACAATGGGGGGAAGAAAAAAAAAAAAAAAAAAAAAAAGGGGGGGGGGAGGGGGGGGAAAGGCAGCTTCCTGAATTCCCTAATTAAGATAATTAAGACCTAGCAGCTAACTTAGCTGCCTATTCTGTTTCAGCCCATCTTAGAAGTATAACTCTAAATATAACACAAAAAAAAAAAAAAAATATATATATATTATAAGAGAGGGGAGGACACAAGAGGAAGGATCTGTATTTTAAGAACTTCAATTCAAACCCTACAATTCTGCTCATATATATAGAACTCCTACTAGGAAAGGGAAAGAAATATATAAAAAAAAATAAAAAAATAAAAACCCCAACAAAACAAAAAATAAAATAAATTTGGTTTATGATGGTACTCAAAAGAGAGGAGTAAGAAGTTCAAATGAAACACCAAGGCTACAACCCCCTCTCAATAAATATTTAATATGTAGCAATCAACGTGCCTATTTTAATTGTGCTGTCAAATATCACCTACTGTATCTCTGAACAGACACAACCATTCTTAAAAAAAAAAAAAAAAAAAAAAAAAAAAAAAAAATTTTAAATAAATTACTATGTAAAAAATAAGACACCTAGCTCTCAAAGGTCATTTACCTTCCCTCCTTCTACCATTCTATCCCCCTCCTTTCCTTCTTCCCTCCCTCTCTCCCCCTCCCGTCCCTCAAGCCAAAAAACCTGAAGATACAGTCAAGACAAAACAAGGGGAGGGGGAGAAAAAAAAAAAAAACACAGAAACCGGTGGTGTTGGGGGGGGGGGGATATGGGGTGGAAAGGGGGACTAATATTCCTACACTTCACTTCATATCATATTTTAACTATCCCTATTTATAAGGCTCCTACCTGGGAGGGAAACAGAAATGTATAATATATATCTATTACGGCACCAACAAATAAAGAATAAGTAAATCAATAAATTAATTAAATAAAGAGTGAAAATTAAGTGACAAAAAAGAAAAAAAAAAAAAAAACTTATACCGTTTGTGAACATAGTCATTATCAGAGGGCGGGAGGGGGGGTTAAAAGGAGGAGAAGAGAAAGGGAACTCCCCCCTCTCCCCCCCCCCTACCCATATGGACTGCCAAAACTACAACCACCTCTCAACAATAACGTGTGGCAATCAACGTGCCTGTGCAAATATAATTATCAATCAAGTGTCACGTGCTATATCTCTATACAATCTCAACCAAATCTCAGTGAGGAAAAGTAAACAAAAACAAAAAATAAATAAATAAATAAAAATAATACAGCACACAATCCAAAATGCCAACCTTCAAAGAGTCATTTTTCTTCCCTCCCCACACCCTTCTATCCCCTTCTTTCCCCATTTCCCTCCCCCCAGAACCATAAACCTAAAGATACAGCCAAAGCCAAAAAGATCTATATTCTATAATCCGTAAGTACTCAAAAAAAAAAAAAAAAAAATTAAAAATTCAAAAACAAAAATCTAATCTCCTATCTCTCTAAATAAATGTGGCTGTTATTATATTCTATCATACACTTAAGTTTAATTAGGATCCATTGATTCCCTTTACCCTCATTGATCTACTTCATCTCAAATCTATCTCATCCACCCCCCTCTCCCCTTCAATCTATGCAATATTTATCAGTAGTCCCCCTCATCCTTTTAAGGTCCCCCTTGAGGTAATCGTTGGTTTCTTTGGGAGTCTATCCGGTGTCTTTGTCTGTTCAAAGGATCTAGCCGCCCCCCCATATGAGGAATATATGAAAGCCAATTGGGAATCTGAATAGGGGCGACATCCAAGAAAGTAAATAGTCCCGGGAGGTCTTCAGGTGTATAGACAGAAAATGAAGCTGCATCTCTACGGAATCTCACCGCCAACGGGTAACCCCATCTATAGGTGCACCCCTGTTTTTTAGCTAAATCCAGGATAGGGCGTAAGCAGGCTCTACGCTGAAGGGTTGCTCGGCATATATCTGGTAAGATCTTAATAGGGGTCCCATTGAAATTGATGTCTCCTGCCCCCCACGCTGCTCTAAGTATTCTCTCCTTCTCTTGATAGCTGTGGATCCGACAAACAATGTCTCTCGGTTTCTCTGAGTCTTTTGGTCTAGGGCCCACAGCTCTATGTACTCTATCTATATCTATCACCTTTTCAGGAGATTTCAATATTATCTGAAAAACTGCAGTGACTGTTGCCTGGAGATCCTCGGTTCCCTGTGTCTCTGGAAGACCCCGAAGCCGCAGATTGTTCCTGCGACTACTGTCTTCAAGTTCCTCAGTGTGGAGCTGCAGGTCTACCATCATAGATGTCTGGGTGGTCAACGTTTTTTCTAATGTCTCCACCCTTTGTTCCACTAGGGATACCGTTTCCTCTCCCACTTTAGTTCTCTCTGTCAAAGTGGTTAGTTCAGACCTTACCGCTTGGATGTCTTGACGGTGTGTCTCCTCTACTCTGATTATCAGAGCTTCAATATCTCGACAGGTAGGTAAAGTGCTTAACAATGCTCGGATGCCATGGATATCTCCCTCTAGACCTCCTTCCTCTCTTGGCAATCCAGCAAAAGCCGTTTCACATGCAGGCTCACGGGCGGGTTTCACAAGCAGAGACGCCGGGTTCTCCATCACCGAGTCTGTCTCCAAACCTATTACACGAGACCCGACCGCCGGCGCTGCCGGCGTTTTCAAATCGTCACGCTGACCTCGATGCCGCAGCGCATCCGACACAGCACCAGGGGGAGTACGTGGTGGTATAGTGAAATACTGTTGAATATCTCCCTGGGCGATACGGGGATGTACTCTCTCTTTTGCGGAGCGTGTCTGATATCTGTTGCCTGTACTCATCCCGCACTGTCAGCCTCTAGTCCATGAGTATTATCTGAGTGGAGATACGAGCCCCGGAGCTCTATCCAAACGTGTCCTCACCCGTCCATGTCCGAGCCACGCCCCCACCTCACCCCATTAAAGGTTCCTTAGCCCATCTAAGTCTGGTGAAGCAGGACAGGGCTGACACTTGGACTTTAATCGAGTTGTATGCCAATATAGTTAGTGCTGTCTGTAGAAATGCCAAAATATTTGCAATACCTGGAGTTAATGGGGAGAAATTATGCTGTAATGCAAAGTCCACAAATCTCCTCCAGATCCTGGAATATGTTGCATTTGTTGTAGACTTCCTTGCCCCAAGGTAGCAATTACTTCCTCTGAGAGGCCCTGTGCCTGCAGTCGGGCCGATTCAACAGCCAGGCCATCAGCCACAATCTCTGCGGGTTGGGGTGCATCCATTGCTCCTGCTGTAACAAATCTCTCCTGAGGGGAAGATGTACTGGTAGGGCTGAAGCAATCTGCAGGAGTAACAGAAACCATGGCATCCTGGGCCAGAAGGGTACAATTAAGATGGCATGCACCTCCTCCTTCTCAATCTTCAGTAAGGTCCTCATAATTAATGGGATTGGAGGAAACAGGTACACTATGGGAAACCGCCACAAGATTGAAAAGGCATCTTGGGCTATTGCCCCGTTGCACCTGAACCTCGTGATGAATTCTGGTACTTGAGCATTCGCTGGTGTGGCCATAAGGTCTACACTGGGTGTCCCCCATTTGGCAAAAATTGGTTGAATATAGCGACTGCTGATTGCCCATTCTCCCAGGCTGGGAAAACTCCAGCTCAAGCGGTCTGCTATCTGGTTTTGACTGCCTGGAATGTACACTGCTGTTAAATCTGCCACATGAGTCTCGGCCCAGTGGAGAATCTTGGTTGCCACCTGGAGTAATGCCAGACTCCTGGTTTCCCCTGTCGGGTGATATATGCTACCGCCGTCTGGTTGTCCAACCGAAGCTTAACTCGAGCTCCTTTAATCATCCCCTTCAATGCCATCAGGGCCATGTATGCTGCTTGAAGCTCCAGTACATTGGAGTGTCTGGTTTCCGTCATGCTCCACCTGCCTTGAACCTGCTCGCCGAGGCAGTAAGCCCCCCAGCCCTGGAGACTGGCATCCGAAGTAATTACAATCCAGTCTCCCGGGCTGAGAGGCATGCCCTGTGACAGGGTTTTTGGCAAGGTCCACCAGTTCAGACTCTGTTGGATTCGTCCCGGTACCCAGATCTTCTGGTCCAGTGACCGGCCATCCCATTGTCCAAGGAAGGACGTCTGGAAAGCTCTCATATGGAATCTTGCCCAAGGTAACACAGGGATAGCTGCGGTGAACATCCCCAACATTGTCATGCAGTCTCTTGCCGACAGTGTCGGAGCCTCCATTACCCTGTAGACACAGGCTTTTAGTTCATCTACTTTGCGATGTGGTAGGAGAATCCGACCTGACTGCACATTGAACACCATGCCTAAATACTCCATCTGTTGGGAAGGAATGAGATTGCTCTTCTGACTGTTTATTAGCCATCCAAAGTTGAACAGGATCGCTATCAACTTGTCGCGTTGTAGTGTCAGCTGTTTGCTTGAACGTGCCACAACAAGAATGTCGTCTAAATAATGAAAAATCTTTATTCTTTGCAATTGAATAAATGCTATAGTCTCTAAAAGGATCTTGAAGAAAACCCTGGGTGCTGTGCTGATGCCGAAGGGCAGACATCTAAATTGATAATGTCTTTCCTCTATTGTGAATCTGAGGTACTTTTGATGATGTTTGTAGATTGGGACATCTAAGTAGGCATCTGCCAAATCGATCAATGTTAGCCAATCTCCCTGTTGAACTACAGATGTTATTGTATATATTGATTCCATCTTGAATCTTTTGGGTATGATGAAAAGATTTAGGGACCTCAAGTCCAACACTGGTCTGAGCTCTCCAGATGCTTTGGGTACTAGGAATATTGGAGAATATACTCCCTTCCCCTGGCACTCCTGTGGCACTGGAATAATTGCTTGTTTTTGAGATCATTCGGCAATGTAGTCCTTCAGATCCTGTGGATAATGAGTTTGGACAAAAATGTTTGGAGGTTGCCTTCGAAATTTTATCTTGTATCCATGTTTGACTGTCTGTTGGGTCCAGCAGTTCTTCACATTTGTTGCCCATTCCCTCCAGTATCTTGCCAACCTGGCTCCAACCTGGAGGGTTTGGACGGAATGACTGTCAAAAAGACTTTTCAGACTTTTTCGCCGCCTGTCCTGCGGTTGACTTCACCTTGCGCAGAAAAGAGCTCTATGAACCCCTCCATTGCAGTCTGTTGTATTCCCGGCCCGGTCTATATGACCTGGCCTTGCGGCCCCTTTTGGAATCAAACCGACCCGACTGAAAAGGTTGCTGTCTTTTCTTAGAGGTCTGAGGTAACAGGCCTGACTTTCCACCTGTGACCCGCTTGATTGCCTCCTCCAGGGTCTTTCCGAACAACATCTTACCATTGTATGGAAGATTGCATAGCACTTGTTTAGATGCCGTATCTGCGGTCCAATGTCTGTGTGACAGACCTAGCCGCAAAAGAGGCTTTTGGAGGGGACTGAATGCCAGCCACCTGCAAACCAATGTTCTATTATGTTTGTCTGCCTTGGATCACAGGATGTGTATTGCATTGGAGGGTTTGTGTTTGTCTGTCTTTGATCACAGGATGTGTATTGCATTGGAGGGAGGGCGGATTCTTCCAACAGCTCTCCCTGCTAACATTGTGTACTGATGAGACGTTAAACACACCTGGCCTGTGTGTCCATTGTCATTGGACAGTTTAACCCGCCCTCTTTTCCAAGGGTGGGGGGGGGGAACGAGTCTCTGAGTTATTTTATCTGTTGTGACCATGTGTTATAATAAATGAGTTGATTCCTGCTTGACCCTGAAGACAGAGCCGTGTCTCGTTTTTGGGGTGGATTATTTGTATGGGTTCCTTGTTCGGCTGATTGGAGTGTTCGGTAGCTGCCTTTGTGTTTGGGTATGGAATGTCCTAAACGACTTTAACCCCTTTCATACTCGGGGTGTCGTTACAGTCTGAACCATAACGCCCTCTTTGCGGTCACTGCTTGTGCCATCAATCTCGCCATTAATCTTACCAGATCGATCGAAGATTCGGCCAAAAAGGCTGCAGTCAGGTTGAGTTCCTCCAGTGCGTCAATAACGTTGGCTGCTTCCACTCCAGCCCGCAGTGCCATTTCCACATTCCAAACCCAGACTTTTAGGGCTCTTGAGATTGATGTTAGGGCTATGGATGGGCGACAGGCTGCTTCTGCAACAGCATAAATTCTTTTAAGATCAGCGTCTGTTTTTCTATCCATCGGATCTCTAAATGTTGTGGAATCTTCCATCGGGAGGGAGACATGCCTTGCAGGGCATAGTAGAGCTGCATCTATCCATGGTGTCAATTCCCAAAAAGAGGCATCTGATGGGTTAAGGGATAGAGTTTATTAAAGCAATTTGGATTCTCGCCCTTCTCTCTGGCTTCTCCCATTCATCCTCCATCATTTCCCAGATTTCTTCCATAAATGGGAAGATGGCCCCTGTTTCCTTAAATTAGGAAAAAATCTCTTAACCTTCTCTGGAGGTTTTGAGTCCTAATACCATTCTACGGCCTCCTTTATGGCCGTAACATATGGCTCAATCAGATGATAGTCGAACAAATGCTTGGGCAATGTCCTCTGTCTCTGATGAGGTATCTGATAAGGTCATACATATCCTGGACGATCTTTGTGTTTGATCTGTGGAGGTGCCTGGTCTAGGCTCCTCTTTAGAGCAGGATGCACTGGAAGATAGCTGCATACTTTCGGTCACTGCTTCCTGTATATAATCCTTAACCCTCTGGGCTTCTGCTTCCTTATCTGTGGCCACATCTTTAATGCATTTGGCACATAGAAGTTTCCCGGCAATAGCTGGTGCTGCGCAAGCCCAGCATAAGCCCTCTGCCGGTCACCAGGATTGTCGTGGTTCTACCCCTGAGGATCTGCTACAGCTTGGACCACTAGGAGATCGATCCCTCCGTTTGGAGCGGGACCTAGAACGGTGGTGGGACTTTTCATTCCGGGGATGTCTTTTTTTAGGGCTTTTGCTCCTAAAAAAGATTAAGCAACACGTTACTTGCGTGTGCGGCACTCTTTTGCAGTATTTTGTCCCCCGTAGACCCCTCCTACCTTTCCGCAGATCTTTGTGCCTGCTGTGGCGAGCTTATGGCTACAGATGAATGAGAGAACAATAGGTTAAACAATAGACGCATCCTTGTAACTATCCTCTTCCTCTCCCTTAAAAAAAATGTTTTTTCTTTGTCCTACCCCTTTAAATCATCGGCCATCTTACCTGCAGCAAAACAAGCTGAGAAGTGCAGGCTGACAGAGAGGCCGGTGGTAGCAACAGCAACCAATTCAGCCAAACCTGGCTGGAAAGGAAGAGCAAGCAGAGTATAAGAAGCACATAAATCATTTAAAGAAAAAAAGTTTGGAGCTAAGGACCGTGAATCATCTACTGGAATCCTCTGCAACACACAGCGATCAGCGCCTGCCACCGCTGTGGTGTCTGGCTTTATGGTGTGCTGGTTTCCCCAGCAACGCACGGCCGCTCCCGCTAAGCCCCGCCCCCCCCGTGAGGTCATTCAGCGGCGACCAAGGCTCCAGAGGGGAAGATGCAGGTAAAAAATCCTCTTCAGCTCGCCACAGTTCTAAGTGTGTCCTTTAGACAACAAATGCCCACAGCTTGGCACAAGGTGTCCAGTGTCATAAGAGGCTTTACCTCCATCATTCTGGACCCTCCAACCCCAGGAGAGGCTCAACCTGGGGGGGAAAGGTTCGGTAGGGGGGTACTGTATAAGCTGGAATTCAGTCTGGTGGTCTGGCGACCAATAAAAAAATAACACGAGGGGGAGGGGAGGACAGGGATTTATAACGCTGGAAGAAGGTGGTCCTGAGGGTTACTGAAGAACAGTTAACCCATAGTGTGCCGATGGGAGGACGACCAGGAAATATATATATACTCTGCAGCATGCAGTCAGTGTTGCCTAGATCTACATTCTACAGTGCATTCCATGGTGTACTATTTCTAATCTACTTCAAGCAGTGTATTTGATATATATAGTCTAGTATATATAAATATATATATATATATATATATATATATACTAAACTGACTGTGTATATATATATATATATATATATATATATATATATATATATATATATATATCAAATACACTGCCTGAAGTAAATTAGAAATAGTACACCACGGAATGCACTGTAGAATGTAGATCTAGGCTACACTGACTGGATACTGGATGCTGCAGAATATATATATATATATATATATATATATATATATATATATATATATATATATATATACACTAGACTGACTGTATATATATATATATATCAAATATATATATATATATATCAAATATATATATATATATATATATATATATATATATATATATATATATATATATATATATATATCAAATACACTGCCACTAACTGAATAACCTGCCTGCTTATCTAAATCACATTATCTCTCCATCCACGCCAACAACACTACACAGGGCCGCCGTGTAGGCAGCCTTATATAGTGTGGGGGGTGGACTTAGTCCCCCTGAGCCATGATTGGCCAAAGAGCCCAATGTCCAAAAAAAAGTCTCACTTGATGAATTTTATAGTTGTTTAGGCAAAATTGCTAATAAGAAAACTTTTAGATATACTTATTTAGAAAATACTTATATCAACATGGTTTAACATGTCGAAGAGCCAAGACCATCAAAAAACACTTGGCTCCAAGCAGACTACCTCTTATCTCACAAAAGCACACTCCTGTAGAGGAAGCAGGCTGCTACAGATGCAATAACCCTAGAAGCCTCTAAAAATCTTCTACTCCACCAGCAATTATAAAACTTGGCTTATCACATCCCACCTCAACTGTGCTTTCCAGTACATAATTTACCTACTCAGCTGCCCATGAAATATGTAATATGTTGGAAGAACCATTCAGACCTGTTGTCAATGATTTAATAAACACAGATTCAACAGCAGAATGCAGTCCCAGAACATAGTGTCTCCCGCCATGTCTCATCTCACTTTTCACTTTCATCCGGACCTGGTAACAACTGTGATTATAGAAGTTTAGGAATTAAAAGAAGAATTGAAAATCTTACAATGGAACAAAGTAATATGGCATTTAAATCAGAAGATCAGGAAATCCAAAACATAAGGAAAAACTTGAAAATACGTGGTCTACCAGAAGTGACACAAGGAGAGAATTTAGTAGATACAATGAGGAAAATATTTAACCCTCTTTTAGGCAGACCAATGTCGGAACCTTTAAAGATAGAAACAGTGCATAGGACAAGAAGGCCTTAAAGTGTAACAATGGAAACCCAAAGAGATATAATGGTGAGGTTTCACTATTATGAAGACAGAGCACAAATATGGGGAAACCTGAGGGAACATGTCTCCAGTAAAATATGAAAGTGCGAATCTCCATATCTTTGCAGAAATATCACCTGAAACACTAACAAGAAGGAGGTGCCTTAAATCACTTCTGGAAGAGATGCGTAAGCATGACATACATTATAATTGGGGTTACCCTGCTTGTCTGGTAGGCTGAAAGGATGGCCGTTCAGTTAAACTGAGATTTACAAGAACTACAAGACTTCTGCAAAAAATTAGAGCTTCCTGTTATGGATATTCCTGGATGGTCGGATACAAGGAGAGAAGGCCTTCAACTGGAAGATCAATGGAATTTAGTACCTAAAAGGAGTGTTGCTTCAAAGAGAAAATAAGATGGGGACATAAAAAGTGAGAAATTAAGTAAATAGGATATATACAAGGGCAAGAGGCAATTGGTTCCCAAGAAGAATGTACCATCAAAAAGACTATAGGGCCATAAGCTGGCCCGCTAGCTAAGGAGGGAGGAGCCTTGCAATGGCGCTGAGTAAAGGAGCACCGTAGGAGCACCGGGTCTCCAGCCCCACGAGTCCTTGTTAATGGACCTCCACTAGGTAACATCCCTCCTCGGTAAAGAATCCCCCATCTGAGCAATAAGGATTGAAGTGGTGTTCGCCTGTAGGTACGGTGGTGAGAAGTGTGGGAGACCGCGACAGGGATGGGAGTCTTTAGTATCGGCTATTGGCCGCGGTGTATAGGATCGCCGTCGTAGATCTTCCTTCCGCCGCTCTCCCTCAGGGATATCAGAGAGCGGATCCCAGGGTCAGTTACGGGGAATAAGGTGAGAGGCAGAGCTAAGAGAGGGAGAGATAGACTGGGGAAGCGCGGAGAAGCACTGAGAAGTTTTCTATTCCTCTCACTCTCCCGCACCTGATCCCTTGTCCGAGCCGCTGAATACGGCACTTGGAGCTGAATAGTCTGGGGTAAGGAGCGAACACACCCCGCTGAGACAGAGATAGGCGAGGAGGTGAGCGACCATCAGAAGCTGGGAAAACAGCTGATCATCAAAAGGAAGAAAGACCAGACCACGATCCCTGATGCCTCGGTACACTCAGGAGATCCCTTGAGGAGAGACAAACTAAAGTGGAAGAACAGGAAACAGACAATAGCACTCCTCCAGATAAGTAACAAGTTGCAATCATATGCTAAGTTTTTTTTTTTTTTATTTTCTTTGGAAAGCATGATTTAATAAAGGGATAATTGGAGGCAGAGAAGGGCGATACTGTTGTCTTTGTTTCCTGACTACAGTATAGGAGTCTACACCTGAATGGGAAATGGATTACAGATTCCCCCCAGATAAGTAACAAGTAGGGATAAGTTGTTGAGATCTCTGCATGAAAAAAGAGACATTGTATGATTTTTACACTTGACTTCTGCATTGGTCGTGATAATTTTATTCAAAGACTGCTTAGAGTGTAACAAACAACAGTTGCTGCTTAGGGATATCGGAGCTTACATCTGAATGGGAAATGGACCACAACCCCCCTCCAGATAAGTAATAAGCTGCAATCATATGCTAAGTTTTCTAATATGAAAAACAGGATTTGGTAACGTGATAAATGAAGGTGGAGGAGGGCGATACTATTGTCTTCCTTTTCTGACTACTATCGAGATTTCTGCATGAAAAAGGAGACACTGTTTGTTATTTGCACCTGATTACTGCACTGGTCGTAATAAATTTATTATAGACTGCCTACAGTGTAACAAACAACAGTTGCTGCTTAGGGATATAACTGTACTGGATTTCTAGATGATTTTTCTGGTCGATATATAACAGCACTTCAATGGGACTGGTAGAGTGAAAAAAAGAGGAAAAAAGAAAAAAAACAGGAAGGGGAAAATCGTTTAAATCTTATATCCCAGCCATACCCCCTTTTTTTTTTTTTTATAAATGAGAGGTAAGACAGGAAGGGGAAGAGGAGTAGCGAAATCCCCACGCCCTAGTGTAAGTCCCACATCTGGACCAATGGATAGATATGTGACCCAAGGAGGAGACTAAGAAGGGGCATCAGATAAACAACAAAGTTCTAAAGGAAGACAGTTGGAAATTAAGGAAAAAAAAGACAAAAAGGGCCATAATAAAACATCACTGGATAGCAGTACACTATCAGATAATAGAGTAGAGCAAGAAACTGAAACAGAAACCCCTTCAGGAACAGTGGGTGATCAGAAAACGGTCCAATTACCAACAATGACAGACATGGAAAGAATGTTTGCAGCCTTGGAAAACTCATTAAAATCAGAAATTACAAAACTCCATAAAGATATGGGACATATGCTTGTCAGAGTAGAGGAAGTAGAAAAAAAAAACAGATATGCATACAAGAAGAATAAAAGAGTTAAAAGGAGAAATTAAAATATTAAAACAAGAACAACAGGAACAGGTGTATAGATTTGAAGTTCAGGAAAATAAGGAACGGAGGAAGAATCTAAGGATCCGAGGACTCCCGGAATCTTCCCAAACAGAAAACCTAAAAGACATAATCGGGCAGGTCTTTAACCCAATTAGCACCAACGAAGCAACAAATAAATTAAAGATTGAAAGAGTGCATAGAATAAGAAGGCCATTAGGTCTGCCGAGTGAGACCAGTAGAGATATAGTAGTCTGGTTTGAAAGTTGGGAAGAAAAGAGCCAAATCTGGAGAAATCAAAAGGAAAACCACCAATTGTATACGAGGGTCAGGAAATCCAGATCTTTCAGGACCTCTCTCAAGACAACCTGAGAAGAAGGAGGACATTAAAACCCTTATTAAAAACTTTACAAGAAAGCGGACTTCAATACAGTTGGGGTTTCCCAGCGTGCTTGATCGTTAAAAGAAATGGAAGAACCATGAAATTAAGATTCCCGGAAGAAATACCTGATTTATGTAAGACCTTGGAAATTCCTCTACCAAAAAATATGGAAGAAACAACCAGAAGATCAGATAGGCAGATAGGAGATGAAGCACTCTGGCAGCTGGTGTCCAGGAAATAGACCAGTGGGGTAAGGGAAAAGGGGATTGGGGGGGAGCAGGTGGGAGGGTAAGATCAGAGAAGAAAGGGGAGAGGAGGTATTGGAGACGAGGGTGGGGAGTGGGGACCTGGAGGCATTGGCATTTTCTGAAATCACCACTCTAACTGTTTATGGGAGGGTGGTTTGAGGTGCTAAGCAGATTTCCACCTCAAATAAAGGAGTAGGGTCAATTAACCTCCTAAATCATTTAGTACCTACTCATGACTAAGAAGTAAAATGCACAAGGGTTTAAGGAATGGGTGAGGGGTGGAGGGAGGGAGAAGGGGGGGTGGTTAAAGGGAGGGGGATAAGGAAATTGGGTAGGTGGGAGGGTATGGGAGGGTTTAGTATTGTTTCACTAGGGAAATCTAGCGACTGTCTTTTTAGGCCTAGGAACACACCTGCACATCGCCCCAAATGTGAGCGCCCTCTTTTGTGACCCCCTCGGGGACGGGAGGGCCGCTCCTGGGGGGGGATGCGCGGGTGTCCAGAGATTAAAATGGAAGACAAAAACAAAATTAAAATCCTGACATATAATGTCCGAAGATTAAACTCACCCGAAAAGAGATGGGTAATACTACGAGAACTAGAACAAACTAAGGCCGGAATAATTTTTCTGCAGGAGACGCATATCATGTAGGATTCAAAAGTCAAAATATATTAAAAAAATATCCCAAAGTGGTACTATGAGGATACACCAATTAGAAGATCAAAAGGAGTCGCAATTGGTTTTGGGAAAAACATCTGCTTTGTTATCGAAAAGATAAAAGCTGACCCAGAAGGACGTTTTCTCTTCCTCATAGGGACAATACAGGGTATGAGGTATACATTAGCAAACATTTATTGTCCCAATATAAACCCTAAAAAGTACTTAGTGGAGAAGCTAATAGAACTTCTTGAATTTAAACAGGGTAAATTGATATTGGCTGGCGATTTTAATTTTCCCATGGATCATAATTTAGATACTACGTCTACTGTACCGGATAGAAAAAAAAAAACAACTAAGGAAGATCAAAAATAAATTATATGAACATCAATTAGTAGATTTATGGCGAATACAACACCCAAGTATAAAGGATTACACATATTTCTCAACAGTCCATGGAACATATTCTAGATTGGATTACATCATGGTGGAACATAGATCACTAGAGGAGGTATCAGAGACAGCAATTGGAATATCATCATTATCAGATCATTCCCCAGTTTCTCTGAGGATGAATCTTCGGGGAGAGTCCATGGGAAGAGGCACATGGAGAATCAATGAAGATTTACTAGAAGATGGCGAAACTGTACAAATTATAACAGATGAGATTGAAAAATACTTCCGGGAAAATGATATCCCCGAACTCTCAAAAGCAACCTTATGGGAGGCGCATAAATCTGTTATCAGAGGAAAATTAATATCGATAGGAGCAGGAAAAAAGAAGGAAAGAGGGAAAAATATGTTGTGACTTTTAAACAAAATTCATAACTTGGAACAAAGACACAAAAAGCAAGCCAAAAAGGAAATATACCGGTCCCTGATCCTAAAAAGAGAACAATTAAAAGATCTAATGGAACAAGAAGACAGAAAGGAACTTAACAGGGTATTACTTGAGAGATTCACGAAGGGAAATAAAGCAGGTAAACATTTCACGAATATCCTAAGAAAAAAGAAGACCTTAAACTATATAGAGAAGATAAAAAATGAAAAGTGAAAAATAAAAAACATGACTACGGATATTGCACAAGCCTTTGCACAATATTATAGTTCACTTTATGCAATAAAAAAGCAAGAAACAAATCAACAAGTAGGAAAAAAAGGAAGAAGATCCAAACCTATTTAAAAAAGGCCAACTTACCAAACAGTTTTGATGCTGTGAAAGAAGAATATCAACATCTCCCCAGATATGCTCTTGTCAATAGATGCAGAAAAAGCATTTGACAGAGTAGACTGGGGATTCATGATGGACACGTTACAACATTTAGGATTGGGGCCTAAAATAATGAAGTGGATTAAAAACCTTTACAATGGGCCAACGGCAAAAGTAAGGGTAAACGGGAGACTGTCACCTGTGTTCGAGATGTTTAATGGAACACGTCAAGGTTGTCTGCTCTCACCTCTTCTATATGTACTGTCGTTGGAACCTTTTCTAGCAACCCTGCAAAATAATCAGGGGATAGAGGGGGCGAGAGTGGAAGAAAAAGAGCATAAAGTGGCGGCTTATGCCGATGATATTTTAATGTATGTGACTAATCCGAAAGTGACTCTGTCTAATATTCTGAAAGAAGTGACGGAATATGGGGAACTCTCAAACTTCAAAATAAATCCTATAAAAACAGAAATACTGAACATCGGACTGGGAAAAAAGGAAGTCCTTGCCCTTCAAAAAGAGATTCCATTTACGTGGGTGAAAGGGGAATTACCCTATCTGGGAATCAAATTAACATCATCATTTGAGAAAATTTATTCTGCAAAATATATTCCATTATTAAATGAGATCAAGGCAAAAGCAAAGAAGATGAGTACACAACCAATATCATGGATTGGAAGAGTAAATACGCTTAAAATGGTAATCCTGCCAAAAATAATGTATAAATTCCAGATGTTACCAATAGGGATTCCACAGAGCTTTTTCAAAATTATACAAAAAATATTGTCAAAGTACATCTGGCAAAATAAAAAACCAAAAATAAAATTTGCACTAATTTTTAGGAAAAGACAGCATGGGGGGACTGGCAGCTATTTTTAGATATTACAAAGCAGTAATTCTAGCACGCATGATCGAATGGTCAAAAGAAAATAAAGAAAAAAAAAATGTGTTGAGATAGAAAACACTTTAAGTAGAACCACGCTTCACAAAAATATTTGGATCTCAAGTAAATATAGAACACTAGATTCTGACTCTCACGAATTGACCAAAAATGTATTTAAAATATGGGATGCACTACACCGGAAGGAAAAGTGGGTACACAACTCACCATTAATTGCCCACACGGGAACAATTTTTTTTTCACCTGGAGAAGATATATTCCGTAGACTAGGAATAAAGAATCCACAAATCAAAGATATTATCATTAAAGGGAAGATGAAATCTGCACAAGAATTGGAGATTACATTTGGTGGGAAACTGCGCGAGTGGGAATTTTTTCAATTAAATCATTTAGTTAGCACATCACCACACCTGTTTAGAGACGGAGAAGGATTAAATCGGTTGGAAAAGCTCTGTATATCATCAATGCCATTGAAAAGAGGCATCTCGAAAGTTTACGATATATTGGCAGATCTTGAAGGACAGGGTAGGCCTTCCTTCATAGAAAAGTGGGAAAAAGAGCTGGGAGTAAACTTAGAACACCAACAAGTCGATAGGATGATAGAAGCAGGATATAATCAAGCGTGGGACATTAACACCATCGAGATGAATTATAAATTCTTGGTTAGGTGGTACATGACCCCCGGACAGAATCCATAAAATTAATCAAGATGGATCACCATGGTGCTGAAGAAACTGTGGACAAAAAGCCACAATGGTACACATATGGTGGGATTGCCCGAAAATAAGAGTATTCTGGCAGGAAATAATCAGCTGTATAAAAGAAATAACGGGCGAGAAGATAAATAATAACACACTGACATGTTTGTTCCACGACTCTAATACCCCTAAAAAGCAATACATGAAAACAGTGACGACAAAACTTTTAAATGCCGCAAAGGGATTGATCCCAAAAAAATGGTTGAATAGTGAAAGACCAGACAGAAGAGATTGGTTTAAACAAGTGGATTACTAAAGTAAAATGGAACTCCTAGTCAGTAAGGACAAAGGGCAATTAGACAAATACAATACTATTTGGGGAGGGTGGGGAAATTATAGAACCTCTGAAAACTATTGGCAGAAGATATTAGAAGTTGGTAGGGTAAAATGGGAAAAAATTGTTTTTTGTAGTTTTTATATACTGTATTTATTGGCGTATAGCACTCACTTTTTCACCATGGAAATCGGGTGCAAATAGCATGTGCGTGTTATACGCCGATACTTCAATTTTTTCTGCCTCGGAAGGGACAGGGAGGGGGGCGGGACAAGAGCCATCAGATTACATACAGTGAGAATCTCCTGTTTACTTGGCAGCCTCTGTAATAGGAAGTCCTGTCTCCTGGGCCGCCATTGGACCACTGTTCTGTCTATCATAGGAGATTCTCACTGTATGTAATCGGTCGGCGCTCATCCCACCCCCATCCCTGTCCCCTCTAGGCTGCAGATGGGCATTGTTTAGGCTGCACTGATGGCAATGGTGAGGCTGCTGCATTGAATGCAATGGTGAGGCTGCTGCATTGATACAATGGTGAGGCTGCATTGATGGCACTTGTGAGGCTGCAGATGGGCATTGATCAGGCTGCATTGATGGCAATGGTGAGGCTGCAGATGGGCATGGACTCTTATTTTGCTTCAAAGTTCCTTATTTAAATTTTTTTTTTTCCTGAAACTTCCCTCTTAAAATGAATGTGCGTGTTATACGCCTGTGCGTGTTATACGCCGATAAATACGGTAATTATAAATAAATAAATTCTTCTTTTTAATCGATGCCACAATGATGTGAAACTGAGAAGGGACATAGTTTGAACGGCAAGTTTAAGTAAGTCCGTGAGTTTGTGGAATGTGCGGTTCCTCAGTGGCAGGTACCCAAACGCCACTTTTTCTCACGGAAGGCGATTCCGGCTCTCTACCGGCATATGGAAGGCAATGTCCATGCCTCGCTGGACAGGGTGCTCAACGGTAAGGTGCACATCACCGCTGACTCATGGTCCAGCAGGCATGGACAGGGACGTTACCTAAGTTTCACGGCGCATTGGGTGACTCTGCTGGCAGCTGGGAAGGATGCAGGACAAGGTGCAGTAGTGTTGGAGGTTGTTCCGCCACCACGCCTTTAAAATGCTAATGATTGTGACACACCTCTCTCCTCCACCCCCTCCTCTTCTTCTTCCTCCATGGCCTCTTCCTGTGCTTTGTCCTCGGAACCAGAGGTGCTCCGTAGCCGTTCAAGGGACTACGCAAGTACGCAGTCCAAAAGATGCCATGCGGTGCTTGAGCTGGTGTGCTTGGGGGACAGGAGCCACACTGGGGCAGAGGTTTTGTCAGCTCTGCAGGGGCAGGTTCAGAGGTGGTTGACGCCACGCCAACTTAAGGCAGGAATGGTGGTTTGTGACAATGGCACCAACCTCCTCTCTGCCCTCCGACAGGGACAAATGACCCATGTGCCCTGTTTGGCTCACGTTCTTAACTTGGTGGTGCAGCGGTTCTTGGGCAGGTACCCGGGCTTACAGGATGTCCTGAGGCTGGCCAGGAAAGTCTGTGTGCATTTCCGCCGGTCATATAATGCCAATGCTCGGCTGACGGAGTTTAACCTGCCCAAGAACCGCCTAATCTGTGACATGCCCACCAGGTGGAACTCAACGTTGGCCATGCTGCAGCAGCTGCACACGCAGCAGAGGGCCATCAATGAGTACCTGTGCAACTATGGCACCAGGACAGGGTCAGGGGAGCTTGGTTTTTTTTCCCACGCCAGTGGGCCATGATCAGGGATGCATGCACTGTCCTGTCACCATTTGAGGAGGCCACGAGGATGGTGAGCAGTGACAGTGCATGCATCAGTGACACTGTCCCCCTTGTCCACCTGTTGGAGCACACGCTGCGTGGAATAATGGACAGGGCACTTGAGGCAGAACAGAGGCAGGAAGAGGAGGACTTCCTTAGCTCTCAAGGCCCCCTTTATCCAGACAGTGTTCCTGCGTGGCCGCCGACCACACAGGAAGAGGAGGAGGAGGAGGAGGAGGAGGAAGATTGTGTCAGTAGGGAGGTGGAGCCTGGCACTCAGCATCAGCAGCAGTCTTTAAGGGATCAGTCCCAAGAAACACATGGACTTGTACATGGCTGGGACGAGGTGGCTGTGGACCATGTTGTCCTTAGTGACCCAGAGGACTCCGGACCGAATGCCTCTGCAAACCTACGTTGCATGGCCTCCCTGATCCTGCAAAGCCTGCGTAAGGATCCTCGTATTCGTGGTATCAAGGAGAAGGACCAATATTGGCTGGCAACCCTCCTTGATCCACGTTACAAGGGTAAGGTTGTGGACCTTATCTTGCCATCGCAGAGGGAGCAGAGGATGAAACATCTTTGGGAGGCCTTCCAGAAAGGTCTGTGCAACGCGTTCCCAGAGACTGGGAGGTTAACAACTCCTGTTTCTGGACAACGTGTTGCTGAGGCTTCGGTCAGTCAAAGAAGGAGCAGTGGAGAAGGTGGCCGTCTGACCGATGCATTAAGACAATTTTTTGGTCCGCAGCCCCAAGGTATAATCGGTTGCAGCAACCATCGCCAGCGTCTGTTTTACATGGTGCAGGAATACCTAGGGGCAAGATCTGACTTGGACACATTTCCCAACAAAAATCCTCTGGATTACTGGGTCTTGAGGATGGATCACTGGCCAGAGCTTGCACAGTATGCAATTGAGCTACTGGCCTGTCCTGCATCCAGCGTTATTTCGGAACGCACATTCAGTGCTGCTGGAGGCTTTGTAACCGATCACAGGGTGCGTCTGTCCACCGACTCGGTCGATCGACTGACCTTCATAAAAAGGAATCAGTCTTGGATCACCACCAGCTACCAAGCACCTGATGCTGATGTAACCGAATAATTTTTTTTGAAATCTCAGATCACTTCAAAGACTGCCTATGCTGATGCTGAGTGACTATCCCTGAGTAACTATCCTCTTCCTCCTCAATCATCACGCTGATAGCTTGTAAGAACATTTTTGGTTCTGGGCGCCACCACCAGTGCCTAAGGCCCAATTTTTCAGCCCCTGTTTAACAGGGGCGTGTAATTACAATTTTTGATGCAATACTTTGCAGCAGGGCTCGTTTCTGCGTTCCAACTAGAGTATCTGTGAGAGGTTGCAGTGTTGTGGCACCAGCACCAGTGCCTAAGGCCTAATTTTTCATTCCACTATTTAACAGGGGCCTGTAATTACAATTTTTAATGCAATACTTTGCAGCAGGGCTCATTTCTGCGTTCCAACTAGAGTATCTGTGAGGGGTTGCAGTGTTGTGGCAACAGCACCAGTGCCTAAGGCCTAATTTTTCAGCCCCTGTTCAACAGGGGCATGTAATTACAATTCTTGATCTAATATTTCACAGCAGGGCCCATTTCTGCACCCACCAAGAGCGAGTGAGGACTTACAGTGTTGTGGCACCACCACCAAAGGCCCAATTTTTCTGCCCTTGTTCAACAGGGGCATGTAATTACAATTCTTGATCTAATATTTCACAGCAGGGCCCTGTGAGGGCTTACAGTATTGTGGCCACAACAACACCTAAGGCCCAAATTTCTGCTGAGTATATAGGGCAGGCCCCTACTTTCAAACATCTAACTTACAAACAACTCCTACTTGCAAGCGGAAGGAGACAACAGGAAGTGAGATGAAATATACCCCTAGGAAGGGAAATTCTCTCCTGTAAGAGTTAATATGGGAAAAACATTTCTCCTTTCCACTGATGCTTTCCAATCCTTGTTCCACAAAAAAAACCAAATTTTCAAAAAACATTTGTCATTGGGACAAAAAGTGAGGTGAAATCTTCTGAAGAGGAGGAAAGACAGCAAAACAAATGTCACAGGGGTGATAACCCTTCCCTATGTTTTCCAAAAAGCTTAAAAAAGATTTTTTGGCTGGAGCTAAACACGTTAAAAATGTACCTGTTAAAAATTACAAACAGATTCTACTTACCAACAAACCTACAGTCCCTGTCTTGTTTGCACCGCCTGTATACTGCTGTTCAGAGTATATAGGGCCTGGTGGCCCCACACCTTTCCTTATTTTAATTTGGGTGCGGGGTTCCCCTTAATATCCATACAAGACCCAAAGGGCCTGGTAATGGTCTAGAGGGTACCCATGCTGTTTGTCTCACTGATTTTCATCCATATTGCCAGGACCCGACATTACATTAAACCCGCAAGCAGTTTTAAATGAGATTTTTTCCTTTAAAAATGACATTTTGTGCAGGGACTGTTCTAAACACGGGAAACACACGCCGCTTTACAGGCATACTATAGACACACCCCAGGTACGATATTTAAAGGAATATTTCACTTTTTTTTTTTTTTTTTACTTTAAGCATCATTAAAATCACTGCTCCCGAAAAAACGTCCGTTTTTAAAAGTTTTTTTTGCATCGATACAAGTCCCCTGGGGTAAGACCCGGGTCCCCAAACCCTTTTTAGGACAATACCATGCAAATTAGCCTTTAAAATTAGCACTTTTGATTTCGAACGTTCGGGTCCCATAGAAGTCAATGGGGTTCTAACGTTCGTGTGAATTTTCGGTCCGTTCGCAGGTTCTGGTGCGAACCGAACCGGGGGGTGTTCGGCTCATCCCTATCAACCACCATAAGCATAAAACTGTGTTGCCCTGGGAGTTGGGTAACTCAACTATGAAATCCATAGACAGTTGGGTCCTGGGCCTTTCTTCATTGGGTATGGTTTGTAGAAGGCCCACTGGAAGGTGTTGTGGAGTCTTACTCTGAGCACACACAGAACAGGCAGCTACGAACGTGGTTACATCAGCACGTAGACTAGGCCACCAGAATTATTGGGAAATAGCCCAAAAGAGTTGATTCTTCCCAGGGTGGCCAGCAGCCTTGGAAGAATGTTAAGTTTGGAGCATGGCAGTATGGAGACTCTCTGGGACAAAGCAGCGGTCACAAGGTTTCTCAGGAGGAGCATGGACCTGAGCAGCAAGAATTTTGTCACCCAAAGGAGAAGTGAGACTGGTGCAAACCATAGCCAGAATATGATCAGGAGGAATCACAGGAACTGACTCCATCTTGGAAGTGGAGAAAAATTGTTGTGACAAAGTGTCAGCCCTTACATTCTTAGTACATGGTAAGAATGAGACAATGTATGTGAAACTAGACAAGAAAAGATCCCATTGCGCCCTTCTAGGAGAGAGGCGTTTAGTCTCAGACAAGAATGTGAGATTCTTATGGTCAGTAAGAATGAGAACTGGCACAGTGGTACCTTCGAGGAGATGTCTCCATTCTTTCAGGGCTAAAGCGATCGCTAACAGCTCTCTGTCACCAATCTCGTAATTGCACTCTGCAGATGAAAATTTCTTGGAAAAGTAGCCACAAGGATGTATAGACCTCAGAGGTAGGACACTGACACAGAAGGGTGCCAACACCAGTCTCAGAAGCATCAACCTCAAGGATAAAAGGTAACGTAGGATCAGGATGTGCCAACACAGGAGCAGAAACAAGGCTTGCCTTGAGACTCTCAAAGGCCTTAATGGATTCCAGAGACCAACTCTGTGGCTTACCATCCTTTCTGGTCGTATCAGTCAGGGGCTTGACCAGAGATGAGAAGTTACGAATAAACTTCCGATAATAGTTGGCAAAGCCAAGAAAATGCTTGCAGGTCTGGGCCACTGTAGGACTGCTGAAAGTTTCTCTGGGTCCATCGAAAAACCAGCAGTGGAAACGACATACCCAGGAATTTAACCTGTTCATGATGGAATTCGCACTTCTCCAATTTACAATAGAGATTGTTCCCTCTTAGCTTCTGAAGCAAATCGGTGTGGTGGCTCTACAGGGACTTGGAAAATATGAGGATATCGTCGAGATATACCACCACACATAACTGCAACAATTCTCGGAGGACATTGTTAATAAATTCCTGGAAAACTGCTGGGGCGTTACAAAGGCCAATAGGCATTACGAGGTACTGATAATGGCCTGTTCTGGTATTAAACGCAGTTCTCCACTCGTCGCCCTCCTTAATCCTCACCAGATTGTATGCCCCTCTCAAATCAAGCTTCGTGAAAACCGTTGCTCCCTTGAGGCAGTAAAATAACTCTGTAATCAACGGAATCGGATAGGCATTCTTAATCGTGAAACTATTGTGACCCCTATAATCAAAACAAGGTCTCAGTTCACCACTCTTCTTCACAAAGCAGAAACCAGCACCAGCAGGAGATGAGGATTTGCGGATGCAACCACGAGAAAGTGTGTCTGCAACATTCTCCTTCATGGCCTTATCCTCCAAGACCGACAAAGGGTAAACTCGGCCATGAGGGGGTATGGCACCAGGTTGAAGGTCAATTGCGCAATCATACGGCCCGAGTGGAGGCAAACTACTGGCTGGACCTTTGTCAAAGACATCGCTAAAATCGCAGTACTCCTCTGGCAGGGAGGAGAGTGAAGAGGTGCACAGGACCTTAACTACCTTCTGGAAGCATGTCTTACTGCATTGTGGCGACCAGGAGAGAACCTCAGCCAATCAAAAGAAGGGTTGTGCCTCTGTAACCAAGGATAACCAATAACCAGCAGAAACTTAGGTGGGGAAATAACTTGGAATTGGATTATCTCATGATGTAGAGCCCCTAAGGTTATGTGCAATGGAACAGTCTCATGAGTCACATGGGTAGGCTGTAGAGGTCTCCCCTCAAGAGCCTCAATGGCAAGTGGAGTGACACGCAGCTGCAGCGGAATTGAGTGCTTCGATACAAAGGCAGCATCAATGGACAGACTCGCAGCCCAGAGTTGATTAGAGCCTGTATCTCGATGGATGACTCAGCCCAAGAAAGGATAACTGAAATTAGGGGCTTATCCTTCTGGATAACTGGGGGCGAAACAATGCCACCTAAGGTCTGTCTGTGATAGGACCTCAAGGTTCGGGCATTCCCTGGACAGGTAGGACAAGACTTCAAAAAGTGTCCTGCCTGGCCACAATAAAGGCACAATCTCTCCCTCCTCCTAAGGGATCTCTCATCCGCAGAGAGACGCGTGAAGCCCAAATGCATTAGTTTATCTTCACAGACCGACACGGTACCAGGAGGCATGGGAGGTAAGGGGTATGCAAGGGTGGGACTGCAAAGTTCAGAGACAAATGTACAGGAGCCTTCCGCATGTGTAAAAGGAAGTCATTCTTTGAGTCTGGAGTCAATGAGGATGGCAAATGTGATCAACTTCTCCAGCTCAGTGGGTATAGCTTGGCTGCTATCTCATCCTTGATGGTATCCGAGAGACCATGAGAAAAAGCAGCCACGGGGACCTAATTGTTCCAAGCAACCTCTGCTGCCAGAGTACGGAATTCAATGGTGTAGTCTGCAACAGTTCTCACACTCTGTTTGATGGACACGAGGCACTTGGTATCAGAAGCAGAGCATGCGGGAATGTCAAAAAGAAGTCACAAACTCAGGGTAACTCAAGACAACAGGTTTTTGCATCTCCCATAGAGGGTTTGCCCAGACTCTCTCAGAAAGCAAAGATATCACAAAACCTACTTTGCTTCTGTCCGTGGGAAACGCTTGGGGCAGCATTTCAAAGTATATCTCAACCTGGTTGAGAAACCCTCTGCATTGGACTGGATCACCCCCAAATTGCTGGGGAAGCGGAGCGGAATGAGACATACCTCTTATAGAGGTAATACTAGAGGCGGTTGCTTGCACAGGAAGCAGCAGCAGGGATGACCTGCAACACAGGTTGTACCGGAGCAACCACAGTGGGAGATTCCAGGTAAGCCGTGTGACTCAGGAGCGTTTGTAATGCCATGGCAAACTGATCCATGCGGTGATCCTGCTCATCCAATCTGGAAAAAATATTACCAAAAAGTTGATTGACTGCATCTTCTGAATTCATGGCCTTCACCTACTGTCAGAAACCATGAATCAGACTGAAATAGAAGTATAGTTAAATCACACTTGTTTAATAATAATAAAAAAAGGTAAACAGAGTAAACATAGTCAAAACATAGCCAGACTTCAGGAACCGGAACGGATAATCAGACAAGCCAAAACTTCAGGGAGCTAGAGATGAGCGTAGTAGAACAGCAAGCAGGATCTGGAGCCTGTAGGAATGTCAGTCAAGCAAGTCTTTAACAGGAACACAGGAGAGTGTCTCTAGACATGTGACCTAAGTGAAGGCAGAGATCATCTGGGCTGGACGGCTTAAGTAGGCAGGACTGAAGAGCAAGATATCATCAGCAGGTGAGTCACTGTGGAGAGATAGGAGCTTAGTTGGCCACTCAGCCAACAGCTGAGTGGCCAACTTAGAGAAGGAAGGGCTGAGCCCAGTCCTGACACTCCCCCCCCAATAGGTGACAAGAGCTGGGCAATTTGATTGGCCATTTCTATTAGGCCTTTGATCTGCTTCTGTCTTTCAGAGTGACAGATAAGGATCCTTAGCCATAAACAGCTGTTAGTCATAATCTGCCCTAATTTGCATTCTTGCATATTAACATTAACATAGCATAGAGTCACTATCTGTCCCCTTTGATATGTGGAGTGAATTTTGCTTGGTCAGTATCCCCTTTGATCAACAAGTCCCCTTTGAAATGTGTAATTAGATAAACAGATACCAATGTGGCCCTGCACAACATTAACCACTTGACATCCGGGCCATAGCCGAATGACGGCTACAGCATGGACCTGAATTCCCTGGAGGCCGTAATATGATGTCCTCCCCTTTGCGTGCCCCCCTGCAGGGTGCGCGCGCCGCGCGCTGTGCTTGCAGGGTCACTGAGACCCGGGTGATCACAGATCCGAGTAAGGGGCCATTCCCGGCCCCTTACCACGTGATCAGCTGTCAGCCAATGACAGCTGATCACGTGTGTAAACAAAAGCTCGGTAATTGTTTTTTTTTCTCCTCGCGCTGACAGTGTGCTTATGTGCAAGAGACATCGGTCCTGAATAGGAAGGAGGCACATCTGCCTCATCTGTGCCAATCATTACCCCCTGCCAGTGCCACCTGCCAGTGCCCACAGTGCCCATGAGTGCCACCTATCAATGCCCACAAGTGCCACCTACTTATATGGACTGTGTTGATTATATTTATATCATTAAGGACTGTGTGTGATTCACGGAGCACGAGCACTTTACATTAAGACTGGATTATTATTTTACGAGCACTTTATATTATGATTGGATTATTTTGTAATTCACTGTTTTATGTTACACATATTATCCAGATTATTTTACAGCTTAGGTTGTATTGATTATTGGTTAGGAGTAGCGTGGCACATTTTTATATACTGGTAAGCAAGTGGTTGACATCCTTTTGATGTGTAAAGTGGATTTGTCCTGGAATGTTTGTATATGAACACATCACAACACATTTATACATATAATTAATAATATAATATTCTATGTAAATCGGACAACATATTACAACATATACCCCCACTTGGGTTGGTTCTAACTACTAGAACTGACCCATTAATCAAACAACAAAGATATCATCACAATTTGAGGTACTGGATGCTTTACAACGGCTCAAATAAAATAGTTGAAACTGGTTACATCTTTCTTCACCAGCCTTCTAAATTATTCCTATGAAGCAGTTATTAGACACTATAACTTTAGACCATGGCTGGAAAAGGATTTGGCAAACATCAGTGGCCCGTACAGCTGTTAGGCCTTTGTTCAAAGCTTGTAGATTCTTCAGTATATCACATCAAGATCTTGAATATTGTGCAAAGACATGCTGATGTCGCAGTCCAGTCTTCGGTCTGACCTGATCACATCTCTCACCATCTTACTGAAAGTGAAGTTTATTATGCTCTGGGAGCTCCAGTCCACATAAGTCCAGGATTCTCTCATCTCCAGGCTCAAGGGTTTCATTTTTGAAGATGAATTTTCAGTTTTAGCAACCCTCCTCACCAGTCCAAAATGAAACTTCTGCCAGCCACAATTTACTTTCGCAATTCGTGATAGGCCGACCCCTCATTGCCTTCAATAGAGCAGTTACTTGAATTATTCAGTCCATAATTCCACTGAATGTTACCACAAGATGGTTTAGAGGGTATTAGCTTGACATCAGTGTTTATCAGATCATTTGTCCAGACAAAGCAGCAGTGGAAATTCTTGCCAGTATCTTCACCATGAAAGGTAGAAAGTTCTTTACATCCATATATGTCATAGCCTTCAGCATATTATAAACAACTGATTCAACAAAGTTCAAATCATGACTAGAGTGATGAATTTCACTAACCACTCTTATAAATTTAGGAAAACCACCCAACATACTATATTCTACTCAGTCCAAGTGTACTAATACTCAGACACCCAGTCATTTATGCTTTGCCAAACCATTTTGCAGCATCTCACCTTATATGTCAAAAATATTGATATCAATATGTATTATGTCATATGTACAGATGTTATGAAAATTATTTTAGGTTTAAATGCTTCTCTCTGGTTTAAAGATGAAGATCAAGAAATAACACATAATGTAAATAAAATATTAAAGCAAAATAGATCAGGGAAAAGAAAAGAAAAAAATAGGACGTTGAAAAAAAAGTCCACTGAAAAGAAAACAAAATAAAAAAAAAAGAAATGAGAGTGTTCGAAAAAAAAGTCCATTGCTTGATGAATTTTGAGAAAGTTCATGAATTCTTTATAATTCCTTGTATAGTATTTTGTCTATTCAGAGATTCTCCCCCACTAGCCAGCAATGTCAGATATGTCAGATGAACTATGCTTCTGCTATTCACATGGAAATGAGTATCACCGGCAAAATATCTGCAAGACAAAAACTCATTAGGTCATTAGGGTCTCGAACGAGTGGGGGAGGGAAAGCAGGCGGCACCCTCAATGTTCTTAAATCATTCTGAAAGTAAGTAAACTCCAAAATGAGCAGTGTTGAGTGGTGTTGTAGCCATAAGAGCCTTACACCGACTTCCATGATTCTAGAGCAAAAGTTTGTCAGTATGTCTGTGTGTTGAACAGCCATCCAGGGATCTCAGGAGATTCCCCCCCCCCCATTCGAGACGCCCTCTGCTCCCCCAGTCCCATTTAGGGGTGACTCCTTGTAAGCTGTGTGGAGGTGGAGGGTTTTTGCCTCTGTCGAGGGTGGAGGAGCACTGTGAGGACACACCGGGATCGCCGAAATTGGAAGTGTTTTTAGAAGAACAGCAATTCATCTAACCATTGCATGAAGTTTTTCTCATCAAGAAGTGAATAAATATCCCTGAAGAAGACCTTTACCCTTACAGGTCGAAACGCGTAGGGATATCATGTGAAACTCTGCTAAGTTTTACGGTTTTCTATATATGTATTGAGTTTATGTGTGGTCTTCCCATGTTGATGAGATGTTTTAAATGTAAAGACCTGAATTGTTTTTTAGGACTCCCATGTAATTATGCCATTTATTCCCCTCTTTTGATACTATGTTACAAATAAAGAACTATTAATTTTTAACAAAATCATTGTCACTTCATTTGAATATCTACTTTGCTGCTAAAAAACCCCTTGAGGGATTTTCCATTCAATCCCCAAGACTTTTAGACAAATATTCTGTGGACTGATGAGACAAAAAAAAAAAACTTTTTGTAAGGCGTGTGTCCCGTTACATCTGGCGTAAAACTAATACAGCATTTAATAACAAGAACATCATACCAACAGTCAGACATGGTGGTGGTAGCGTGATGGTCTGGGGCTGCTTTGCAGCTTCAGGACCTGGAAGACTTACCATAATTGTTAGAACCATGAATTCTAAGCTCTACCAGAAAATCCTAAAGGAGAATGTCCGGCCATCAGTTCGTGACCTCAAGCTCAAGTGCACTTGGGTTATGCAGCAGGACAATGATCAGAAACCCAACAGCAAGTCCACCTCTAAATGGTTCAAACAAAGCAAAATTTAGGTTTTGGAGTGTTCTAGTCAAAGCCCGGACTTAAATCCAATTGGGATTCTGTATCATGACCTTACACGGGCTGTTGAAAACCCTCCAATGTGGCTGAATTAAAACAATTTTGCAAATAAGAGTGGGCCAAAATTGCTCCACAGCAATGTGAAAGACTCATTGCCAGTTACCGCAAACGCTTGATTGCAGTTGTTGCCGCCAAGGGTGGCACAACCAGTTATTAGGTTTAGGGGGCAATTACTTTTTCACATAAAGCCAAGCAGTTTTGGACTGCTTTTTTTGCCTTAATAAATGAAACCATCATTTAAAAACTGCATTTTGTATTTACCCGGGTTATCTTTGTGTAATAATAAAAATTAGTTTGATGATCTGAGTCAGTTAAGTGTGAGAATTATGCAAAAAAAAATCAGAAAGGGGGCAAATACTTTTTCATACAACTGTATCTCACAGGACACAAATATAAAATTGTATTCAAAACATCACCCAAAATGGTTCTATGGGGATTCTACAACTAAAAGAGCAAAAGGAGTAGCAATAGGGTTTTCAAGAGAAGTAAAATTCTCAATAGAGGATAGGAAGATTGATCCAGAAGGACAGTATATGTTTCTGAAGGGGAAGTTACAGAAGATGGAGTGTACATTAGCTAATATACAGTATGTCACAAAAGTGAGTACACCCCTCACATTTTTGTAAATATTTTATCTTTTCATGTGACAACAGTGAAGAAATTACACTTTGCTACAATGTAAAGTAGTGAGTGTACAGCTTGTATAACAGTGTAAATTTGCTGTCCCATTAAAATAACTCAACACTCAGCCATTAATGTCCAAACGGCTGGCAACAAAAGAGAGTACACCCCTAAGTGAAAATGTCCAAATTGGGCCCAAAGTGTCAATATTTTGTGTGGCCACCATTATTTTCCAGCACTGCCTTAACCCTCTTGGGCATGGAGTTCACCAGAGCTTCACAGGTTGCCACTGGAGTCCTCTTCCATTCCTCTATGATGACATCACGGAGATGATGGATGTTAGAGATCTTGCGCTCCTCCACCTTTCGTTTGAGGATGCCCCACAGATGCTCAATAGGGTTTAGGTCTGGAGACATGCTTGGCCAGTCCATCACCTTTTTTACCCTCAGCTACTTTAGCAAGGCAGTGGTCGTCTTGGAGGTATGTTTGGGGTCATTGTCATGTTGGAATGCTGCCCTGCGGCCCAGTCTCCGAAGGGAGGGGATCATGCTCTGCTTCAGTATGTCACAGTACATGCTGGCATTCATGGTTCCTTCAGTGAACTGTAGCTCCCCAGTGCCAGCAGCACTCATGCAGCCCCAGACCATGACACTCCCACCACCATGCTTCACTGTAGGCAAGACACACTTGTCTTTGTATTCCTCACCTGGTTCCCACCACACACACTTGGCAGCACCTGAACCAAATAAGTTTATCTTGGTCTAATCAGACCACAGGACATGGTTCCTGTAATCCATGTCCCTAGTCTGCTTGTCTTCAGAAAACCGTTTGCAGGCTTTCTTGTGCATCATCTTTAGAAGAGGCTTCCTTCTGGGATGACAGCCATGCAGACCAATTTGATTCAGTGTGTGGTGTATTGTCTGAGCACTGACAGGCTGACCCCTCACCCCTTCAACCTCTGCAGAAATGCTGGTAGCACTCATACATCTATTTCCCTAAGACAACCTCTGGATATGTAACTGAGCATGTGCATTCAACTTCTTTGGTCGACCATGGCGAGGCCTGTTTTGAGTGGAACCTGTCCTGCTGCAGCTCAGTTTCAGGGTCTTGGCAATCTTCTTATAGCATAGCCTTTATGTAGAGCAACAATTAATTTTTTCAGGTCCTCAGAGAGTTTTTTGCTGTGAGGTGGCATTTTGAACTTCCAGTGACCAGCATGAGAGATAGTGATAACACCACATTTAACACACCTGCTCCCCATTCACACCCGAGACCTTGTAACACTAACACGTTAAATGACACCGGGGAGGGAAAATGGCTAATCGGGCTCAATTTGGACATTTTCACTTAGGGGTGTAATCACTTTTGTTGCCAGCGGTTTAGACATTAATGGCTGTGTGTTGAGTTATTTTGAGGGGACAGCAAATTTACACCATTATACAAGTGTGAGGGGTGTACTAACTTTTGTGAGATACTGTATATAGCCCTTGTCACGGAACGCCCCACACTCCGCTTGAGTGCTTCCGTCATATACCGCTTCCTAAGTTCTGGAACACGAGTCCAATGGATCTGGCCATAGGAACCCCAAGAACTAGACAACACCAGTCTTGGAGTACATCAGAACTCTTTTATTTTGAGATTTCACAGACCTTTATACAGCAGGGATGACTCAAAGCTAACCTAATTAACATGAGCTAATTTACTACAAAATGTACCCAGACCAGATGACAGACTTGTAGGCACCGAGCTTCACACATTAATATAAACACAATAGCTGGAGCTAATTACAACCAACGATACAAACAACAATCTCCCCCCTCCTCAGCCCAGACCATTCGTCTATTAGCCAGTGCTGGTGGCTAATGTGATCAGCTCTCTCAATTAACATAAACAACAATGGGTGAAAAGACTCTTAGAGCCACACTAAACACATTATAGCAGAATTGATGACATTAGCATTTAACAGTATGAGTCCCAATGGTATAAATCAGTCACCATTCTAATATGGCATATAAAGGGTTCCAGAGTCTGTGTGTTTTGGGGGGACATGGAGCTGAATCCATAGTAACATCAACCCCAGGGTCCCCAGGCATACAGCTCACAGAGAGCACCATTCCCCCAAATGCTAGGGCCCATAATCAGTGGGCAACAGGCTTGCATACAGTCCTCTCCAACAGCCTCCGTCCCGGCCAGGTCCGTGACAGCCCTAATAAAAACCCAACAAGATTTCTAAAAGAGGTTCTGGGAAAGTTCATGTATTTCAAATAAGATAAATTGATTGTGGCAGCAGACTTGAATTTCTACATGGATCCACCAGTAGATAGTACGTCACAGGTATCTGGGACTGGAACTCTCGATGGTGTAGAAAAAAATTGCACCAATGTCAACTGGTGGATGTTTGTAAAGTAGAGAGTCCTAGAGTAAAAGATTATACATTTCATTCCCAGGTATATGGGACTTACTCTAGGTTACACTATATAATGATGGAGCATAAATTGCTGGGCTCAGTTGTGAAATCATCCATTGAAATAACCACCCTGTCGGATCACGCCCAGTGAAGATAAAAATTAAGGGAACCCAATATAAAAAGAGTACATGGAAGTTAAATGAGGAACTAATACAAGATAAAGAGGTAGAAGATAAAATAAAATAAAAAACTATAACAATATTTCCTGTTAAATGAAACCCCAAAGGTGTCAAAGACCACAATATGGGAAGCCCATAAGGCTTACATTAGGGACATTTTGATCACAAAAGGGACAAAAAAAAGAGAGAAAAGAAGATTAATATGAGGAGGTTAATAACAGAAATATATGAGTTGGAACAATCACATAAAAAGAAAATAGACCCAGAGGTCCAGCAGGCCCTGGTGTTAAAAAGAAATGAATTAAAGTAACTAATGGAACAAGAGACGAGACAGGTGTTTAATAGAGTGGAGAGGGAAAGATACCAATGGGGGGAATAAACCAAGAAAATATTTAGCAAGAACATTAACCACTTCAGCCCCGGAAGGATTTACCGCCTTCCTGACCAGAGCATTTTTTGCAATTTGGCACTGCGTCGATTTAGCTGACAGTTGCGCGGTCATGCAATGTTAACCCAAACAAAATTGGCGTCCTTTTTTTCCACAAATAGAGCTTTCTTTTGGTGGCATTTAATTAAAGCTACAGTTTAAATTTTTTGCGCTATAAACAAAAAAAGACATTTTTTAAAAAAAATATTTTTTACTTTTTGCTATAATAAATATCCCCCCAAAAAATATAAAAAAAACACATTTCTTCCACAGTTTAGGCTGATATGTATTCTTCTACATATTTTTGGTAAAAAAAAAAATCGCAATTAGTGTATATTGACTGGTTTGCACAAAAGTTATAGCATCTACAAAATAGGGGATAGATTTATGGCATTTTTATTACAATTTTTTTTTTTTTACTAGTAATAGCGGCGATCTGCAATTTTTATTGGGACTGCGACATTATGTCAGACAGATTGAACACTTTTGACACTATTAGGGGACCATTTACATTTATACAACGATCAGAGCTACAAATAGCCACTGATTACTGTATAAATGACACTGACAGGGAAGGGGTTAAACACTAGGGGGCGATCAAGGGGTTAAGTGTGTTCCCTGGATGTGTTCTAACTGTAGGGGGGAGGGCTCACTACAACATGACAGAGATCACTGCTCCCGATGACAGGGAGCAGTAGATCCCTGTCATGTCACTAGGCAGAACAGAGAAATGCCTTGTTCTGCCTCTCCTCTCCACAATCATGGGCCGACGGCGAACATCGAGTTTGCAGGCACGCTCCTGCGGCGTGCACCAGTGGCGACACATGCTTACTAGGTGGCAAATTCAGAGGGACGTACAGGTACGCCCTCTTGCCTGCCCATGCCATTCTGCCAAGGTAAATCGGTGTGCGGTGGTCGGCAAGTGGTTAAAAAATTATATAGAAAAGATGAAAAATAATGAAGGAGAGGTTGTATATTAGACATCAGAAATAGGAAGGGTATTCCATAGTTTTTATAGCACACTGTATTCAGAGAGGAAAAGGGATCACAGGAAACTGAGGCAAAAAGAAGACAAAAAATACAAGAATATCTTAAAGAGGCAGGCCTTCCTAAAATTCCAAAGGAAAGATTACAAGTTCTGGAGGACCTAATAACACAGGATGAGATCAAAATAGCTTTAAAAAACACAGCGACAGGAATGAGTCCAGGACCTGATGGGTTCATGATGTGTTATTATAAAACATTTAAAGCGCAATGAATACTAAGGCTATATACATATATGAAGGGATTGAGTGAACGAAACGAGATGAGGAAGGAATCATTGCAGACCCATGTCACTGTGATACCTAAGGAAGGGAAAGATGCAACGTTGTGTTCAAGTTATAGACCAATAACATTATTAAATGAGGACACAAAATTAAATGCAAAAGTCCTTGCCACCAGATTGAAAGTGTTCAAGGAACGGAAGGTAAAGACAATGGTATAAGAACACTGCTTCTGTTGCAAAAATGGAGAGCTGAAAAGTCCCCAGTGCTACCAAAGATGGTTTACTGGATTACAACATTATATAACCATCTCTCAGTGTCTGTAAAGGTAAATGGGAGTCTGTCTATACCCTTTGAAATGCATAATGGAGCCAGACAAGGTTGTCCGCTCTCGCCCCTCCTGTTCGTGCTGTCACTGGAGCCATTGTTGGCAACTATACGGAACAGCGTCTATATAATCAGGGGTGAAGATCAGTAAAGATAAACATAAGGTGGCAACATATGCCGACGATATTTTATTTTACATATCGAACCCTAAAGCAACATTTCCAAATTAGATGAAAGAGTAAAAAATATGGAAAACTTTCAAATTTAAAGATAACCCTGTAAAATCAGAAATTCTTAATATAAACTTAGATCAGAGAGAAGAGTTGGCTTTGCAGGAGGAGTTTCCTTTTACATGGGGTAAAACAGAACTAAAATACCTCGGGATAAGGCTAACGTCTTCTTTAAAGACTTCTTTCTCAGTGCAGAGTAAAGATAAATTACAAGGGGGATTAGCTGCACCAGATTTCAAAAGGTATTACAATGCAATAATATTAGCTTGAATGGTGGAATGGACAAGGATAAAGAGTGAAAAAAGATGGGTGAAAATCTGAAACACATTGAGTGAGGGATGATTAGATTGTAGTATGTAGGTTCCACAAAAGTATAGAATATTAGATGAGAACACACAAGAATTGATGAAAATTGCACTGAGGGTTTGGGATCAAATTTATAGGACAGCAAAATGGGAATACAATTCACCTTTAATTTCTCTGACGGGGACAATTTGGGGAGTGGATTAAAGATAAACCTGCACATTTAAAAGACATCATGAACTTCCGGTTCCGGCGCCCTATGGACAGGAGCTAGAGGAGCTAGAGAATCTTTGCTCCTGATGTGCTCCTCGGCCGCC
This sequence comes from Aquarana catesbeiana, assembly GCF_042186555.1. Classification (NCBI taxonomy): domain Eukaryota; kingdom Metazoa; phylum Chordata; class Amphibia; order Anura; family Ranidae; genus Aquarana; species Aquarana catesbeiana. The sequence goes on along the minus strand of NC_133328.1, from coordinate 271,391,831 downwards.
AGCATTACAAGCCGCCCATCACCCGAGGTACCCCCCGGCACCGTACCTTTTTTCTGGGGAACCTCCATGGACCGCTTCCTGGAGCAATCAGTCCCCTGAGTGGCCCCAGTGCTGCGTACAGACACAGGAGACACGGCATCAGATGCAGCCAATATGGCTCCCGCTCCACACGCTGAGCCTGCCAGCTCCACAGGCTGTCTGCAGATTCAGGCACACAGTGCCTCAGCTCCCCTCGATCCTGCCTCCCCGGCTGGCATAACTCAGGCAGTAGTGGCCCTCCTTACTCCCATGATCACTGAGGCAGTAGATCAAGCTGTTCTTAAAGGGCTAGAATAGCTCCATAGGGAAGTGCAGACCCAAGCCATGCGGATCACACACACTGAAAGGAGGATCTCCTCTATTGAAGATGAATCAGCTGCAATCTCTGCTCCTATGACCAGGCTTTCTCACACACAAAGAGAGCTTCAAGACAAGGTGAACAATTTGGACAATCAGTCAAGGCAAAAATTCTGGTGAATCCGAAACCTCTCTGTAGATGATCACCCACTCCTGCTTTTTGCAGGCTACTCCGTTGAGGTGATGCGTCAGTGTAAGGCTTTCTCACTGGTCTGCTCCTCTCTTTTTAATAGCCATGTCAAATTCACTCTGACATACCCAGCTGTTCTCCACATCCAATCAGCTACTGGAGAGCGTATCTCTTTCACAACCCCATCAGAACCAGGACGCTACCTTAACACCACTCAACCCACGGCCATGGATCAGGAGAGCCTTACTTCCCCCCTTGATCCTTCATCTCCTAGAAGATCTGCTCTATCATCTCGGAATCCCCGGTGCCCACAGAAACCTCTGTACAAACATGTACGCTTTGGCCTCCTAGAGGAACAATCAGTGGCTCACTGACTTAATGTTTCCACAATTACATCTGGTTTGTCTCCTCCTTGCCTGATATTACTCCTCATTGATTTTTCATGGTTTTAGTTTACTAAATGTCAGGTGCAAGACTTGTCCTTAGTTCATATGGCACAGGAAATGGGGATGTAGCTCATACTCCTACACAGCACTGGGCCTGCATGTGAATACCTCTTTTGTCTGTTACTATTAGGGCCGCACGGCCACTTTAACCTACTGGGTTCTCCCCCCAACCTTCCCCTCCCTTTTTTTTCTCTCCTTTCCCCCTCTTTCCCCTCCTCCCCCCTATTTCCCTCTTCCTCCTAGAAGTGATTATAAGCTAGTACAATAGAGGATGCACATACAGGCGGATGCGATCTGGGAATTTACTCCATAGGGAAAAAAGTGAAGTCCCAGTTTGTTTATTGGAGGCTTGCCCTCCCTGTTGCAATTGATACTGAGACACCTTAAACACCTATGGGCTGACGTTGCTCTCCTCCAGGAGACTCATCTACTGGCAGATGACCTCTTTCGTCTTTGTAAACTCTGGGTAGGCAAGGTTTAGGGTTCTCCAGCTGTAGGGCACAAAGCGAGAGTTGCTATATTGATCCACAAAAATCTCCAGCACACAGTCCGTTCTGTTTCAGAGGGACACAGAAGGTAGCAGGCTCACTCTTTATTTAACAATTTCCTCTCGTGACATAGCTATCTCCACTGTTTATGCCGTCAACTCTCCTGGACAGGCTTTTTTCAGGACCTGGTATCCTGGGCTTTGCTTGGGGGGGAATTCAATTCTGTTATGCATCATTCTGAGGATCTCACTTCAGGACTTCTCTGACCTCACCAGGGACTATTTCAAACCCCTAGCCCCACCATGCTTGCCCACTTGGACTGTACGCTTCACCTTACTTATGTATGGCGTACGTCTCATACCATCGACCGTGAGTACACTTTCTTCCCCCCCCACACAACTCCTTCTCCCATATCAATTACCTTTTCTGCTCCTCGGCCCTGCTCCCCCTAGTGACCTCCTCCGATATAAAGGACATGGTTATTGCGGATCATTCCATGATCAGTTTTCAGCTGTCTGGGTTCATGTCACCCCGACTTGTAAACTGAAGGGGTTTTAAGGGTACTTCAGGTACATGACAGACCAGCCAATGGTTAATACTGCAGACTACCAAAGATCATCGATACTGGGAGACAACTCAATGAACACAAGATACACAAAGTAAGTTTAAAAAGTGTCTGCCTTTTATTGGGCGGGCATACAGATTATATTTGGTTCAACTTTACCAATCACAATAGGGCAGGGGGGAGTGGTTAGTAAAGGAATATATTGAATATCATTAATAATTAAACAATTCATCAGTATATGGTTATACAAGTTTATAACCTCTAAAAACATGGTCGACATAAGGTTACCAAAGTGAATAGGCCATCTCACAAGTCATGCCTTCCTGTCCCAGAAGAACAAGGAACAAGGGACAGGAATGCAAGACTAGACCATAATCTTTATATGGAGCATGAATTCTTGGGCAAGCTGTTTTGCTGTGTGTTCTTGCAACATGCGGTTACAAAGTTGGAAATACAGAATGAGCTAGAATATAAGTCTGAGACTGCATTAAAAGTATATGAAATTATGATCATTCAAGATGGAGTCACTTTGGTTTGCTTATATTACTACATAAACATTTGGCGTTTTCCCTCCTACCTTGCTGACAATGAAGATTTTAAATGCACCTTACAGTCTACCTAGGCGGACTATATTGAGACTAACAGCACCATCTTACTACCCCTAATTTATTTTGGGAAGCTGGGAAGGCCTTTCTCAGGGGTTACATTATATCCTACTCTTCCCAATTCTAAAAAACAATCCCGTCTTAAGAATCAACAAGCCAGTGATTCACTCCGCACAGCCCATCGTGCCCTGAGTCAGAATCAAACCTCTGCCAATATTAAAGCCTGGCAAGTAGCCAAACGCACAATTGATCACCGGGTTGCACAGCAGGAGGAAATTAAATAGTCTCATTTGGTTATTCAAATGCACAGATATGGTAATAAGGTGGGTAGGCTCTTGGCAAGGTTATGCTTTGGCCGACATCCTCCAACCCATATAGGGGCCCTTCAATCCCCCTCTGGCTCTATTGTCAATGTGCCCTCTGAGATCAGCGCCCTTCTCACCAATTATTACACTTCACCTTATACGGAAGACCCTATCGACATCGCTGCAGCAAACTCGTTACTTGAAGGAATCCATCTCCCTATGCTTTCCCAGGCCCAACTAGATTCGCTCAATTCCCCTATTATCATGGAATATGTTCCCCTCACGATCAAATCTTTACCAGCAGGGAAAGCTCCAGGACCTGACAGCTTTGTCGCAGAGTTTAACAAATTAACGACGGACATTATCCCAGAAACACTACATTAGGTTTATGAGGAGATGTGGGCTGTGGGACCATACCTACCATCTGGCACGCAAGATGACATTAAGCTTATAGCCAAAAAAGGAAAAGACCCCCTACTCCCTGGGTCTTATAGACCTATCTCCCTCATCAATGTTGACACAAACATTTTATCTAAAATCCTCGCAACCCAGCTAGCCCGGCTCCTCCCCTC